>NW_024429185.1:8254460-8706960 GCF_017639785.1 Mesocricetus auratus
CTGTCAATAACTCCTCAACTAAAGATAGAAATTCATGTGCACTTCTGTTATTCATGTTGGAATGCTAACTGCCTTTGTCTTATCTGTGTTTTGGCAGGTGACCATAGCTGTTATCAGTTCATGACTACATAATCCCGACATGTCCATTAAACACTGTTTCATCCTGGTCATCCCTGATTCCTGGCTCTTAAAATCTTCCCCCTCCCACTGTTCTGTGATATACTCTGCACATTGAGTGAGGGAGTATGTAATATGAATATGTCCCATTTATGACTGAGTTCTCCATAAGCATTTGTTTCTGTGCTTTGACTAGCTGTGAGTCTCTGCATAACCACTACCCACAGAACAAAGACGTTTCTCTAATAAGGACTGAAAGCTTCACTAATGTATGGCATAGGGATTTATAATTAGAACAGTGTGCTATTGTGTCTACTCAGCAAAATACTAGTAGTTGGTTCACTTCTGTGGTTTGTGGTCTCTCCAGCCATTGGCTCTTGACCAGGTTTACAGCACCAGTCATGCATTTATGCCTAAGAAGTGGGTTGAAATCTAATCAGAAAGCTGTTAGTTACTCCCATAATATGCGTGCCACTATTTTGCCCATGGGCGTGTTTCGCAATGCAGATCATTATATAGCTCATACAGTTCACAGCTAGATAAGTCTTGCAATTGACTCTCCTCACTCAGCAGCCTGTGCCACCTTTTGGTTCTATGAAAGTTACTCAGTGGGAAATAAGATATCAAGTCAGTATCAGCTTGATTTCCTCAAGTCCTGTGATCAAAGTACAAGATTTCTTTATCAATAGGGTCTCACCATCATGTTCTTGTCGGCAACCAAGAGCGATGGCAAGGGCCTATGTTGTTTTGAGGGTCTCTAGATCCTTCTGACCAAAAACTTTCAGGGAAAGGATCCGAAACCTGGTACAGAGCTTTTTGCCAGCCATATCTTTCAATGTTTTAAGATATTAATTTATTAGTAAAATTATTAATATTTTAAAAGAATTAAAAATTTAAGATATTAATTTATTATTAGTACCTCCTAAGTACAAAACACCATATAAAATTCATGAACAGTTTCTAGAAATGATTATTTTTAAATATCAAAATAGTGAAGATCATTTTTAAAAATCATGGCAAATGTAAAATAAACTACTGAAAACACTGACGATTAAGAATTTGGGGATGTAAACAATGGCAGTCTTTGAGATGGGAAAGAATTTCAGCTGCTTTATAAAATTAATTGGAACTGTTAATGTTAAGTACATTTTAGAAAGTCAAGTTACAAAGCCTGCCTCTTGGATTGGTTCTTTGATGCCCCATCTGTTTTCATTGTTTCTCTTTGTCTTCTATTCCTAAGTTTCATTGGAACTAGTGCACGAGTATGGAGACCAAACTAGATCTGGAGACATTAGTAACATACAGACAAAAAATTCATTCTTAGGCCTGCGCAAAAATAAACAAATAGCATTGCTATAGGGACTGAAGAAATATCTCAACAGTTATGAGCACTGGGTGCTCTTCCAGAGAACCCCACTCCAATTGCCCGCACCCATGTGATAGCCCATAACCATCTGTAACTTCAGTCCCAGGGGATCCAACAACCTCTTCTGCTTCCGCTGACACTACTGCATGCTACATAGATATACAAGCAGGCAAGAGATCAATGCACATAAAATGAAATAAATATGAGAAATAAATTACTGCTTTTAAAAATAACAAAGAAAAACTGTCACCAGTGCTGGTCTAGACTCGGTATCTCAGGTTCTGGAGCTCTCCTTCAAGCAACTGAAATAAAGGCACAGATTTGCGAGAGTAACAAGGGAATTTCTATCATGGCAAAAGAATAGTAAGAACTTGCTAGAAAGAAATGTATTAGATAAAGGGCCCTAATCATTGTTTAGGGCTTTCTTTTCTGGAGCTCGTGAAAAACAGGAGTTTGGTTCCTAAGGGCTGTAATGTCAATAATTCTCCATTTTTATTACAAATTAATTGTGTAATCATTCATCTACTACACGAGTCGCTTCCTACAAAGCATCTAATTTTAAGTATATACACACAAGTTACTCCTAGGCATAAGATGATAAATAGTGGGTTCTTCTTTAAAAACCACTTAAAGGACAGTCTGCCTTATCATGCATAAACCTCAACCAGTTTAGGTTGGAACAGTTCTGCCATCCTCTATCTGAATATACTGGAGACATATTAAATACAATCTGTCTTTGATGATCATTAGAGATGAGAAACACATTCAGAGTGTGCTGTGTGTGGGTAAATTAAGTGGGGTCCTAAGTTACTAGTATGTTTCTATTTGAATTGCTTTGAGAATGATGTGTATGCCTATTACATACAGGCAACAGTCTTAGGCTGTTAAAAGAGAGGTACTGGTATAGGCCAAAAAGCAACTCAGTTGCTATTCAAGTCTCTGTGCTTGTCTGACTCAAAGATTTTTAGACAGGACCTCTGGCACAGGCCTGTAATCTCAGCTCTGCAGGATAGGAAAGAGGAAATTAGCCAAGTTCAAGGTAGAGTTCAAGGCTAACCTCCAGCAATTTAACAAGATCCTGTCTCAAAGTAAAGGCCATAAGATGTACATCATTGGTAGAATGTTTGCTTAACACACACACAAGGCCTCAGGGAATATAAAATACACAAGTGTTGGGGTGGGGTTTTTCTTTTTGAAACAGAATCTCACTGTGTAGTCCATCCTAGACTAGAACTGATTCATCATCCTTATCAATATGCTGGAGTTACAGGAGTACACTGCCATGCTCACACCTAGCCTATATGACTCACTTTAAGGACAATGAAATGTAGTCGTGTGTGTGTGTGTGTGTGTGTGTGTTTGTGTGTGTATAATTTATTTGGTCCTATGGAAAACTCATTTATATAATTAAGTACTTCTTTGAGAATTAAAAACACTGTGTTTTGGCAATCCCCATGACCTTTCATCTGTAAAAATTGAGCTTACTCACATATAGTGGCAATGCCTGTAGTCACAGTAACCCTCTGGAGATGGAAGGTGGAGAGTGGTGAGTCCCCAGGAGCCCAGGTATCCAGTGTGCAGTAGGAAAACAACAAGGAGAACCTGTCTCATTGGAGGAAGGTGAGAACCAACATCTGAGGTTGACGTTTGACCTCCATGTATGCACCATGATACAAATGCACACACACAGCTGTTTATGCACAGACAGGTACACACATGTGCACGTGCACTGAAAATATGCACACAAGCCTTTTCCCAGCAGGTGCTTGTCTACCAATATCGTTGCCTGAGAAATAACAGTTTTCATTTCTATTCCATGTTTTGCAATTTTCCTATAATTTTAAAAAATGCTATTCCAGGAGCTTAATAACTTGTTTGAAACCAAGTGTGATGGTACATGCCTGTTGCCCTAGCATTTGTGATGCAGAGGCAGGAGGATATCAAGGCCAACTTGTTCTTTTTAAATTTTTATTATTATAAATTATGTCTTAGAAACATGCATGCATGCTTCACATGTCAATCCCAGTTCCCTCTCCCACCCCTCCTCCCTTGACTCTCCCCTAGCCCTCCACCAGTTCCCCCACCCAATCCTCATATCATTCCCCAGGGAGGGTGAGGCCCTTTCATCCAGGGCAGGACCTAGGGCCCTCCTTATGTGTCCAGGCTGAGAGAGCATCCCTCCATGTGGAATGGGCTACAAAGTTCATTTGCACACCATGGTAAACACTGATCTACTACCCAAGGCCCCAGAGATCGCTGATGCCTCCTCACTGACACTACATTAATGGAGTCTAGATCAGTCCCCTGTTGTCCTCTCAGCCATCAGTCTGGGGTTCAAGAGCTCCCCCTTATCCAGTCAGCTGTCATTGTGGGCTTCACCATCAGGGTCCCGACGCCTTTGCTCATCACTCCTCCATCTCAGTCACTGGGTACCAGAAGTACATATCAGTGTCTAGCTGTGAATATCTGTCTCAGCTTCCGTCAGTCACTGCATGAAGGTTCCAAGATGGCATATAAGATAGTCATCAACCTTATCATCCAGGAGCGGCTATTAATGTAGTCTCTCCACTATTGCTTAGTTAGCCAGTTGGTATTACCCTTGTAGATCTCAGGAAATCTTACTAGTGTCAGCTCTCACCTCAAACCTATAATGACTGCATTTATTATGGTATCTTTCATCCTGCTCTCCTCTATTCTTAACCTCGACTCAACCTTCCAGCTCCCCCATGTCTTCTTCTCTCCTCCGCTTATTCCCCTGGATCCCTCTCCCCTCCTCCGATGTTCCCATTCTGCTCAGGATATCTTGCCTCTTTCCACTACTCAGGGTATAATGCACATCTCTTGGGAACTTCCTTGTTTCCCAGACTGAGTGGCTCTGGGATTGTTGGCTGACACTCTCCTGATCCATGTCTAAAATCCATATATGAGTGAGTACATATCTTGTTTGTCTTTTTGTGACCGGTTACCTCACTCAGGATGGTTTCTACTAGTGCCATCCATTTGCCTGAAAATTTCAAAATTCCCTTGTTTTTTTCTGCTGAATAGTATACCATTGTGTAAATGTACCACATTTTCTCTATCCACTCCTCAGTTGTGGGGCATCTAGGTTGCTTCCAGGATCTAGATATTACATATAATGCTACTATGAACATAGTGGAACAGACCTCCTTGTTGTATGAATGGGCATCTTTTGGGTATATGCTTCAGAGTGGAATTGCTGGGTCTTGTGGTAGACTGATTCCCATTTTCCTGAGGAATCTCCATATTGATTTCCAAAGTGGCTCTCCAAGTTTGCACTCCCACCAGCAATGGAGGAGTGTTCCCCTTTCTCCATATCCTCTCCAGCATAAACTGTCATTGGAGTTTTTTATTTTAGCCATTCTGACTAAATATCTCAGAGTTGCTTTGATTTGCAATTCCCTAATGGCTAAGGATGTTGAGCACTTTCTTAAGTGTCTCTCAGCCATTTTAGACTCCTCTATTGAGAATTCTCTATTTAGTTCATTCCCCCACTTTTTAATTGGATCCTTTGGTGTTTTGGTGACTTGCTTCCTGAGTTTTTTGTAAATTTTGGAGATCAGTCCTCTGTCAGATGTGGGGTTAGTGAATATCTTTTCCCAATCTTTGGGGTGCCTTTTTGTCTTGCTGACTGTGTCCTTTGCTTTACAGAAGCTTCTCTGTTTCAGGAGGTCCCATTTATTAATTGTTGATCTCACTGTCTGTGCTAGTGGTGTTATGTTCAGGAAGCTGTCTCCTGTACCAATTCGTTCAAGGGTATCTTCCACTTACTCTTCTAAGAGGTTCAGTGTGATTGGATTTATGTTGAGGTTTTGATCCATTTGGACTTAATCTTTGTGCATGGCAATAGACATGGATCTATCCTCAGTCTTCTACATGCCAGTATCCAGTTGTGGCAGCACCATTTGTTGAAGATGCAATCTTTTTTCCATTGTATATTTTTAGCTTCTTTGTCAAAAATCATGTGTTCATAGGTTTTTGAATTAATCTCAGGGTCTTCAATTCCATTCCATTGGTCTACCTGTCTATTTTTGTGCTAATACCAAGCTGTTTTCAGGACTATAGCTCTATAATAGAGCTTGAAGTCAGGGATGGTGATGCCTCCAAATGTTGCTTTGTTGACCAGGGTTGTATTGGCTATCCTGGGTTTTTTGTTTTTCCATATAAAGTTGAGAATTGCTTTTTCAAGGTCTGTGAAGAATTGTGCTGGGATTTTGATAGGGATTGCATTGAGTCTGTAGATTGCTTTTGGCAGGATTGCCATTTTTACTACATTGATCCTACCTATCCAAGAGCATGAGAGGTCTTTCCATTTTCTGGTGTCTCCTTTAATTTCTTTCTTTAAAGATTCAAAGTTCTTGCAATACAGATATTTCACTTGCTTGGTTAGTGTTACTCCAAGGTATTTTATGTTGTTTGTGGCATGTAAAGTGTGATGTTTCTCTGATTTCTTTCTCAGCTCTTTTATCCTCTGTATATAGTAGGGCTACTGATTTTCTTGAGTTGATCTTGTATCCTGCCACATTGCTGAAGGTGTTTATCAGCTGTAAGAGTTCCCTGGTAGAGTTTTTTGGGTCAATTATGTAAACTATCATATCACCTGCAAATAGTGAAAGTTTGACCTCTTCCTTTCCAATTTGTATCCCCTTGATCTCCTTTTGTTGTCTTATTTCTCTAGCTAGAACTTCAAGTACAATATTGAAGAGGTATGGGGATAGGGGACAGCCTTGCCTTGTTCCAGATTTTAGAGGAATCACCTTGACTTTCTCCCCATTCGGTTTGATATTGGCTGTTTGTTTGCTGTATATAGCTTTTATCGTGTTTTGGTATGTTCCTGTTATCCCAGATATCTCCAAGACCTTTATCATGAATGGGTGTGTGATTTTGTCAAAGGCTTTTTAGGCATCTAGTGAGATGATCATGTGATTTTTGTTTCTCAGCTTATTTATGTGGTGGATTACATTGATGGATTTTCCTATGTTGAACCATCCCCGCATCCCTGGAATGAAGCCTACTTAATCATGGTGGATGAGTTTTCTGATGCCAACTTGTTCTATATGGTAATTTCCAAGCTCAGTTATACAGTGAGACTCTAGTTGAAATGCCAAAAGGAAAAAAAGGAGTCCACATTTTTAGTGTTTTAAGACTTTTATCTAAATGAATGACTAAAAACTGCTAAAATGAAATATTTAATTGTTAGAACAAAAAACCAAAAGTATTATAATTCTTTTAAAAGTTCACATCTTTCATCATATTTTATAATCCTAACTTACATTCTAATTTTGTTTAAATGGTGAATACATTAAACCTTGACACTGAAGACTTAGAGTGGCTGCATAAACTTAGCCTTTATTATTGAGGCTTTGCTATACTGTTTCCATGATGATACATGATTTTCTTCACAAAAGAAGTCAGTGATTGATTACAGAAAGAAAGAGAGGAAGGAAGGAAGGAAAACAGAAAGAAAGGGGGAGAAAGAAGAAGAGGGAGAACAAAAGAAGAGAGAGAGAAGGAAAGAAGGAAGGAAAGATAAGATAGATAGGAAGAAAGGAAGGAAGAAAGACAGAAAGGGCAGAAAGAAAGAAGAAAGGAAAAAAGAAAGAGAAAGAAACCATACTCTTCATTGTGTCTTTATATCTTCCATCAAATACAAAATTTTATGCTTTGATTTAATTTTATTTAGCAGATTAACTTATAGAAAGTAATTTTTAAAGCAAGTTTTCCTCAAGGTAAAGTACTTCCTGTGTTTGACCTGAGTTCAAATTTCCAGACCCCACAAAACATCAAGTGTGGTAGTACATGTCTATAATTTCAGTGTTCTTAGAGTAAGACTGAGGCAGAGACAAGACACTCCCGGAAGTTCTCAGGCCAGCATCATAAACAATCAAGAGTCCCTGTCTCAAACAAGATAAAGGTGAATGTGACACCATTATGTTACCTCAGACAATATAAAGGTAAAGTTGACACCATTATGTTACTTCAGCCTTTCCACACCCATGTACATATATGAGCACACATGTACCATGGTATGGCTTTACTAACTGTTGACATATTAAAATAAAATTAGAAATTATGTAATGTGTCAAAGGTATTCAACAGTGATTATATGCATTTGTCTGTTTCATCTTCAAGTTACCAAATGCCAAGACAATCTTATTAACTTAACTTAAAAACATGGAGAGGGAGACTTTAAAAAGTTGCAAATGTCCAGGGAACTAAACTAGCAACAAGTTAGATATGAGACTTGATTCTGTCAATCTACTCATCTCAAGCCTGTGTTCAAAACAGTGACTCTTAGACACATTTTCTCTGAAAAAAAAAGAAAGAAATGAGAGTATAATGGTATACTTCTGTGATGGTCAATATTGTCAACTTGAAAGGATCTTGAGTTACTAGGTGACAAGTGTACCTGTGTGAGGCATTATCTAGATAAGGTTAATTAAGATGGGAAGACTTGCCCACTGGGGGGTCTCCCAAAAAGGAGAAAGTCAGTCTACCTATCCTTAATCTCCATCTCCTATTCTCTCATCCCCTACCTTCCTGCTTGTAAGCAGGATGCCAAGTAAGTAGCTTCACCAAGCTTCTGCTGACATATCTTCCCCTCCATAGTGAACTGTACCCTCAGACAGCCAGCCCAAACAAACCCATTCTTGACTTTTCTTGCCAAGTATTTTATCCCAGCAATGATACAAGTAACTATTATATATTTCTACATATATTTATATGTAAATATAAATATATTTATATATTATATTGATGTTCTATTTGGTAAATAATTTGCTTTTGTAAACTTTTCCATTAGTTGCTAAATTTATCACTAATTTTCTTTTCACTGTCCCTGCTAATGAAATATTTCCAAAGTTATTATGAAGAAAAAGAATTTAAGGATACTAAATTAATTGTACTATTTAGCCCATCCTTACTCTTGGACAAAACAAGATACAGTGATTTTCAGACTTGGAAAAAATAGTATAAATAAATATTTTAAAAGCCAATAACAATTCATTTAAAGAAAGACAAATATTACTTTAGAAAGTACCTTCTCTATTCTTTATATTTCAGGGGTTCTATGAAAGCAAAACCTATCTAGACAAATACTGTCATCCCTAATGTGAATATTGACAAGGAAGGTTGATCATTTTACACATTGTATTCCAAGGGTCATGTGTTTATCATGAAAATTAATATTCTCTGAGCACAGATATATGGCCAACATTCATTAAACAAAAAGATTCAGTGCAGATACTTTTTCAAAACCTTTTTTATCTGACCTCTTTTGATAATTGGCTGTTAAGCAACTCTGTTAACAAGGATTAATTTGAATAGATTGGCAAAAAAAGGTTAAAAGGCACACATGATTAGTCATTCAAGATGGGCTGTTAATTTCTCATTTATAGACCAAACAATTTTTAAATAATGAAAACATTCACATTTGTATGATATGCTAGTAGTTACAAACATACTTATTGCATTCTTCTCATCTAAATACTGCTATTTTCACTTGGGCTCCAGAATACACATTAATAGATAAACATTATTATCAGCAGGACCAGGGGTCTATCTCATGGCTGCAAGCTCAGCCTGCTGATGCTGCATCAGCTGTGCTGGTCACCAGTACTAGTAAGACATAAGATATGGCCAGTTATGAATTGGTTTTGTTTGGAGATAGAAAAAGTGGATGAAGAATTATTTTTCTTTAGAAAAGGGAACTCATACTCTAAAAGAGATACATTGCTTCTGGAAAGAAAATTATTTTTGTGTCCTTACAGCCAGAAATGGCGAAGGTATTTGAAGTTTTTCCCTTAAATAAAAGAAATTGAACAATAGTAGTACTGAGTCCTTGTAGCCTGCATCTGTTGCTCAGTCTATATGTTAGAGTTTTCTTAAACTGATGCTCAATCTACCTGCCTATAAAAACAGCATTCATGGTTTATCCTCAATATTTCTACCTATTTCTTACTAACTATGTTTGCATAAACTGCTTTAATTAACTTGGTTGATCTCATCCATACACACAGAATTTTTTTTTGGTTTTACGAGACAGGGTTTCTCTGTTTTGGAGGCTGTCGGTCCAGCCTAGCCTCGAACTCACAGAGATCCGCCTGCCTCTGCCTCCCGAGTGCTGGGATTAAAGGCGTGCGCCACCAACGCCCGGCCATACACACAGAATTAAGGTTAACATGGAATCAAACATAACATGATCAGTCACTATGTGTATAGCAGACTTCTTTCCAAGAACTGTATCCTCTTAACTATCATGAAGGAAATCCCTGTAAATGTATCTGCTGAGAAAAGTCCCTAAGATATATTCTTTATTTTTTTTCAAGTTGATTCTAATTCTACACAGAGTCATGAAGGAAAACTCCAGAATGTTGCAACCTTGCTCCTTACATGATGGTCTTAATGATGCCCTCATATCTTAAGAAATTCATTTAACAATGCCACCTCACTTCCCTCATTCTCACTTTCGAGAAGTTATAAGAAAAGAAAATTGAATGGAAATGGGACATAAAGTTAATAACCAAATGCTAACAGCTTTACACAGGGCTTCCTGACCTAAGTATTACATAGAGTGCATGCATACATACACTGTGTGTGTGTGTGTGTGTGTGTGTGTGTGTGTGTGTGTGTGTGTGTGTGTTTTAAATAGAGTTGATACCAAGATATTGTCATTGCCCTTGATTTTCTCCTGGAATTTAAAAATAATACCATACACTTTAGACATGGGACTTGAAAGAACTAAGTTGGAACTGACTCAGAAAACTCCTCCTTAAAGTTGATTCTCATAGCACTGGAAGATGCTAGGCAAGCTGCCAAAGAAGAAAAGTAACCAATCGTCCAGTCATAAACTCTACAAAATACAACAATGAATGGACCCAGTAATCTATTTCCAATGGTGTAATAGTGGCATTTTTATCAGGAATAATCAACAATTATCCAATTGGATGTAAAAACCATTGTTTGGAGGGAGGATATGACTTACACAGTAAACCTAGTCAATTGTCAGTTGTTTAGGAGGTGATAGACACTAAAGGAAAATGTATTACTGTCATTTTTAAACCAATATAATGTCTAACTATATTCTATAAACTCAGTCTTAAATCCACAGATCTGAATAACCTTTACTCCTAAACGAAGAAACTTCTGTTAGCATTAGAGAGAGATAATTAATAGTTGTTCCAAAACTGGACAAAATGCAGAGGATAAACGAATTTGGAGGGTCAAATCCTAACTGGTACATCTACAACACAACTTCTATACCTAAGACTCAGAAAAAATGCATAAGAATGGGATTAAAAAATGACAAAGATGCCTACTGTGAAATAGTGTCATCTACAAGTGACAAGGATGCTGAGCCCATGAAATATCACCAATTTGAGATTTGCATTCCCTTGAAATAGCCAATCTCCCCTTTAAAATGGGCAAATATTTTAAATGTTTTTATTATAATTAATTGAATCATGGAAAACAGTGTCATAGTGATTTCCATTAAAACAGTTTCTTGTGCATTAATGTAGTCCTGTGCTGGGTGAAGGTGTATGAGTGATAAGTCACCCTGGCCTTTTCATTCTTCTCCATGTGAATTTCTGGGATAATTCACCCTTTGCCTTGCTCGTAGCCATTGCTCTCCTGTTGAGCATTTTTATCTTCTGCTGGCTATTCTGTTTGCCCCATCAGACATATTTTCTACTCTTTGTGTTTCTCAGTGATGCAGAAAATTGACTGGGGATGGGGTTCTGTGTTGGGTTTGGTTTGAATAAGACAAAAAGGTGTGAGAGTGAGAATGATGAAAGCCAGCTTCTGTTTCCTGCAGTTCAACCTCACAATTGTAGTTCTGCTCCTGATTTCAGTCCTCAGTGAGGGTTTCATAATACCTGAGATTCTGCCAGGCAAGGAAGGTCATGATTTTCCAATATTTCAAGAGCTAGCCAGTTCATTACTTAATTCTATGTTCATCTTAGGAAGTGTTTTATTTATTAGCACACCCTTTAATAAACTCTTCTAGCAAAACATAGAATAATACATTGCACTTTTCTAGTCATTTGGAATTGTCTATTCAGACTACATGTCTATAGCCTATCCTTTGCCTTCATCCTGAAACCTTCCCAACCAGGGACAGAATCTCCTCCAAAATGAAAACATAACAATGTCATGTTCCTGAGCAAAATCCTCTACATATATGTGACAGTTGTGTAGCTTGTTCTTCTTATGAGACTTCTAAAAGTGGGAACAGAGGGTGTCTCTGATTCTTTTGTTGGCTTTTGGGACCCTACTTCTCATACTGGGTTGCCTTGTCAAGCCTTCATATGAGGGGAGGCACTTAGACTTAACTACAACCTGATATGCCCTGTTTCATTGATATCCATAGGAAGCCTGCCCTTTTCTGAATAGAAAGGGAGGAGTAATGAATGGGGATAGAAGGGAGGTGGGGGTGAGGGGCTTGGAGGAGAGATGGAAGGGAAACTGTCGTTGAGATGCAATAATAATATAATAATAATAATAACAACAACATTTTAAAAATGTCATGGCACCTCATCACCACAGCAGCAGTTCCTTATCTTGAGTCATTTCAAATGGCCTGCAGATCCTTATACACATACAGAAACACACACACGCACATACACACCCACCCACGCACACACACCACACCCACATAAACACCACACACATACACACACCACACACACATACACACACACACCACAGTCACCACACACACAAACACATCACACACACACATACACACCACACACATATACACACACATACATACCACACACACACCACACACAAACACATCACACACACATACACACACACCACACACATATACACACATACACACCACACACACACCATACACACACATCACACACACACACACACACAAACACATCACACACACACACTCCACACACACTTTCTCACATGGCCTCAGCTTTTCGGTGCCATGTCATTTTGTACTAGCCTACTCACAGTCTATTTTCAGGATTTACTTACCCATCTGCCTTACTGTGTGACATGGAAAGACAGGAGATTCCTTCCCTCCCTCTCCCCCTCCTCCCCTCCCTTTCTCTCTCCCTTCCTTTCCTTCCATTGCAGTCTTGTCTGAAAAATCCTGGGATCAAGTAATCCTCCTACCCAAGCCCCGAAGCAACTGGAACAACACACACCACCACACATGACTACTATTGGTTATTTACAACCAGAACATAAAGAGTCTCTGAATATTAAATGTAAAATCATTAGTAATACATTCTGAAGTAATGATACTTTTTAATAGTAAACTGAACAATGTAAATTAGAAATTATGACAATACAATATTTCTATTAAGTGTTCATTTTCTTTCTATTCCTAATCCAAAACTGCATCATTAATATATGTCATCAGGCTGTATCTGAACAACACTGTGTTCTGGGTTTTTTTTTCATGGTCTTAATTACAAAATAATAATTAACTCACCATATGTGCAATGAAAATTGGATTCTCTCTTTAACTTTAATTGAATTAATACATATGTAAGTATTTACAGTACTTAATTTTTGTAAATTATCTTCATAGCAGAAAATAGTTTATCTAAAGTACATTGTAATTTATGTTGTTTTAATTTACTGAACTCATAGATGAATGTTAAAAGATGCATATGTGTAGAAAAAGAATCCAAAGATGCATTATACAGCCTAATATCAATTCAATAGAAAATTAAACATATAAACAATATCCTTTGACCACAAAATACTTCATGAACAAGAATAAAGTTTATTGAAAATGCAATTGCAGACCAATTAGTGACATAAAACGTGCCATGCCAATTATTTGTTTACTGAGATCTGCTAAATGTCAGGCATTTTTTTCTTAATGCTTTATAATCATTAAAGTGTTTAACTAGCAGAACAACTTTGAGTTTTTATCTTTCCCATGTTACAGATATAGGAACTGAATGGAAAAAGAGAAGCAATGGGGTCTGGGTATGGGGAGATGATTCAGTGACAAAGAGTACTTTCTCATTAAACACAGGGACATGAGTTCAAATACCTTGCACCTACATAAAAAAACAAAAACAAAAAACTAGGCATCGATGTATACACTTGCAGCTCCAGCATTGTGGGGGAGCAGCATATAAATGGATCCTAAAAACACACAGGCCACCCAGACTATCTGAACTGATGAGCTTCAAGTTCAGTAACAGACCTTGCCCCAAGTGAATGGGGCACAGAGGGATATAGGTTACCCAACATCTTGCTGTGGTCTCTGCCTGAGTAGTCATGGGCATGAACACCCACACACTTACTTACATGTTCCATACATCTCTCTCTCTCTTTCTCTGTCTCTCTCTCTCTCTCTCTCTCTCTCTCTCTCTCTCTCTCACACACACACACACACACACACACACACACACACACACACACACACAAAGAAAATATCAATAGCAAATAGGAAACCAGTAACTGAATCTTTCAGTCTACTCACTCACTATGGAATATTGAGTTATTAGATGAATAAAAGGTAAATTTTTAAAGATAAATAATCCCCCAAAAGTGAGGAATGTGGAAATACACTAACCCATATTCCTGCCTTGACTGATTCTGGGGATGATATACTTTTAGTATTGGAAAGTAAATGCTCAGGGAACCATTACAGTCAATTTATCCTAAGCATTACATCATATGAATGGTTTCTCTTTGCTCTTTCGAGAAAACATAAGCCTGCAAATAATTTCTCACAGTACATTGCAACAATTAAAAGCACACTTACAGGAACAAGTTTGCTTATACTTGGATTCTGTTCACACCTCTTTATAATTGTGTTTCTCAATTTCCTCATCCAAAAATGTGAGTAACAGAGTGGTTTATGGGTTTGTTGTGATGTTTCTATTCTTTGACATATATGAAGCATTCTGACAGTTCCTAACATAGACTAGGTAGCACATATTACTATTTTATAATGGTAAGAATATTGCTCTGTTTTTAAGACAGGGTCTCACTGTGTGCCCTAGCTGTCCTGGAACTCACTATTTAGACCAGGCTGGCCTCGAACTCACAGAGACCCACCTGCCTCTACCTCCCAGGTGCTGGGATTAATGGTGTGCACCACCATGCCCAACTGGTGATTGCTCTTATGATTGTTGTAAATTTTATAAACACATCTTGATGTAAATTTAATAAATCCATCCTTTTGTCCTTTGTTAGTGTGGGTTTTATTGTGTTTTATGTTTTATTTATTTATAAATGAACTAACATGTTTTGGTTTTCAGGCCATCAATAAGAAACTGATAGCAAGCACTCCATAAACAAACAGTTGAAAGTCTGTAGTTACACAGGTATGGCTACAAGTGTGTTGTTACAATCACAGTCAATTCTGAACCGTATTCCACAAGCCTGGGTTCAGTACCTTGAACAGCGTCATGACCAAACTGACTGCTCAAGCAAGCATTGGGACAGTGTTCAGAAAGCTGAGCAAATACATGGAGATACATCTAACTCCATATATGCCTTTTGTAGATGAAAATACTTATTTTTCTGTTCACAAGAAATCAAAACTACAATAGGGTTTAAATACATCAAACCACAGAGAAGAAAAAATAACCTCTTTCTATATGTGTCCCCAGAGATGCATGTTGATGTTTTTGTAAGTTGTTTTTTGCTTTTTTTTTTACATTAATTAGAGCTTGGTATATAGCTCAGCTGGGTAGAGGGCTTGTCTAGAGCACACAAAGCCCTGGATCCGATTCCCAGCACCACATATTTGGTGTAGTGGTGCATGTTTATAATCCCAGCACTGGGGAGGTGGCGATAGAAGGTTCAGAAGGTCCATATATCTTCAGATACACAGTAAGTCTGAAACTAGCACGAGGTACCTAAGACACGTCCTTAGCAAAACAAAAGTTAGTTATTTTGTTGCACTAGAGCATATCTTATTTAAGGCTACAGAATTAATGAGGTTGGTAAGTGTTATGAGTATTTATAAATATTATTTTATTTAGTAGAAATTCATGCATTGCATGAAATTTACATTTAGAAGATATTTTAAACACAAATATACAATCTTGTTCTCTGGAAAATAATCTCACTGTCATACCCCAAAAATGTTTGTACTTATCTTTTCCATCATCTTGCCAGAAAATTATAAATTCTTAGATTGGCTTTTATATCATAGAATGTTTTCTTTTAGTTTGTGTGTTTGTGTTTGGTTATTTTTAAAATAAAGCAATTTTAAATCTTAACTGAATTTAACACTTGATAAATTTTCTGCAAAGTGAAAGGCACTATGCAAGCTCTAGAGCAGCGTTTCTCCAGCAAAACTCGATCTTCATCCTGCCCCAGTTTGCAGCTCACAGGTGTTCATCATGCTCCAAGTCTGCAGCTCACAGATGTTCATCATGCTTCAAGTCTGCAGATCCAGGACTTTTGCATTTGTTTCCTTTCTCTTCCTTTTGCAGTTGTCTTCAGATAAGAATTTATTTTTCAGATTCTTTGAAGAAAGCGTTTTTCAATATATAGAGTTCTGAGAACGATATTTCAAGAAAACCAAAGTGTTTTGTGTGGTAGAAAACAAAAAAAAGCCCTTTCTGGAGAAGTCCAAGAAAAAAATATCACCACAATGGAAGGTAGTGCAAGCACTTTGGAGTACCATCCCTCCTTGAGCTAGATGGAATACATAGTTGTCAGGGTCACTGATTTTATAGAACACTTTACAAATCATAAATTATATTGTTTCTGGTATACCTCACACCAGGAGAAATCTAAATCCCATATATTTTCCTTTTTTTATAGAAACCTGTGGCCTTTGAACAGTATCCACCCACCCCTGTCACCCCAAGACTCTGGTAGACATCACTGTGTTTTCTCATACAAAGAGCTCAAGTGACTTGGATTCTTCTTAAAAATAAGAACTTGAAATGCCTTTCTTTCTTTGTCTGGATCTTTTCACTTAATGTAATGTCTTTCTCCACATAATTACAAATGTCAAATCCTCCCTCAGCCTTTAAGGATGAGGGATATTATTGCATTGTGCACATACACACTTTTTTCCAGTGAACACTTAGGGTTCATTCTAAACCTTAACTTTTTATATAATACTGCAGAAAATGGAAATATAAACCTTTCTTCGATATATAGTGTTCAAATCCTTTGAATATGTATCCAGAAGTGGTGCTATTGGCTTATAGGATAGTTCTCCTTTTACCTCTTCATCATGACCACACTAATTGACATTCCAACCTACAGTCTGCAAGGACCTCCTATGTCCACCTCCTGCCCATATTTTCTGCTTCCATCTGTTGATGGTGGCTATTCTGACTGTTGTGTGGTTTTCATTTTCATTTGCACAATGATTAATGATGTTGAACACGTCGTATGCCTGTTGGTCATTTGTATGTCTTATATTGACAAATATCTACTCCAGCGCTTCACCTATTTCAATAGGACTATTTGTTTTATTGACATGGAGTTAATTATGATCACTCCATATTTAGCATCTTAAGCTAATACATGCCATGTGATTTTCCGAGACAGTCCTCTTCTATACTTAGGTATTTTCAAATCATTCATAACAAGGAAAGTTTTGTAACAGTATTGAAAGAGTTGCAAGTAGGTCTAAAATGTGCATTTACTACACAAAAGGAAAGCAAACAGACACAAAGCTTACATAATATTTGTAGTAGATTTTATTTATATAAAAGTAAACACATGTGGCTTCAAGGCAGCCATGTTAGCTGAAAATACAATCTTAATAGAACGAAGTTAGAGGGAGTTGAGATTTTCACGACATGAATTCTAAGTACAGAATTCAACAAGCTGAAGTCTATAGATAAGAATGGGCCAGGTTAGTATGTACTAAGATCCTATTTTTCTGTCCAAAATAGGCTCAGTACTTGGCGAAGGCTAGGGATCTTCACACGGTCACCATTATAATACAAAGCATTCCTGTTTGGCATTTCAGAAGATAAAGAAACTGTGCTGGTTTCAAGAACATTTGCCTAGAATCACTTCATTCATTCACTGTCCACAGTAGTATCAGAAATGCCTATGGTAGGAAAGAAAGGAAAAGTGGGAGTTCTGAAAGCTGGCAATAACTATGAACACATGCAAAATCAGAGGGAAAAAAGTAAAAGAATGTGAAGGGGCCAATTTCCCATATATATGTGTGCATATATAATAATTTATATAAATACCCGTATAAATTTGATGCCTCGTGTAAAATGTCAGCTGTACAGAATCTGGAATCTCCTGGGATGTGAGTCCCTTGGTACACCTTTGGGGATTAACTTTATTGCATTAACTGAAGAGGGAAGGCCCAGCCACTGTGGGTGGTACCATTCTCTGTCTTGGCTCCTGGTCTGCACAGGTCAGAGGTTCTCAACATATGGGGTCACACCCCTTTGGAGTTTCAGATCAGCCCCAAGATTCCATGGTGCATAGGCAGTCTTAGAACCATTAGGAAGAGCACAGGTCTGGGGCAGCTTGTTTATTGCAGGAACAAGCTAGTTTATATATAACTTAAAGACAAAGGAGCAAGTGAAATACACCTAATTTGTATATGCAGATTAAGGACAGGCTGGCATTAATAGTGCTCACAGTGTAAATACCAAGGGATTCCCCAGCAGAGGGAAGTGCAGGGAGGGGCAGTAGCTGTGGTACATCCCTTAGCTTATGAGCTGACAGGCTGTTAGCAAAATAACATCTTTCTGGTGGGGAGAAGAAGACTTGCTGGCTTTTAAAATACCATGGCCTTTTGTCCCCATGAAGTGGATACAGGTTTTTTTAACAGAGTCAGGAATAAATGTTCTATGCCTAAAGAGAGATTTCAGGGCACAGGCATACTCCACAGACTTCTTGGAGTCTGGGATCCCACATCAGATACACTGCATATCAGATATTTACATTATGATTCACCAAAGTAGCAAAACCACAGTTAAGAAGTAGCATCACAATGTTTTCGTGGCTGGGAGTCAACAACACGGTAAACTGTATTAAAGGGTGACAGCATTAGAAGGTTGAGAACCACTGGTATAAGTGGAGAAGGTGAACTGAGCAACAGCAAGTATTCATGACTGTCTACTTCCTCATTGTGGATGGCATGCGACCAACTCATTCAATCATGTGCCACATCAACTTCCCTGCTGTGAAGTACTGTAGTTTTGAATTAGCTGCTATTGTGAGAGTACTTTAGTAATAGTAACAGAATAGTAACAATATGGTCAGTTATCATATATATCATATAATATATGTAATATATGCATGATTCACCTAATAGGGGTGTGCTCATAAAATAGATCATTAGGCAATTTCTCTGTATTTTGATACTCACAGAGCATAGTATAGACTATTGTTCCTAGGCTACAAACATGTACAGCAAGTTACTGTACTGATTCCTGGGGTAGCTGTTACACTGTAGGAAATGTTTGTGTACCTAAACACATCTATACATAGAAAAGGTAAAATCAAAATGTAGGCCATGGGAATTTTTTCTGCTCCACTATAACCATGTGGCTCTACCATCAATTCTGCTGTCTGTCACTCACTAATATACATGTTACACTTGGTAATATACATACATATCTAAATGTTCATACATAGTCTACAACCTCATCCTCCGCCAGCAGAATGACAGAATCACAAGTTCCTTCATGGGGGTGACCTATCCCACATTGGATGGCTCAGACCATTCATAGTTAATGCGTCAGCACTTGAGATATACACAAGCTTTGAGATTTGTCAAATTCTCCATAGACCACATGGCTCAGGAGTATTTATTCCAACACAGCATGTCCTAGTCACACACTCAAAGCATATGTAAGCTTTTCTCTTAAGACGTTCTGTCTTTGAAGAGTGCCAACATTCCTCTGAACTTGCTGTGGCAGTTTGCTGAAGAATTCAGCAGTCGTACTTGCTGGGGGACTCAGGGAGATGGGGTTAGAATGAGACATTCTTGACTCTGGAGAAAACAGCCTGACAGGTTTCCTTCAGAACCAAGGAAGAGTGAGCACAAAAGCAGCATTCACACAGAATCTGAAATGCTTGCCTTTAACAAGATCATAAAAGAGTGCCTCTCCTCTGGGGAGAGATAGAAAACGAGAGACAACTCTGATGGGCCACTGAAAGGGGTCTCTTGGGAGGAGTCAGAGAAAATGGAAATAACAAATAAAGCGGCTGGGGTGAGAAAGGTCTTGATTTTCAATATGATGGTCCCCTAACCGGAAAATATTATTAGCAATGTCAACACACTTGGCTTATGTTTCATGCAGTAATATAAATCTGACTGCTCAAGGAAAGAATTTAGTATTTTATTGTAAGGATGGCAGATGGTGTCTATTGTTTGACTTTCTTGCATGCTGTTCTGGTTTCATTTCTATTGCTGTGATCAACTATCTTGATACAAAGCAAGGGTTTGCACCAGGGGAGGAAGGGTTATTTTCACTAGCAATTTCAGGCTGTGGTCCATCATTTTGGGGGCATCAAAGCAACAGGAAGCAGCTGGTCGTGCCACACATCAGCTTCTATACAACTCATTTTTCCCACTCTAATGTGTTGTTTGGGCTTACCCAAAATGCCACCCAAATTCAGAGTGGATCTGCCCACCTCATTTAACCAATTGACATTTAAAGCTAGCCACTGTGCATGTCTCCAGGCAAGATGAAGCTGACACCTCAAACCTTTTCAATCCCATCTTTGAAGACGATGTATCTGAATACTGAGTAGTAAATGTAGTAAATGCAGAGAGAACTGTAAACTTACACATGACTCCTGAGGTTAGGAGACCCTAGGACCAAATCACCTGTGTTTCAGCCTTCCCTCCTACACACACACACACACACACACACACACACACACACACACACACTCAGAGCTCATGGGACATTGGAAAATATGAGAAAAGGGTGTAGAGGCTGGCCCATATTCATTCTTTGTAGGCTTTAAAGATGTTGATCACTTCTCTCAGTCATCATCTACATCCATAAAAATATTTCATGTACATATAAAAATACCCTTGGAAACTGTCAAAAAACAGCTTTGTCATTAATAACCTACTTTTGGTGAATATTTAAATTAAGACAGTCTTACCTTAAATGTGCGTTGTTCTTTTGACTAAATGGGCCATTTTAGAAGCAGTGATATCCTCTCTGATATCTGGATCATGTACTTGATACTTAAAGTAAATGCATCTATCTCAAGTAAGAACCATTCTTTCTGATCCCCCTTTATAGCAAGGAATTCTACCCCTGGATCTCAGAGACGGAAGGTCTTCATTTTAAAAATTAAATACCAATATGGGAAAATATTGTTCTAACATTTTAGTTGCCAGAGCATCTGTAGTTAAACATATTCTGTGTCTGGAGGATGACTCAGTAGGTGAGTTCTTTCTATTATGAGGACCTGCAAACAAATGGCTGGTACCTCCATAAAAAGCCAGATGTGGGATAGTTAAAGCATGTATAGACCTTACTGAGGACCTGAGTGTGATCCCCCATATCAGGTGGTGCGGCTCACAACTGCCTGTAACTCTGGCTACTATATTTTTGTACTGAAATTCTTTGATTCTTTGCTTAAAAGCTAATGCATTTCAAGTAAACACATGCTCATTGTGTACACCATGATACTTGAGGAGTAGACAGTGTGGAACATAAATCTAGCTAATTAAAATGTGCATTTCTTCAAGTACTTTTAAACATGCCTAATGCTACAACCTTTTTGTTAACAGTTCCTCATGTTATGGTGACCTCAACAAAAAAAAAAACAAATACAATTATTTAATGGCTACTTTATAATTGCAATTTTGCTACTGTTATGGATCATAATGTAAATATCTGATATGTGGATATCTAACATTCTACATCTAAAGGGATTACCACCCACAGGTTAAGCACCTCTGACTCACAGTTATCATTTGTGATGAGAACATTTGAATACACTCTGTCAACATGTTTCTTGCCTGTACTTGTGTTCAGTATTTTCAATAACAGTAATTGTTTTTTTTTCTTCTTTTGGAAAGTAGTCATCATTAAGTTGTCATAATACTTTGCTGTTGGCAAAAAGGAAAAAAGTCCACAGTGAAGTGACAGAGAGGCAGAGGGGTTAACCAACATGTACAAGACCACAAGACCCAGGGTTGAATTCCCAGTGGCACGATTGCAGCCAAACATAAAAGAAACAAATTCACAACATAGCATTTACTAGCAGTCTAAAGGGCAGTAATATTTAAATCCAATGCTACTAACTTAGGAAACAGGCAGTCTGTTGTAAGTTGTGAAGGAGAAAACCTACAGAAGATAGGGGAGAATTATTTATTTGTTTGTTTGTTTTTCCCTTTTTCTTAATTTAAATTACAAACACAAGGATGTCTGTTCCACTATGTTCATAGCAGCATTATGCAACCTAGATGCCCCAAAACTGAAGAGTGGATAGAGAAAATGTGGTACATTTACACAATGGAGTACTACTCAGCAGAAAAACAAAAACAACGGAATCTTGAAATTTGCAGGCAAATGGATGGCACTAGAAGAAACCATCCTGAGTGAGGTAACCCAGTCACAAAAAAGACAAACATGGTATGTACTCACTCATATATGGATTTTAGACATGGATGGGGGTGGGGGGTGTCAGCCTATAATCCCAGGACCAGTGAGTCTGGGAAACAGGGAAGTTCCCAAGAGATATGCATGATACCCCAGAGAAGTGGAAAGAGGCAAGATCTCCTGAGCAGATTGGGAACATGGGGGAAGAGGAGAAGGAACCACGAAAAAGAGAGGGGGATAAGAGGAAGGGAGAAGAAGACATGGGGGAGCAGGAAGGTTGAGTCGGGGTAAGAATTGAGGAGACCAGGATGAGAGATACCATAATAGTAGGAGTCATTATAGCTTTGAGGTGAGAGCTGACACTAGTGAGATTTGCAGAGATCTACAAGGATAACACCAACTGGAAAACTAAGTAATAGCAGAGAGACTAAATTAATAGCCACTTCCTGATGATAAAGTTGTGACTACCTTATATGACATCCTAGAACCTTCATCCAGTGACTAATGGAATCAGACACAGATACTCACAGCTAAACACTGAACTGACCCCCCTGGAACCCAGTGACAGAGATGGAGGAGTAAGGAGCAAAGGGGTTAAGACCATGCTGGTGAAACCTACAAAGACAGCTGACTGGACAAGGGGGAGCTCTTGAACCCCAGACTGATGGCTGAGAGGCCAACAGGGGAATTGATCCAGACTCCATGAATGCAATGTCAGTGAGGAGGCCTCAGAAATCTCTGGGGACTTGGGTAGTAGATTAGTGTTCACCATGGCATACAAATGAACTTTGGGAGCCTATTCCACATGGAGGGATGCTCTCTCAGCCTGGACACATGGGGAAGGGCCTAGGTCCTTCCCTGGATGAAATGACAGACTCTGGAGATCCCCGCAAGGAGGGCCTCACCTTCCCTGGGTAATGATGAAGGGACTGGGCAGGGGGTTAGGGGGTGGGGGTGGGACTGGTGGAGGGAGAAGTGGGGGAGCTGGGATTGACATTTGAAGCATGCATGTTTCTAATTTAAATTTTAAAAAAAAGAAACCCAACAGTGAAAGGAACAAGCAATGAATGAAGGCCTGCAATCCACACCATAGTGGCAATGCCCCAGCCTTGTGTGACAGTACTAGGAAGCAGCTGGGTCACCTAATCTGGAAGAATTGCAGAGGCTGAAACTCTCAGACAGTGATGCTCTTCTAGACCAGGTGAGAAACTAAGCAAGAGCATAGAGGAAATAATGGGGAGAAACTTCAAACTTAGAAACTCTAGGAAACACAATTGTAGGCATGTTTACATAATCACATAGTGTTTTATGCTGGAAATAATATTCACATAGTATTAATAGTGCAAATACGGTCAGATATGAAGGTATAGGATTTTAATCCCAGCACTAGGAAGGAAAAACCGGGTAGATGTCTGTGAGTTCAAAGCCAGCCTGGACTACATAGCAGGACTGGCTCTCCAAAAAAATTCATTTGACTATCTTTTGACTTTCAGTATTACTATGTAACCATTGTCTATCTAACTGTGGTCAGGGGCTATGCAGATAAGAGAATTTAATGGGTAGGAAGACATGAAGAAGAAAACAAGGTCTGTATGCCCTCTTGTAATTATTCCTAGTGTGCATGGCTGGACTCAACCTTGCTGTAATACAGTACTTGAGAGGCTGAGGAGCAAGAACCTCTAATATGAAGCTAGCCTGAGCTAGCCTGGGCTACAGGTGACACTCACTTAATGAAATAAGACAAATCTGTTAAGGGATGGACCCGAGGCTCTGTGGTAGAGAGGAGTGAACAACGGCTTAAATACAGTATTTAAAGCCATAAAAAGTTAAACTTTTACCTATTAAAAGCAAGAAATCTGTGGATAATATAGCTACAAACAGAACACCCACTCAATAAATGTCTATTCATTTACGTTGACCAAAAATATAAATAAATTAGAAACAAGCTTGTTTTACATGTCAATACAAGTTCCCTCTCCCTGCCCTCCTCCACTTCCCCCCACCAGCCCCCCTATACCATTCATCCCATTTCTGCTCCCCAGGGAGGGTGAGGCCTTCCATGGGCGATCTTCAAAATACGTCATATCATTTGGAGCAGGGCCTAGACTCTCTCCTGTGTGTGTAGGCTGAAAGAGTATCCCTCTATGTGGAATGGGCTCCCAAAGTCCATCCATGTACTAGGGATAAATACTGATCCACTACCAAAGGCCCCATAGATAAACCAGACCTCCAAACTGGTATCCTCGTTCAGGGGGTCTGGATCATTCCTATGCTGATTTCTCAGCTATCAGTATGGGGTCCATGAGCTCCCCCTTGTTCAGGGGAGGGGAGAAGAAGTTAAGAGAAAGAGAAGGGGAGAATTATTTGAATTAATTTTTATTACTTGGTACAAAGTACTTAAGAAAACCTTTTTAACATTAGGAGGGAGACCAAGAAACGGTAATATTAGGTCATGAGGATTGAAATGCAGGCAGTAGGACACATGAGACATGGAAGAGGACACCAAGCTAATTGTTTTCCTAGCTTCAACATTTATGTTTTTGTGATGCCTAAATGAATAGAAAATGTAATTGGCAGTGAAAGTGTAAATTGCTAGGTGAAGCTCTGCGGCTTCAGAATGGCAATTGGGAGGTGACCTTATAGAAGTTCAATGAGATGCACAGAGTTTGGAACCAGGCAGGTGTGTGTTTAAGAGCCTTCCTTCATCTAGTTGTATGATGCTTTAATTTGTGGGTTTATTACAATGCAGTGATTCAAAACAAGGAAAACACCCTTTGACAAAGCCCACAATGTAAGTCAGTTTCATGATTTTGATCCGAGAGGTGATAAAACATCGAGTGGAATTCACCATCAAGTCTTTTTAGAAGATTATATTCCACCTCTACTGACAAAGCAGGGGACATCCCATGAGCACAGTCATCTCAAGAGAGGGCCTGGGGTAAGTAGTGAGATCTACACTGGATACTCAATGGAGACATACTCTGAGGCTGTGGCAGAGCAAAACCCTTCCATGCCCGGGCAGCAAGGCACTGTGTCTGTCGTCACACTGGTCTTCCCTTTCTGTTGAGTAACGCATGGCCCCAGCTTTGCTGAAATTAGTATTGTAAAACACCTGTCCTCTTAGGAGTCCCCATAGGATTGGAACTCACATCAAATAAGCTCCAACATCTGCACAAACCTCATTTATGGCACTTAATATTTGAGAGCTGTTTCATAATGAGTGTGTTAATTGCCCAGTTAATAAAGACTGCCTTGTTCTGTCATAGCTTTGAGCTTGACCACTGGGAACAGAGTTTATGGAAAATTTTATCTTCACTCCTCACAGAATTTCCTTTGCTTAGTTATCAGTCACTGACCAACCTCCTATTCGTTATGGAGGACTGATTTTTTTCTTTTTAAAAAACAGGAACTTTATAGGCTTTCCTGAGTTACCATAAAATGATGCTTAAAGACACTGCATCCTCTGTTACTTTCTGGCCTCTAGCAAAGGACCCAAATGACCCATTTGCACTTTGATTTGGTTCAAAAAATATCATCTTAGTAGGTGGATATGCAAGTTTTCAATTGTTGGAAAAGGAAATCCGGGTTTTTATTTCTTTAAAAGTAGCTTAACTGACCTCACACTGTCATTTGACTTTTACCTTGAAAGCATTTGACTTCCTCTTTTATATTTAGAGTGACTACTCAGTTCTATGCTTCAAACAGTTTTGAACTCTTAAATCTACACATTTACCCAAAACCCTCTTTACAACCCTAGCTGCTTCTCCTCCATTTATCTATCTTTAGTCTTCATGGGCAGATCCAATCAAATAGTAACCTTTCCCCCAGTATGACTTGGAGAAGGACTGTACCACAGTCTTGACATATTCAGAGCTCCTGGTCTGGGACATTTATCACAGTGTCCCATGTGCACAGATGTACTGGAATGCCTGAATCTCCATGTAACAACAGACTTACACTACTTTCATACCCTTGTCTCTCACTGAGAACACCGTCTGGGAAACTGGGTTTTGATTCAGTTTCATGAACTCTCCTTGCATGGAATGATACCTTGTCTAAACAACATGGTGCTTGACTTAATAACAGGTATAATACAAGATGACGTTTTGTACAAGAAATGCTTTGCTATATTTATCCACACACGGCATCTTCTAAATCAGAAAATTATTTTGGGAAATGATATAGTCATTTATCTAATCTCAGGTATGAGTCTTGGTCCTTCTCCATATCTACTATATTTACCAGCCTTCTCTAGTGGAGCAGAAGCAATAAGGTGGCAGGGTTACTAGACTGGCTTACACAATATTGTTTGGGTAGTCCAACAGAAGCTGTCCACACACTGGAAACATTGAGAGCCCAGTAGTCACTAAGACCAGAAGGCCGGATGCCTCGGCAGTCTCAGTCTGTCACTGAAGACTGGAGAGCTCCTGGTCTTCAGTCCACAATGAAAGACTGGAAAAGGTGAGCTCTGATGTCAATGGAGTAGCAGCACGATCCAGAGGGCAAATGAACTCACCAGCAAGATATAAGGCAAGCAAGCTTGAAAAAGCAAAATGGTTTCCTTTAGACCTCCTGGTATCTTGGTGCCTGATGGAAAGTGCTGCCTACATTTAAGATGGGCCTTTCCACTTAAATTATCCTAATCAAAGCTGCCCTCATCTAGATAATTCTTCACAGGTGGCCCAGAGGCTTGACTCATATATGATTCTAGCTCCTGTCTAGCTGGAGATCAAGATTAACAAACACACACTCTGCATTGGGCTTGCTCAAACACTGTCATTTCCCCCAGTGGGTCTCAAATTTATGACTTGTCATTTTTCATTCCAGGCCATTTTCATCTTTCTGAATTCTCACTAGTACCCACAATCCTACTCCATTTGCTTAGTAAATTCACTGAAGTCTTCCCACATTAGATTATAGTTATTTCTGAGATATTTTCTTTATCTTCACATATTCCAAATCTGTAAGACAGACCAAGACATCTGTGTCTTCTAATCTATTACTTCCATCGATACCCTGAATTCCTTCTCCTCCCCTCCCCTCCCCTTCTCTTCCCTCCTTTCCTCTCCTCTCCTCCATCCAAAGTACTTGGCACTTATGTATCCTGGCTGTGGTCTCCTTTATTTGGGGGAGGGGAGAATCCACTAACAATCTTCTACTCTCCTCCAAAGGGCTTGGTGACTTCTTTGGCTCTGCCCTCTGCAGAATACACAGTGTGTCTTCTAGGCTCCAGATGGTTCTACACCACTGCTGCTGCCATTCTTGGTGGCCATCCCAAGGACTCACTGAAATACTAAGGTCTTCTTCTGTAACTGGGCTACACTTTCACCAATAGTCTTTGCTGACCACTCACAGTGCCAAGCCTCAGCTGCTCTCTATGACCCCTTCATGCCTACAAAGCCAGTACCCCCGGGTGACTCTTACACATGATCAGGTCTGACTGCCAGCCCCACGTGCAACCTTGCCCACCTCTGGAACACAGATTCTCTGTGCTCTCAGGAAACACTTCCCAGAAGATTTCACCTCAGAGATGGTGGTCTCTTCTTAATCACTGCTGATTTCTTAGCTCCAGCCGACCAGCATCAAGTATCACTGCAAAGCATAATTTCCTTTAGTAGTTCTGGTATCTTGTTAATCATAGCATATTTTTCAGCCCCAATTAACCAGAACCACAGAATTATAATTCAAAATAACAAATGGCTCTGAGTCTTTAAACTTCCCTCTGAAACTTCACAAGCCAGGCCTCCATTCTCTGCACTGCTCTCAACATTTTCATCCTCCTAGCTACTGCAGAACACCTCACCAAGTTCTGAATACTTGGTAGCTCTTCATAGCCCAAAGTTCCAAAGTCCTTCCACAATCCTCCCAAAAACCTTGTCCTGTCTGTCACAGTAACACTGGGACCAATTTCTGTCTTAGTTCAGGTTTCTATTGCTGTAAAGAGACACCATGACCATGGCAACTCTTATAAAGGAAAACACTTAATTGGGGCTGGCTTACAGTTTCAGAGGTTTAGTCCATTATCATCATGGCAAAAATCATGTTGGCATGCAGGCACACGTTATACTGGAGAAGGAACTGAGAGGTCTACTTCTTGATCTGTAGGCAGCAGAAGGAAACTGTGTGTCCAGCTGGGCATAGCTCAAGCACAATGACCCCAAAGCCCACCTTGATAGCAAAACACTCCCTATGGGTCAAGCATTCAAACACAGGAGTCTATGGAGGCCATTCCTATGCAAACCACCACAATCCATTCCCTGAAACCCAGAGGATAGCACCCATAACATAATGTAAAATCCATTTATTCTAACGCCAAAGTCCCCACAGTCTATCACTGTCTCAACAATGTTTAAAAATCCAAAGTTCAAAGTCTCTTCTGAGATTCATGCAATATCTTAACTTTAGTCCCTGTAAATAGATCATAGACTTCCAACATAAAATGACACAGGATACACATTAATATTATGAAATAAAGGAGACAACAGATGCCAGCGGAAAGAAACATACCCAGAAAATTTTCAATCAATGTATATGGAGAAATAAGATATTCCATGACTAAGTCAAATTTAAGCAATTTCTATCTGCAAATCCAGCCCTACAGAAGGTACTAGAAGTAAAACTCCAACCCAATGAAGTTAACTGCAGCCAGGAAAACACAGGCAATGTATAATCTCATACCAGCAA
Source organism: Mesocricetus auratus (assembly GCF_017639785.1). Taxonomy (NCBI): domain Eukaryota; kingdom Metazoa; phylum Chordata; class Mammalia; order Rodentia; family Cricetidae; genus Mesocricetus; species Mesocricetus auratus. The sequence goes on from NW_024429185.1 coordinate 8,283,162, forward strand.
ATCACACACACACACACACACACACACACACACACTACAACCATAACCAACAACAATGTAAAAACAATAATAGACAATCAATTGTCATTAATATCTCTCAGTGTCAATGGACTCAATTGGGCAATAGAAAGACACAGACTGACTGAATACAAAAACAGGATGCATCCTTCTACTTCATAAAAAGAGCAAACATCAATATCAAAGAGACATTACCTCAGAGTAAAGAATTGGAAAAAGATTTTCCAAATGAACCTAGCATGGAAAGCATTGTAGCTATCCTAGTATCTAACAAAAGAGACTTCAAACCAAAATTAATCAAAAGAAATGGAGAAGAACATTTAATATTCATTAAAGGATAAATCTACCAGGATGACATCTCAATTCTGAACATCTATGGCACAAATGTAAGAGCACCCACACTTGCAAAAGAAACATTACTAAAGTTTCAAACACCCAGAATGCCCCAGCACACTAATAGTGAGAGACTTTATCACATCACTCTCACCCATGGACAGGTTGTTCAAACAGAAACTAAGCAGAGTAATAATGAGACTAACAGAATTTATGACTCAAATGGGCCTAGCAGATATCTACAGAGTATTTCACCCAAACACAAAAGAACATAGCTTCTTCTCAGCATCCTATGGATACTTCTCCAAAATTGACCATATACTCGGCACAAAGCAAGTCTCAACAGATACAAGAAAATTGAAGCAACTCCCTTTATCCTATCAGATCACCATGAATTAAAGTTGAATTTCAAAAACAACAGACAACATACAAACGCATGGAAACTAAACAACTCTCTTCCTAATTACCACTGGATCAAAGAAGAAATAAAGAAAAAAATTAAAGACTTTTTGAATTAAATAAAATTGGATGAGTGATATACACAAACTTGTGTGAAACAATGAAGCCAGTACTATGAACAAAGTTCATAACACTAAATGCTTGTATAAAGAAATTAAGAAATTTTCACACTAGTAACTTAACAGCACATCTAAAAAGCTCTAGGCAAAAAGAAGTAAACACACCCAAGAGAACTAGATGGAAGGAAATAATCAAAGTGAGGGCCGAGATCAATAAAAACAAAGAGAACAATACAAAGAATCAATGAAACAAACAGTTGGTTCCTCAAGAATATTGATAAGAATGACAAAACCTAATCCAAATTAACAAAATTCAGAGATAACCAAATTAACAATTAGAAAGGAAAGGTGTGCCTCAACAACGGATACTGAAGAAATCCAAAAGTCATTAGGTCATACTTCAGAAACCTGTACTCAACAAAACTGAAAAATCTAAAAGAAATTAACAATTTTCTAGACAGATACCATTTACGAAAGCTAAATAAAGATCAGATAAAGAGATTAAATGGACCTATAACCTCCAAATAAATAGAAGCAGTCATTAAAAGTCTCCCAACCAACCACCCCCCAAGATCAGATAGTTCCAGTGCAGAAATCTACCAGACCTTCAAAGAATAGCTAATAACAGTACTCCTCAAGTTATTTCACAAAGTAGAAACAGAAGGAACATTGCCAAATTCATTTCATGAGGTCAAGATCACTCTGATATGTAAATCACACAGAGACTCAACAAAGAGAGAGAATTATACAATCATTTCCCTCATGAACATTCATGCAAAAATAATAAAATACTTGCAAAGAAACCCAAGAATGCATCAAAAAAGATCTGTTGTGGAATATTACTTTAACTCAGCAAAAATGTGTTACATTAGTTTATGATTCATTTTTAACAATATAAAGATGACTTACATTTGTTCATGCTGCATTTGTTTAATGATGTAAAGATGTGTTGATTTGTCTGGCTAAGCCACCTAATTGATCTAATGAAAAGCTGAATGGCCAATAGCTAGGCAGTAGAGGGATAGGCAGGGCTGATGAACAGAGAGAATAAGTAAGAGGAGGAATCCAGGCTAGAGAGAGGAGAAGAGAATGAGAGAGAGAGAGAGAGGGTAATGCGATATGGCCAGTCAGGCAACCATCAGCCAACCAGGCAGGGATAGGACAAATAGAATGAAAGAAAGGTAAAAAGCCACAAGGCAAAATATAAAGAGAAACAGGTTAAGTAATAAGAGTCAGTGAGACAAGCATAAAATAAGGCTGAGCATTCATAACTAACAATAAGTCTCTGTGTCACGATTTGGGAACTGGCTGGTGGCCTAAATATCATCCACCACCATCAAAAGGGCTTCATTTCAGAGATAGAGGGGTGGTTCAACAAATAAAAACTTGTCATTGTAATCCACCATATAGCGATCACTCTTTTCTTAATCTTTTTTGTTTTTATATACCAAAGTTTCTCCTCCCTTTCTTCTCCCTCCCCTCTCTCCCCTTCTACTCCTCCTCTACTGTTTCTCTTCAGATAAAGGTGTGCATCCCAAGGAAATCAGCCACATGCTATATTGGTTTGTAGAGAGACTAGGCACAGCCTCTTCTATTAAGGCTGAATGAGGCTATCTGGTCAGAGGAATAGGCCTCAGAAGCCAGCACAGAGTCTGAGACAGCCCCTACTCTAACTAGATGCTGAAAAAGTCATTGTGAAAATAAAGCACCCCTTAATGATAGAAGTCTTGGATTGATCAGGAAAACAAGGAACCTAAACACAATAAGGACAATGCATGAGACAGAAGCCAATGTCAAATTAAAAAGAGAGAAGCTTAAAACAATTCCAATGAATCAGGAACAAGACACGGCTACCTATTTAATATAGTGTTTGAAGTTTTAGCTAGAGTAATAAGACAAAGGATATCAAGGGAAGACAAAATTGAAAAGGAATGAATCAAAGTATTGCTATTTGCAGATGCTGATATAATAGTATACATAACTGATCCAAAAAATTCTTAAGGGAGGTCCTAGAGCTGATAAGCACCCTTAGCAAAGTGGCTTGATACAAAATGAGGTCAAGAAAATCAGTAGGTCTCCTATATACAAGTGATAAACAGGCTAAGAAAAAATTAGGGAAACAACACCCATCACAATAGATACAAATAACATAAAACATCTCCTTGTAACTCTAACTAAGCAAATGAAAGACCTATGTAGCAAGAACTTCAAGTCTTTGAAGAGAGAAATTGGAGAAGATATCAGAAGATGGAAAGGTCTCCCCTGCTCGTGGATCAGTAGGATTAACATAGTAAAAATGGTCATCTTACCAAAAGTAATCTACAGATTCAATGCAATCCCCATTAAAATTTCATCACAATTCTTTACAGACCTTGAAAGGACAATAGTCAACTTCATACAGAACACAAATAAACAAAACAATGCAGGATAGCTAAAAACATCATGTACAATAAAAGAGGTATCACCGTATCTGAATTAAAGCTCTACTACAAAGCAATAGTAATAAAAACTGTGCATGGTATTGGCCAAAGACCTAGAATAGAACCAAACAGGACTGGAAAAAAGTCAATAAAATGATTCCTAACAATATTCTGCTATACTCATAGATTGGTGCCTAACTCAATGGTCATCAGATAGGCTTTATCCAATAACTGATGGCAACACATGTGGAGACCCACAATCAAACTTTAGGCAGAGCTCACAGAATCCTGTGGAAGAGGAGAAAGAACTGTAGGAGTCCGAGGGGTCAAGGGTACCACAAGAAAACCCACAGACTAACTAACCTGGGCTAATATAGGGGCTCACAGAGACTGAACTGACAACAAGGGAGCTTGCATAGGACTGGTCTAGGCCCTTGGCTTAAATGTTACAATTATGTGTGTAACTTGATCTTCTTATGAGACTCCTAACAGTGAGCGTAGGGGCTGTCTCTGCCTCTGTGTGTAGGAACTCTGGCATTATACTAACCCTACCCCCTGACGACCAGAGGGGCACGCACAATGACACGGTGACATCATCACTATGTTACTCATTACTGGACTCAGTGTGCATGGTCAACTCCCCATTTTTAAGCTACTCGACCACCCCCCTGGTCTCTCTCTCTCTCTCTCTCTCTCTCTCTCTCTCTCTCTCTCTCTCTCTCTCTCTCTCTCTCTCTCTCTCTCTCTCCCTCTTCTCCCAGCTCACTCTCACCCTCCCCCCTTTCCTTTCCTGTCTACCAATAAACTCCACATTGGACTGTTGACTCACTGTTCGTGTCTTGTTACTGGGTAAATTTTAGACATTTTAACAACACTGTGCCTGACTCTGAGGCCTATTCCTCTGACCGGACTGCCTCTTCCAGCCTTAATAGAAGAGGAGATGCCGAGTCTCCCTGTAAATTGATATAGCATGACTGACTGATACCCATGGAGGCAAACCTTTATCTGAAGAGGAACAGAGAAAGAGGAATAGAAGGGGAAACAGGGAAGGTAGGGGGAAGAACTGGGAGAAGAGCATGGAGGAGAAACTTTGGTTGGGATGTAAAAACAAACAAACAAAAAAGACTAAAAAAAAAAGAGTACACACCAGTAACCACATGACAGAGTATACTGGGTTATTTTCAGGTTTCCTTTGACAATGCAATTAATACAAATCCCATCACTTTAGCCTCAGGCAGACTTTTCAGACAAGGGCAAAAGGCAGCCACACTCTTAGCCCAAATATCGCGAGAGACGCTTTTAGGCCACATAACTAAATTCTTCCCTGGAGCCTGTTGAGCTGGGCTCCCACAGTTCAACTCACCCTCACCATCACTGTCTTCCTTGGTATTACTAGTATGGTCCATTAAGCAGCGCTTAAGCATCCCAATGCTTTCTTAACACAAAATCCGACTTCCAAATTCCTCCAACCGAAAGCATGGCCATGTCTGTCACAGCAATACTCCAGCCCCTAGTGCCAACCTTTTATTCTTTGTCTTATGCAAAGAACAATTAAGTGGAATACTTTTAACCTCTTATTTATATTTGTTCACTTTATTTTATGTGTATGAGTGTCGTGCCTACAACTATGTGCAGCACATGCATGCTATGCTTGTAGAGGTCAGAATAGGGCATTAGATCCTCTGTAACTGGAGTTATGGGTGGCTGTGAGCCATAAAACATCCATGTGGGTGACAGGATCAACTCTGGACTCTCTGCAAGAGCAACAATAACTCTTAACCCCTGAGCCGTCTCTCAAGCCCCTGAACTAATTTTGACTTGATGTTGGCATGTAGAAGCAGACTATGTTAACTTGAAACTCTTTTTATTTTTTTTAATTTTTATTTAAATTGGAAACAAGCTTGCTTCATATGTGAGTCCCAGATCCCTCTCTCTCCTCTCCTCCCCCACCCCCACCAAAGACCTCAAGGCCCCACCCAAATCCCACTCCACTCTCCAGGGAGGGTGAGGTTCTTCATAGGGGATCTCCAAAGTCTGTCATATCATCCAGATCAAGGCCTAGGCTCTCCCCCATGTGTCCAGGATGACACGGAATCCCTTCATATGGAATGGGTTCCCAAAGTCCATTGTGATAAATACTGATCTCATACCCAAGGCCCCAAAGATTGCCTGGGCTTCCTCACTGACAGCCACATTATGGAGGTCTAGATCAGTCCCATGATGGCCTCTCAGCCATCTGCTGGGAGTACATGAGCTCCCCTTGTTCAGGTCAGCTGTTTTTGTGGGTTTTACCCGCCCGGTCTTGACCTCTTTGCTTATAACTCCTCCCTCTCTGCAACTTCTTTCCAGGAGCTCAGTTCAGTGTTTAACTGTAGGTGTGTAAGCCTCTGCTTCCATCAGCCACTGGATGAAGGCTCTAGGATAACATACAAAGTAGCTGTCAATGTCATTATCAGGAAAGGGTATTTAAGGTAGCCTCTCCACTATTGCTTATATTGCCAGTTGGTGTCATCCTTGTAGATCTCTAGAAATCTCACTAGTGCCAGATCTCTCCTCAAACCTATAATGACTCCCTCTATTATGGTATCTCTCATCCTGCTCTCCTCTATTCTTATCCTGACTCATTCTTCCTGCTCCCCCATGTCTTCTTCTCCCCTTCTCTTATCCCCCTCTCTTTTTCCTGGTTCCCTGTCTCCTCACCCGATGTTCCTAATCTGCTCAGGAGATCTTGCTTCTTTCCACTTCTCTGGGGTATCATGCATATCTCTTGGGAACTTCCCTGTTTCCCAGACTCACTGGCACTGGGACTGTAGGCTGACACTGCCCCCCAATCCATATCTAAAATCCATATATGAGTGAGTACATACCATGTTTGTCTTTTTGTGACTGGGTTACCTCACTCAGGATGGTTTCTTCTAGTGCCATCCATTTGCCGGCTAATTTCAAGATTCCATTTTTTTCTGCTGAGTAGTACTCCATTGTGTAAATGTATCACATTTTCTCTATTCACTTTTCAGTCGAGGGGCATCTAGATTGTGTCCTATTACAAATAATTCTGCTATGAACATAGTGGAACAGATGTCCTTGTTGCATAAATGTGCATCTTTTAGGTATATACCTAAGAGTGGAATTGCTGGATCAGAATGAGCCAAGGATGTCTACTCTTTCCATATCTCTTCAGTATTGTACTTGAAGATCTAGCTAGAGCAATAACAACAAAAGGAGATCAAGGGGATACAAATTGGAAAGGAAGAAGTGAAACTTTCACTATTTGCAAATCATATGATAGTTTACATAAGTGACCCCAAAAAATCTACATGAGAACTTCTACAGCTAACAAACACCTTCAGCAAAGTGTCAGGATATAAGGTTAACTGAAAAAAATCAGTAGCCTTATTATATACAGATGATAAATGGGCTGAGAAAGAAATCGAAGAAATGCCACTCTTTACAATAGCCACAAACAACATAAAATATCTTGGGATAATGCTAACCACACAAGTGAAAGAACTTTGAGTCTTTAAAGAAAGAAATTAAAAAAGATACCAGAAAATGGAAAGATCTCCCATGTTCTTGGATAGATAGGATCAACATAGTAAAAATGGCAATCTTGTCAAAAGCAATCTACAGATTCAATGCTATCCCCATCAAAATACCAGCACAATTCTTCACGAACCTGGAAAGAACAATAATTAACTTTATATGGAAAAACAGAAGACCCCAGATAGCCAAAACAACCCCGTACAGTAAAGGAACTTCTGGAGGTGTCACCATCCCTGACTTCAAGCTCTATTATAGAGCTATAGTCGTGAAAACTGCTTGGTATTGGCATAAAAATAGACAGGTAGACCAATGGAGTGGACTTGAAAACCCTGATATTAACCCACATACCTACAAACTCGATTTTTGACAAAGAAACTAAAATTATACAATGGAAAAAGGAAAGCATATTCAACAAATGGTGTTGACATAACTGGATCCTGGTATGTAGAAGATTGCAGATAGATCCATGCCTATCACCATGCAAAACTCTCTTTTAAAAGACATTATTTAAATTGCTCTAAAGAATGTCACATGAAATTTAATCACATTATCCACGAACCTCTGAAAGGTAATTGGAAAAGAAAGGGCATCCTCTCGTATTTTATCACACAACTGACTATCCTCAGATGCGAAATATGTTCACAAGAAATGTTGAAAATCTTATTTCCTACATGTTCATCTTACTGACATTATCCAGACACAAATGGTTGAAATTCTTGCAATTTTGTGTAGATCACAAAGAACTTGAACAGATATTTCCATGTTCCTGTCCTTTTATTCTTGAGACGAGGGTTTTCAAGAAACATGTATTGTTCAAATGACAAGTTAGAGTCCTGGTTCTGTGGTTCATTTACTATGTCTCTGATCTAGAGTGTGTTATTTAACTTTGAGTCCTCATTGACTTTGTGGTTTTTAAAAGGAGAAGAAACATGATTGTCTGAAAACTGGGAATTTATTAATAATCTAAAATGAACTCCGAAATGTTTCTATCATTTTTGTTTGTTGGTATGAATAGTAAAATATAGCTATTTGACCAGAAAGTCACACTTTAATATTAGACAGTGGAATTCTGGAGATTTTCAGATACTAGAATTCTTTAATGTAGTCAAGTAAAAGGTGCTCTAAAAATAAAGAATTTGTTTAATATTCTAAGAATATAAGCTGCTACAATAAAAAGATACATGACTTCTTTTTGCATAAGACTTCCCTAAACTTAGTTTTGAAATCCTAATAGCCATGTAAACTAGTCATAAATATTCTTCTTTTATGAACTTCACTATCTTTTGCCCAACTAAATATCTGTTCACTTGTATAAGGCATATAATAAAAGAAAAACACAATGGTAGTTCAATTATGTTTTAAGACAGAAATTTAATTTCTTAATCTCTATTAATACTATGACTTTCATAGTACTTCCTTCAATAGAAGATGCACAAACCCTGAGTAAATACATAAGTGTAATTAAGTGTTAAGCTGTAACTTTAACACTTGGTACTTGAAGAAGTTTTGTATGTTTAAGGCCATCTCTCATCTATATAGTGAATTTGTGGGCAGTCTGGGAGATGTAGGACCCTTTGTCAAAAAAAGAAAAGAAGGAAGGAAGGGAGGGAGGGAGGGAGGGAGGAAAGAAAGAAAGAAGGAAAGAAAGAAAGAAAGAAAGAAAGAAAGAAAGAAAGAAAGAAAGAAAGAAAGAAAGAAAGGGAAGAATTTATGGGCAGAGAAAGAGGAACTCTATTATCTAGGCATGGCACTGTCATTGTACTCTTGAACTCTAAGTAGCTGTGGTTACCCACGAATGACCTGCACTAACTGGTCACTTTGACATTCTCTTATAGAGGTAAGGAACCAAAAGGCCCCGTCCCTCCTTGAGTATTATAACTAGCCATGTAGTGTCCACTGAGAAAATGAAATAAATTTTCTTCCCTGGTGTAACCACTGGTGCCCTTGATCCCATCAGTAAATCTAACTGAACTCATTGTTTTCACCAATTAAGTCAACAGGGGAAACTGTGATAAAACACTCTTCTGATTTTAAGTTTTTAAAGATTTGCCTGATGAGCAACAAAATAATCTCATCACCAAAAAACATTCAAGGTTACTATACATAATAGTGAATCTTGGTGGGTATCACCAAGACAGTGCAGACATGGTGTACCATAGAACTTTTCACCTTTCTAGTGTTAATGGAGTAAATGATAAATCATATCATCTTTGAATTTATTCTTCTCTGTCCCTCCTCCAATCTTTGCAGAATCTAACCAAGTCACAGTAATCCCACGTTTGCCCCTCTAAAACTGTTATGTGGAGATAATGCACTTTCTATTTGAGGGCCTGAAAATATTTCTCATGTGCACAAATTACCTTGTGACTTTAAGGTGTGCAAACTATGATAATTGTTATGTACTTTCACATTCATAGAAATGCATCCATTTAGGGGGTTTGTGCAACATTCTGTCTCAAAAGATTAGCATAATGCAATTTACTAGCCTCTTTGCCTTTTACCTACATCCTTGTTGGAAGTCTGAGAACATTAACATTTACCTGAAGGGAATAATTTTTTTCTGTTTAGCTCAAGAATTCTGCCATGAACAACATTAAACTTAAAGTAATTGAAATTCAGCTTGTCATTTACCTGATATATTGATTTATTCCCTTGGTACTTGATTTTCTGATTTTTTTCATTTTCATTTTCATTTCTTATGCTGGAAGAAAATGAGCTGATGTTGATTACAATAAATCAGGTATTTTCTTACCCACCTTATATTTTCTTGGTCCTACAGCTTCTTATAATTGTATAATCTACAGAAACATATTGAGCATGGCTTCATGTATGAAATATTTTTCTTCCAGAAGCCTGTAAATATATCTGAATTCCCTTACGATCCCTCCTCCCATAACTAAGAATTACAGAAATCGAGGCAAAAAGGATCTCAAATATTTTATTTTTCCTTCCCATCTTTGGAAATTGTGTTGACTAGATTCATGTCAACCCAACACACATTATAGTTGTCTGAGAGGAGTGAACGTCAACTGAGAAAATGCTTCCATAAGATTGGGTTGTGGGCCAGCCTGAGGGGCATTTTCTTAATTAGTGATTGATGGAGGAGAGCCAAGCCCATGGGGAGTGGGTCCATCCCTGGACTGGTGGTCCTATGTTCATAAGAAAGTAGACTGAGCACACCATGGTGAGCAAGCCAGTCAGCAGTATCCCTCAATGGCCTCTGTGTCAGCTCTTGTCTTCAGTTTCCTGCCATGAACAGGTATATGGAATTGTAAGCCCAATAAACCCTTTTCTCACAACTTGCCTTTTGGTTATTGTGTATCATTACAGCAATAGAAACCATAAGCAAGACAGAAATGATATTTGGTTTGTGTTCTAATTCCCCCAGAGTCTTCCTCTGTCAAAAGTTTGAGAGACTGACATCCTGTGATCTGAAAGTCTTATGTATTAGAGAAAGCCTTACTACCAAGAAGGAAACACCAAAGATGAAGATTTCACCACCTGAAGCAGTTAGTAGATAAGATGTGTGAAAGAATACAGATGTTTCTTTTCCAAGAGTGTCCAGATGGTAAAAGATAAACAAGGCTGGTTAACCTCCATGAACGCAGCTGGTTGGAGACATAGGAGTTATCAAGTGGAACTTCAAAGAAGTTGTTTCACCACATGAAGAGATGCAGAATGTCTCACGACATACTGACAAAACTCTTACAACATATTGACAACATGTTCTGATATGAGAAAGGTGTAAGGACATAAGGATGTGGAGGTGAATACAGTCCGTGTGCTGACAAAGCTCATTTTGGCATTTGGGTGGCCGGAGCAGAGTAGTGAATGAGAACAAACGGAGGCAAAGACAGAGAAATAGCACAGAGAACATTTATAAGGTGTAGGACATTGCAACGCCATGAGAGAGATAGGGGGAACAAACAATATCAAAGAGTGAAATGCCATGATCTGATTTATCTACCAGTGTTATTTTGAGAATGTGGTATGATGTAAGTGTGAATAAAGGGGCCAGGAGGGAAGGTATGCCACTAATTCAGGGGGGATGAAGGTAATTTGTCCTAGGGAGACATTATTTGAAAATGTAACAGTGTCTTCAACATATTTTTGGCTTGGGTTCCAGTTTGAGATGTACTCATTTTGAACTGTGTAATAGACATCTAAGTGGAGGTGTGGAGTCAAACTCTCAATGGAGGTAGTCAAAAAGGAAACACTGGAAAATTCTGGGGAGCTCTAAGCATGGAAATTAAATTTTAGGGTTCTTCAGCCAATAGATGTTAACCATGATGCCTGATTCAAGAGCTTAGACAAAAATTGAGAATTCCAAACAATACACTTTAAGAGACCTAAGAGATAAGATGAAACCAGGAAACAAAAAGTAGAAGAAACCACAAGCTGATAGAAGAAACCAGAGAAAATGGTGTCCTAGAAGCCAAGCAAAGAAAATGCTTCCTGGAAGAGGCAAGATGTGTTGAATATTGTGAAGACTGAGTGAAAGGAAAGTAGACAGCTGCATATCTTGTGAGCTTTTGAAAATGTTTCAGTTAGTTTGTGTTATTATGCAAGATAATGTGCTTTGTTGTGACACTTTCACATGTGTGCAAAATGCACTGAGTATACTTTCTTCTTCTGTGGTCCCCTTCCTCTTCTTAACTAATGGATTTGTAATCTCTAATCTCTCTAAGACCTTTATATTGAAGGGTGCTGGATTTCATCAAAGGCTTTTTCAGCACCTAGTGAGATGATCATGTGGTTTTTCTTTTCCTGTTTGTTTTTATGGTAAATTACACTGATTGATTGTCATATATTGCATCCCTGGGATGAAGCTTACTTGATCATGGTAGATGATTCTTCTGATGTGTTCTTGGATTTGATTTGCCAGTAATTTATTGAGTATTTTTGCATCAATGTTCATGAGCAATATTGGTCTGTAGTTCCCTTACTTAAGTTGTATGTTTGTGGGGCTTGGGTACCAAGGTAATTGTATCCTCATAAATAGAGTTTGGCAATGACCCTTCTGCTTCTCTTGTATGGAACACTTTGAAGAATATTGGTATTAGTTCTCCATTGAATTTCTGGTAGATTTCTACAGTGAAACCATCTGTTCCTGGGATTTTTTTCATTGGGAGACTTTTGATGACTGCTTCTATTTCATTAGGGGTTATAGGTCTATTTAAATTGCTTATCTCTTCTTGATTTAATTTTGGTAAGTGATATCTTTCCAGAAAATTTTCCATTTCCTTTAAATTTTCAAATTTTGTGGAGTACAGCTTTTCAAAGTATGATAAGGTAGGGTACAGAACTAAATAGAGAATTCTCTTCTTTCTCAATATATGTTTTTATTTAAATTAGAAGCATGCATGCTTCACAGGTCAATCCCAGCTCCCTCTCCCATACCTCCTCCCTTGTCCCTTCACCAGCCCTCCCCCAGACCCCCACTCAATCCCCACATCATTTCCCAGGGAGGGTGAGGCTTTCCTGGTAGGGTTTCCAGAGTATGTCATTTCATCTGGGGCAGGACCTAGGCCCTTCCCCATGTGTCCAGGCTGAGAGAGCATCCCTCAATGTGGAATGGGCTCCCAAAGTTCACTTGTACGCCATGGTAAACACTGATCTACTACCCAAGGACCCAGACATTTCTGAAGCCTCCTCACTGACACTACATTAAATAGCTAAATCAAAAACACAAACGACAGCTTATGCTGGTGAGGATGTAGAGAAAGGGGAACACTCCTCCATTGCTGGTGGGAGTACAAACTTGTACAGCCACTTTGGAAGTCAGTATGGAGATTCCTCAGGAAAATGGGAATCAGTCTACCACAAGACCCAGAATTCCACTCTTAGGCATATACCCAAAAGATGCACATTCATACAAGGATGTCTGTTCCCCTATGTTCATAGCAGCATTATTTGTAATAGCTAGATCCTGAAAGCAACCTATATGCCCCACAACTGAAGAGTGGATAGAGAAAATGTGGTACATTTACACAATGGAGTACTGCTCAGTGGGAAAAAAATGGAATCTTGAAATTTGAGAGCAAATGGATGGCACTAGAAGAAACCATCCTGAGTGAGGTAACCCAGTCACAAAAAGACAAACATGGTATGTACTCACTCATATATGGATTTTAGACATGGATGGGGGGGTGTCAGCCTACAATCCCAGTGCCAGTGAGTCAGAGAAACAGGGAGGTTCCCAAGAGATATGCATGATACCCCAGAGAAGTGGAATGAGGCAAGATCTCCCCAGCAGATTGGGAATATCAGGGGAGGAGAGAGGGAACCAGGAAAAAGAGAGGGGGATAAGAGGAGGGGAGAAGAAGACATGGGGGAGCAGGAAGGTTGAGTCAGGTAAGAATAGAGGAGAGCAGAATGAGATACCGTAATAGAAGGAGTCATTATGGGTTTAAGGAAAGAGCTGACACCAGTGAGATTTCTAGAGATCTAAAAGGATAATACCAACTGGCAAACTAAGCAATAGCAGAGAGACTATATTAATAGCCCCTCCCTGATGATAAGGTTGAGACTACTGTATATACCATCCTAAAACCTTCATCCAGTGATGGAAGCAGAGACAGATATCCACAGCTAAACACTGAACTGAACTCCTGGAACCAAGTGAGTGAGATGGATGAGTGATGAGCAAAGGGGTCAAGACTGTGCTGGTGATGCCCACAAAGACAGCTGACCAGACAAGTGGGAGCTCTTGAACCCCAGACTGATGACTGAGAGGTCAACAGGGGACTGATTCAGACTCCATGAATGTAGTGTCAGTGAGATTTCTTAATAGAGGAATCTAAAATGGCTGAAAGACTCTAAGTGCTCAATATCCTTAGCCATCAGGGAAATGCAACTCAAATCAACTCTGAGATACCATCTTGTTTCTATCAGAATGACTAAAATAAAAAACACCAGTGGCAGTTTATGCTGGAGAGGATGTAGAGAAAGGGGGACACTCTCCTCCATTGCTGGTGGGAGTGAAAACTTGTACTGCCACTTTGGAAATCAGTATGGCAGTTTCTCAGGAAAATGGGAATCAAGATCCAGCAATTCCACTCTTGGGCATATACCTAAAGGATACACATTTATACAACAAGGACACATGTTCAACTATGTTTTATAGCAGTGTTGTTTGTAATAGCCAGAACCTGGAAGCAACCGAAGAATGGATTGAGAAAATGTGGTACAATTACACAATGAAATATTACTCAGCAGGAAGAAAACAATGAAATCTTGAAAATTCAAAGGTGAATTGATGGAGCTGGAAGAAATCATCCTGAGTGAGGTAACCCAGTCACAGAAAGTCAAGCATGATATGTACTCACTCATATATGGATATTAGACAAAAAGCAAAGAACTACCAGCCTACAATTCACACCCCCAGAGAAAGGGGAGAAGAGCAGGGGGGAGGAGAACAAGAGGGAACAGGAAGACTGAGTCAGGGGAGGAATAGAAGAGAGCAAGAAAAGAGATATCTTCATAGAGGGAGCCAGAATAGGTTTAAAGAGAAATCTGGCACTAGGGAAATGTTCAGAGATCCACAAAGATGACCCCAATTAAAAATCTAGGCAGTGGTGGAGAGGCTGCCTTTGATGCCCTACCCCTATAATGAAATTGATGACTACCTTAATTGCCATCCTAGAGCCTTCATCCAGTAGCTGATGAAAGCAGAAGCAGACACCCACAGCTAAGTACTCAGCCATACTCCTGTTATCCAGACGTTGAGAGGGAGGGGTGATGAGCAAAACAGTCAAAACCATGCTGGAGAAACCTACAGAAATAGCTAACCTGACCTAGTGAGAGCACATGGATGCCAGTCGTAAAGCTGGGGATCCAGCATTGAACCAAAAACAAGTCCTCTGAATGTGGGTGCCAGTTAGGAGGCCTGGGCAGTCTATGGGACCTCTATCTGTGGAACCAGTAATTATCCCTAGTGCACAAATGGACTTTGGGGGCCAATTCTCCATGGATGAATATTATTTCAGCCCAGGTACACAAAGGAGGGCCTAGGCCATCCCGCCAAATTATGTGACAGACTTAGATGATCCCACATGGAAGGCCTCACTGTCCTTGGGAAGTTAGTGGAGGTGGGTTGGAGGATCAATGGGGGCATGGAATGATGGAAGGGAGAGGGAGGGGGTGAATGATATGTAAAATATGATTGTTTCCAAATTTTAAAAATATGTGAAAAAAGGCACTAGATTTGGATACTTGGAAATACTTGGAAATTACAGACCAGCAAGAAAGTGTGTGGCTAGATTCAAGGACTAAAGGACAAAGATGTCTACAAAAATTGTTTCCAGTTTTCTTTTAGACTTGTTGAATATAATTTATTCAAAGAATGAAATGAGAATAGCATGGTGGTACATACCTACAGTCTTTGCGCTTGGGAGGTGGGATTCACTCATTACCTTCTGACATCCTCCAAAGGGCTTGGGTCACTTCTGCAGTTCTCCTGTCTGCTGTACACAAAGCTTATCTTCTAGGCTATAACTGGTTCTACTCCACTTCTGCTACTGTTCTTTGTAGTCTTCCCATGGTACTGGCATCTCTAAAATGCTGGCGCCCCTTACTGAAACTGGGCTGAACTTCTACCAATAGCATCTTATAGACTCTCTTCATGGTGCCAAGGCTCAGCGTCTTTGCATGACTGTAGTCTTCCGGCCAGTCATCGCCATTTGTTGTGGGATTCCCACCTAGGTCCCGTAGATGCTTTACCCCCAGATAACACGCAAAACACTATATTAATTATAATGCTGTTGACTGTTTGCTTGGTTTCTTACCGGCTACCTCTGACTTAATTATTAACCCATAATTACTAATATGTATTTCTATAAGGACTTATCTTTCCAAGGATGGCATCCTGACCCATCCTCTCTTCCCCTGGATCACATGGCGACCCTCTCTTCACTACATTTCCTAGAATCCTCCTAGACTCCTAGTACTACCTAACTTGCTTCCCTATTAACCAATAGTGTTTTATCCATCAACATATACACAGAAGGACCTCCCCCATCACATGACCACTTCAGTCATGGTAATTCAGCTGCCACTGAGGCTGCACGTTCTCTGATGACCTTTTCTGATTCTCTCACAGTGCCAAGCCTCAGCTGTTTTCCATAATTCCTTCATGCCTTCAAATCCAGTACTTCTGAGTGGCACTTACACATTACCAAGTCCTGCTGCCAACACTAGGTACAACCTTGACCACTTCTGGAACACAGCTTCTCTGTGCTCCCAGGAAACACTTCCCAGAAGATTTCACCTCAGAGATGGTGGTCTCTTCTTAATCATTGCTAATTTCTTAGCTTCAGCTGACCAGCATCAAATATCCCAGCAAAGCAAAATTTTGCTTTAGTAGTTCTGGTAACTTGTTAATCACAGCTGATTCTTAAGCCCCAGATAATTAGAACCACAAGATCTTAATTCAAAATAGCAAACAGCACTAGTAGAGACTTTAATATTCCCTCTGAAATCTCACAAGCCAGGCCTCCATCTTCTCCATTGCTCTCAACACTCTTTTCTTCCAAGTTCCACAGAACACCCCACAGAGCTCTTAACACTCAACGGCTCTTCTAGCCCAAAATCCCAAAGTCATTACACAATGCTCCCCAAAACATGGTCATGTCTGTCACAGCAACACCCCACTATGGTACCAATTTGTCTTAGCTAGGGTTTCTATTGCCATGACAAAACAGCATGACCAAAGACAAGTTGGGAAGGGAAGGACTTCTTTGGCTTACACTTCAGAGTTGTTTAACACTCAAGAATTGGGAAAGGAACATAATCAGGGTAGAATCCCAGAGTCAGGAGTTGATGCAGAGGTCTTGGAGGAATGCTGTTTACTGACTTTCTTTCCCTGGCTTGTTCAGTCTACCTGAACAAGGACCAGCAGCCCAGGGATATAGCCCACCATGGTCTGGGCGCCCTGCATTGAAAACTAAATGAGAAAATGCCTTACAGCCGGATCTCATGAAGGCATTTCCTCAGCTGAGGCCCCTTCATCTGATGACTCTAGCTTGTACCAAGTTGCCACACAAAGCCAGACAATAGAGTAGCTGAGCCAATTCCCTTCACCAAGGGCAAATGAGCCAGGGAACAGATCGAATCAAATGATCTGTTTAATCTTATTGGCAAGTGAGCCATCATGCACATAAGTTGATTCTGCTTTCTAAGAAGGGACATATTTTATGAAATACTCTTAGCAAACAACACTTGGTAAAGGATTGTGGAAGCTGTGAGGTGAAATTTCCTACAGAAAAGCTATTGTTCAGGAGACTATGAAACACAGTTATTTCATAACTTATGTTCTATATTTTGTGATAAATGCATCTAACATTAGAAGGAAAAGTCTACGGAGCTGCCTTCATAATCCAGATCACTCTATATTCAATCAGGCTCTCTAGATTACTTGCATCCTTCAGATCATTTTGTGATACTGATAAGGTCTTCCACCAACATGGCTCTGATATGACATTTTGATCTATCAGGTTAGATCAGCTACACAGGAAATTATGCTTCATTCATTAAGTGTGCAAATAGATGACTGATATTGGTATTATGAAAAATGTGCTTAATATGGATTGAAGTAAATTTTATAATGTTATTAGGAGCTGGGATTTTTAGTGTGATAAAAAAGGAAAGATAAATATGCTCAACTTAAAAAAACTATAATACTGATATTTAATTGGCAGAATAAGCTCATATTGTAGTATATGGTTGTGAAGAAAGTTATTTGTGAGGTGTGTTCACCAAAAAAGTCCTAAACATGATTATTAAGAATAACAATCATCATGCTGGGTGTTGGTGGCGCACGCCTTTAATCCCAGTACTCCAGAGGCAGAGGCAGGTGGATCTCTGTGAGTTCAAGGCCAGTATAGTCTACAAAGCGAGTTCCACGACACCCTCCAAAACAATAAGAGAAACCCTGTCTCAAAAACAAAGCAAAACAAAACAAAAACAGAATAACAGTCATCATCATTAGAATAGATTCTACAGTTAAATTTACTGTTCCATAAGAAAACAGTCTTTTGGTCCCACAGCAGCTTAAAGAATTCTCAGTTCCAGTCTACACTCAGCTATCAAGCTGCCCTGCCCTCCTCCATCCCGCAGCAGCCCCTTGATGCCCTGCCCTCCTCCATCCCGCAGCAGTCCCCTGATGCCCTGCCTCTCTTTCATCCCACAGCAGCCCCCTCCTTTGTGCCTCCCTTGGGTTTCACTATGATAGGTCCAAGGACTCCAACTCACCCTTGACACTTACCTTTGAAAAACTCTTCCCCAGAATAAATACCTACCTTGAGCATGGCCTGCATTTGTTTTCTGTCTCCCCTGTGACCAGCTGGTTCTTAGCCTTCTTGACTTTCTTTCTTAGCCCCTCACAACCATCTACAGGCTAACATCTTCCCCACTAGATATGGACCACACAAAAGCTGGAAACACTGTCATGGTCAACATGATATTTAGATCACGCAGCACAGCAAAGTACTTCCTGTTTTTAATAAATGAATGAACAAATGAATGAATGAACAAATGAATGAATCCTATGAAAATGTTTCCATTTCAAGTCCAGTCTCTTTAGACTCTGTCACTTACCTTCAGACACATTTTTATTTAATTCTCATATCATAAACTTCATTCTTTGCTTCAGGGACCTGATAGCAATAGACAAGATATTCAATATAGACATTTACATTTTGTTTCCTATTTAAGCCATATCTCAGTGGTTTTTTGTTTGTTTATTTGTAGTTATTTTGAGACACTTTTTTATTGTATATTTAAATTAGAAACAAGCTTGCTTCCCATGTCAGTCCTAACTCCCCCTCCCTCCCCTCCATGCCCGCTCCCCCCACCAGCCCCCCCAGCCCCCCACCCAATCCCCAGTCCATTCCCCAGGGAGGGTAAGGCCCTCCCTGGGGAATATCTGCAGTATGTTATTTCGTTCCAGGGAGGGCCCAGGCCCTCCCTCAAGTGTCCAGATTGAGAGAGCACCCCTCATTGTAGGATGGGTGCCCAAAGTCCATTTGTGTGCCAGGGATAAATACTAATCTACTACTCAAAGCCCCATAGATTTTTTTATTAATGATTTTCTCAGTCTCTTTTTCAGATTCTTAGCAAAAAGATCAAAGAGAAAAGGACATTTTTGAATGAAAATGATTAAAGGACATTTTCAATAGTGTTAGATTACCCAAAAGAAAATTAAAAATATGCTTGAGGCAAAAGATTTTAAATATTGCCATGAGAAGCATAAAAATATCACACTGGTAGGAAAATCAAGAAAACTGTTAAACTTCCTAAAAATCATCCTAATGTTAACTATTGATTTCACATTTTGATTGTAGAAGAGTCATAATATCACCAAAGGCCTTAAGAACACCTACTCTTGGATTAATGATATATGATTTTCTATGTTTTACAAGCCCATGATCCTTTATTCTTGTTATAATATTATTATAGATCAAATAAAATGCTGGGCATTTAACATGTATTATCTTCAATTCATGTCATCTGGGAAGTTACATGTTACTCACCCTGTATTCAGATAAAGAGAGCCAACACAACCAGCTAACCCTGGCTCCTACCCATAGCTGGGTTATGATTTTCCTATCAGATTTGTGCTCCCAGCCCATAATATTAGTCTTGGTTAGACAATGTCAGTGCTGACAATGCTGCAGATAGCATATATTGCTCCAGTCTCCTTAAATTGGCTACTGTGCAGAACTAAAGCAACACCCTAGCAGCTCAATAGAAAATCTATATGTTCCAGCAGGATGCCCACAGGGAAGCGGCACATCTCTAATTTGGAACAATCAGTACAGCAGGGAGTCTGGCAGGCTACCTTTGAAAAATATACAAGCCTTTCCATCATCATCATTGTTGGCAGAAGGACTGGGATTTAGTGTGGAAACTAAGCATTTTCTTTAGAATCAATCATTACATGAGTCTGGACTCAGCAGTTATTTTTTTTCTTAATTCATGCCCTGGCTATGTCCCTAACTAGATAAATGAGAGTATTTAGACAGAGGCCAGGATTCAATATTCATAGGAGTCTAGGGAAATTTGAGTAAATAAAGTAGTGTTCGTGGTACAAAACAAAAAACAGTTTGATCCAATGAGCCACACTGAGCAGCAGAAATTTACTTGAGAGAGTTTAAAAGCAGTTGAAATAAACTGGGGACTTGCTTTGCTTGGGCATGTTGCAGGCATTTCACGAAGCAGTCTATCTTAACTTTAGGAAATGTGGGAGGGACTTTGCTTCCTTCCTCCCTTGTGTCTTGAGGCCCATAGGTCAATCCCAGTTGTTCTGCTTTGGTAGCCCTAGGATGTCTTAGATGCCAGAATGTGGGTTCTGGTGCCAGCTAAGCATGATGACCTTGTCAAAGACATGCAAACGCATCCTTGTGTGCATGTATGAATTACTGAAGTTTTGTCACATGGGGAAGGTAGTATGAGAAGTTAACAGGTCTTATGGATATTTTGTCAATGTAAACAGAACATGTGAAAGTCAGCAAGCCTTCACCCCAGAGGTAGACTACTAATGTTCCTTAGGCCAGGCATCAGGCAGGATGACTTAATTTCAGCACTCGGTAGGCCAAGGAGGGAGGTTCTCTGAGTTCTAGGCTGATCTAAATCGAGAGTTCCAGGACAGCCAGGGCTCTGTAGAGAGACTCTGTCTCAAATAGATAAAAACAGTGTTCCATAGTTTTATTTGCTAGAAATTACCTTCTTTTTATTTCTTTTCAAAACAGTGTATTTTCTTTATGACAAATTAATTCAAGGTAGCCCTCCCCTGCCTGGGAATACTTCTTCTTCTTCTTCTTCTTCTTTTTTTTTTTTGATTTTACAGGACAGGGTTTCTCTATATTGTTTTGGAGGCTGTTGGTCCAGCCTGGCCTCGAACTCACAGAGATCCACCTGCCTCTGCCTCCTGAGTGCTGGGATTAAAGGTGTGCACCACCACCGCCCAGCCTGGGAATACTTCTTGCTGATTAATCCCTACCCACTTTTTCCTTCCCCAGTACACTGTCTCTCTTGAGTTACTGCCTGATTTCCACTTATGCAATTGCGTCATTTTTATGTGAATTTTAGTGAACCGCTGTGCCAGTGTCTTTTACAAGTCTTCGGCATGGAACTACTTGCAAGGTTATAAATGTGGCATATCAGCCTGTATCTTGGATGGTAAAGGTTAGAATATGGTTTCAGTTGGGCCAAATATGGCTTGTACTCTTCTTTTCAATAAGCACCATTCAGAGAAACTGTCCACTCTAAATACCATTAACCCCCTCTCTGCATCCCCAGGGATTGAGGCTGCCATCGCATATGCAGTAAGCAATGTTTGCCAAATCACATGGTCTTGTTCTATTCTTCTCAAAGAACTTCGTCTAAGCATGCTGTTTTATTTCAGAGTACCCACTTTTTCCCTCTAGAGAATATAGCCAGGCAAGTGGCCCCTGATGAACTTTGCATCCTGATGACCACACCATTGGGCTTGTGGCCTGTCTCCCATTATCTGTGGAATGCAGCAAACATAGGGCAAGCTGAAGCTGGAAACTGGTTCACAAAAGAGCATTCAAATGCTGCCTCTACAGAAGAAGCTGGCATTAGCACCCCGAAAGACAAGCAGCCATATCCAAAGCGAAGCTGTCTTAAGAGTGTCAGCCCAAGCCAGCCCTAGGCACATGCTCCAACTGAAGGAAAAGAGACACGTATCCAATCACAAGCGAGATCGACAGGATTATCAGAGTCATGGGAAATGATGCCATTGTCTTTTTACACCAGGCAATTTGGGCATGCTTTCTTAAGTAGCAGCAAATAACAGATAAATTCACATACAGAGACATCGATTTTATGTGTATGTATTTTTTCACACAAATAGAATAAAACGATAATTGAGGTAACACTTTTATCCTTTGACTTAGATATAACTTTAGCAAAACTGACACCATTTTCCCTATGTGTTTGTCACTACACATTAGAGAAATAATCTATTATTAAATATATGCTCCCAGCAAGGTCTAGTGCTGACACTTAGCTGCATTAGGGGTCTTTCAACACTTTTAAGTTTTTACGTTAGAAAGATACTGTGGTAGTTTGAATGTAATTGGCTCCCATAATCTCATAGGGAGTTGTGGTTTTGTTGGAGTGGGTACGGCCTTGGAGGAAGTGTGTCACTGTGGGGCAGGCTTTGAAGTTTCCTATGCTTGAAATACAGCCCAATGTGTCAATAGACTTCATGTTGCCTGCAAGATGTATTGTGCTCAGTTATTTTTCCAGCACCATGTCTGCCTTCATGCTGCTGTGCTCTCCAACAAGATGATAATGGACTGAACTTCTGAAACTGTAAGGGAGCCCCATCAATTAAATGTTTTCCTTATAAGAGTTGTTGTGGTCATGGTGTCTTCTCACAGCAATAGTAACTAAGAAAGATTCAAAAGAAGAGAGGAAGGGGGTAAGGATAACACTTGGGCCATATTTTCAAGAGGCAAAAACTCAGCCACTAGCCAACAACTCTGCAGGTTGTATGCCTGTTTGTGAGAGTTCCTTGTGTTAGTTTCATTAGTGAAAGGGAGAGGTTGGAGGTTTCTAGTTGTTTTAAACAGATGGGATCAATTTACAGATCAGGAAGAATTGGGTTCCCCATTTACACCTAACAATTTATTTACTAGACTTGGGGCTTCTTTTTTATCTACATTTAAAATACAAACATGTCTTGTATGGGATTGCTATTTGTTCCACTATTTAAAAAAACCACTGTGGTAGTTTAAATCAGAATGGCCCCAGTAGGTTCATGTATTTAAATCCTGGTCCCCAGTTGGTGGAACAGTTTGAGAAGAATTATGAGTTGTGGTGTGTTGATATCTTGCTTGTAGAAATAAAGCCTGTCTGAAGATCAGAGGATGGAGCTTGCTACTAGCTAACCATAGAGGTCTGGAGGTCTGTGCAGACAGACAGGAAGTAAGATGGCTTGGTAAAGAGAGGATGTAAACAGAAAGAAATAGGAACGTCTTCTCTTGTTGGGAGATGATATAGAAGTAAAGGTGGCTTTGGCTTGCTCCTTCCTCAACCTTAAATTTTATCAATAAACCAAAATCCATACCTATGTAAAGTATTCACTTCTATATAAGTGTGGCCTTGTCAGAGGAGGCTTGCCTCTAGGGGAGAGCTTAGAAGTTTTGAGTGGCTTACTGCTCGTGCATCCCTTTCTCTGTCTCCCATGTGGTGGATCAAATGTAAGCTCTCATCTATTGCTCCGAGGCCTTGTCTACCTGCCTGCTGCCATGCTCCCTATTGTGAATGTCATGGACTCTAACGTTCTGGAACTGTGGCCCTGAGCCTCCAAATTAAATACTTCCTTTTATATATTGCTTTGGTTGGGGTGTTTTGTCTTGACAAAAAAGATGCCGGTCATCGCTACTTAAGACAGTGAGCTTGTTCCAAATGAATGCTTTTTCTTTTGATTCAGTCTGATAATACTTCCAAGATATTATAAAGCAAGATTTTATTGCAGTATTTGATTATAAATTTGTTTCTCCTGCAAGTATTCTTTTACATATACAGAACATACTGGGCAAATACTGAGCAGAAATTCCTAGTGATACCTGATTTTTAAACCCAGACACAACACTGTCTAAACACAAGATTTATCAAAGTAACATCCTTTTTCAGACTTTATTTTCACCTAGGGATAATTAATTATACCTTCTCTATTTTTAACTAGAATTTTGAGAAGCAAGCAAGGTCATTATTGTATGTGAAGGCATCAATTGACTTTCTTGGCACACCATTTAGAATAGAAAATAAGATATACAAATATAACAAAGATTTGACTTTGGATTTCTCAATAGTTTTGGTGTTAGTATATAATTATAAATTTTAACACTACTTTAAAGACAGTACTGTGACAGATTCTAGATATCCCCTATGTGGAAAGAAGTGGTGATAGGGTGGGAGGCTGGGAGGGGGATGGTGGGGGAGTGCGGGAGGAGGGGAGGGAGAGGGAACTGGGATTGGCATGTGAAGCAAGCTATTTAAAATTAAAATAATAAAAAAAGAGTACTGTGGTTATGAACTAAGAGTTTTTCGTGTTTGTAATTTAACACTATGGAGGAACAAACATGAAAACCTTTACTTCTATTAATGAAGCATGATACAATGATGTCTTATTCTAGAGTATTCTATTACTAGTTTAGAACATTTCAACACAACATTATTTTGCTTTCAGAAATGTTATTTAAACATAATGTAAGCCTTTTCTTAGGTGACATGACCTATGCTACATTCCACTTATACCTGATTTTCTTGATAATATGTCTCAACATTTGTTACATAAAACATTATCCCTTCTGAACACTTGATTTATAGAATAAGCACTTTGAAAAAATCTTATACTATAAAGTATATTATAGATAGTCATTTGCATAGCACCAATCTTACACTTGACTTCAGAAACATTATCCGAATCATTTGCATGAAAATAAGATGCTTCTTGTTTAAGAGGTACTCTCCTACTGTTCTCTGCCTGCTACTGGAATATGACACTGAATGAGGAGTGAACGGTGGGGGCAGATGAACTCTTAAAAAAAAGGATCCTGTTGTCATGTAAATCCATATAATAATTAAAATAAGGAAATTATGATGGAGCAATTTTCAAAACTGAAGATGTTTTCCAGGTTTCAGTTTAAAGCCAGAAGTCTGGAGAGTGTGCTTTATGTCTGTCTTTCAAACACTACAGTGCCTTGGTTCCAAACTAGGTCTGTAAGATTTCCTGTGTCCTCTGTCTCCAAGTTGGTGAGATCTATGGAAGGCTGAAGAATCTAAGTTCCATGTCAGCCATGGACGGTAATAGTGGCTGCAGCAGAATATATCCACTCATCTACAGGAAGTGAACACAGACAGGTAAAGCTGTTTTGTTTTCCCTTCAAACTTTTTTATATCTAGGCCACCACTGCCAAAAGCTACTGCACACTCTGGGACCTGCCCCACCCCTGCCCCAATTAACCCATCCTGGGTATACCCTCATAGACCCACCTAACGGCATTTCTCTCAGTTGATTCCAAAGCCAATCAAGTTAACAGCCAAGATGAGTATCACAAAGATGAGGCTAATAATGTGAGCCTGAACAGACATGTATGCCTAAATACATGAGTCCGTGTGTGTGCACATGTGTATTGCCTATGTGCATAATGATTATCATACTGTATTTGATTGATCATTAAATTCAAATAGCAAGCAGACCCAGCTGTGGTGGTCATGCTGGGAGACAAAGTAGGTGGATATCTGTGAGTCTGAGGCCAACTTGGTCTACAGAGTGAGTTACAGGACAATCAAAGATACACAGAAAAACCCTGTCTGGAAAAAGAGAGAAAGGAAAGATAAAAAAAATAGCAAACAATTGTTTTGAGCCTTTACAATGATGGAAATAATTTTTATTAAATAATTTTTCACATTTTACATGACAAATACTACATTTTTGTTTATCTCACATTTAATAATGCTTATGTATATATCAGTTTTTTTATTCTTTCACTGGCTGTGCCTTCTTCTAGCTCCCTGTCTAAAAAAGCTGGTTTGATACATCTCTGATTTTTTTTAATGCTACATTTCTGCGTGGGGAAGCTGGGCTAGCACTTTCTGTGAAGGGATCTACTCCCAGGATGGGTCACTCAAGTGGCTGCCAACCTGGGAGTGGGACATGCCTGGGAGCTCCTCTGGGTTGCTGGGTGGGGCTTAATTTGCTTTCCTCATGAACCTTGTGATAGAATTCCTAGGTTTTATAGACACTGACTTCCAAGATACAGGAATAGAAGCAGCTGGTCACTTAAGGCTTGGGTTTGATAGTGGTAGTTGCCACTTATTAGAATAAATACCAGTAGAATTTCAGTCTCCTTTGCAGTGTTATGGTTAAATTTTAAAGATTAACCAGAGTTCAGATATCGTTACCCAAGCTTTGCTCATCTTTCCGATCCCATCATCTGCTGAGCATCACTGCAGTGGCCCAGCCCACTCTGCTCATCACTGCCATCACTCCAGTGGCCCAGCACACACCTGCTCTCTCTTTTTACTTTAGCCTGAAGGCGCTCTCTCTCTCTCTCTCTGTCTCTGTCTCTCTCTCTCTCTCTCTCTCTCTCCCTCTCTCTCTCTCTCTCTCCATCTCTTTCTCCACACACACACGCACACACACACAAATGTGCACGTGCTCACACTACTGTTTTTCCTAATATGAATCAGATTTAATCATGTTTACATGCAGGGTATTGTGTGGGAAGGGGTGAGCTCAATATCTATTAAATGACAACCCCATTCAGAGCTCCAAGGTCAGATTGAGAAGTTATTATACATTCCTCTCAAACAAAAACTAACCAGTCAGTTTTTGCTGCTCTTGCTGACTTATTTTTATAATAAATAATGAAACACATAGAGATATATTGATTCTCACTTGCTTCCTTGTTTGTAATTCCACAGGACAGTCACTCGCTTTTAACTTTTAGACTTGTTACCTGTACATGGAAAGTGTAAAGACAAACACCTTTCCATGACACCTGAGTGGGTCCACATCATTACAGAATTCTCAGAGCACCCCTGAAGCATGAGGCAGCTTCCCAAAACTAGCAAGGAGTCACAGAGCCTGAACTTTCAGACCGGCTCCATCATTCTGCTCCTAGGAAGACTTTGTAATTCTCTTTTTTATTTTATTCTTTTCTTTCCCTTATTGAAAATGAATTTTATTTTCTTCTTTTCTTTTTCTTATTAAAAAGAGATGTTTTCATGCAATCTATCCTGATTATGATTTCCCCTTCCCAAACTCTTCTGAGATACCACCTACCTTCTCTCACATCAGAATTCACATCCTTTCTGTCTCTTCTTAGAAACCAATGGGCATCTAAAGGATAGTAACAAAATAAGATAAAACAAAACAAGAAGAAGAGTCAATGAAAAATGATGAGATACACATGCAAGCACAGAGACACACATCCGTATACATAGGAATCCTTTAAAAAATGACAAAACTGATAGTCATGATATATATGAAAGGGGATATAAAAGGGGCCTGTGATGTTAGAAAAACAGTTTGTATATAAAGCTGATGAGACAAGGAGCCTCTAAAGATGCCATTGAGTTTATTTTGGGTTGGTCATCCAAGGCTGGTCATGGGGCATGACTGAAAGAATGGTTTGTACCCACAGTGAGACTTTGTTGGGGAGAAGTGACTTTTCATTTGCAAATGGCTATCACCTAGACACAGCTTCCTGGTTGGGGATGGGGACATGTGTACACTTTTCCTTTCAGCTCTGGGATTCCATCTGGTATAGACCCATGAAGACCCTGTGATGTGTTGCCACTTTGTGAATTCATATGGTTGTTTGCCCTGCTGTGGTTAGAAAGCCTTGTTTCCTAAGGGTCATAGATCCCCTCTGCCCCTTACAACCTTTCCATCCTCTCTTCCACTGGAGTCCCTGAGCCCTGAAGGGAGGAACTTGATGAATTTATCCCAGTTAGGACTGAGTGTTTCAAGGTCTCTCACTTTCTGCATAACATTTGGTTGTGGGTCTATGTATTTGTTCCTATCTGCTGATGAAGAAAGCTTCTCAGATGATAGCTGAGCAAAAACTATCTATAACTTAGCAGAATATCACTAGGAGACATTTTATTGTTATGTTCTTTTAGCACAATAGCTTTTAGTTTTCCCTTTGGTACCCAGCATAGTCTCAAGTTCTTGAACTCCAGAGCATGTTGGGTATGGGTTCCCTCCCATGGAGTGGTCCTTAATTACTCTCACAAGCTTTGAGCCACTATTTTTCACCAATGTATCTTTCAGGAAGGTCACCATTGTAGAATGAAGACTGTGTAGCTCGGTTGGTGTTTAGCTTTCTCCTTTGGTGGCATGATAACAGTCTTCAAGTACCAAGAAGACTAGTCATAGGGATGAAGACTCTAAGTAGACACCAGCTCAAATTCCCCATGTCCAGTGAGTTTTGTAGATGTCATCTTCAGCAATAGGGTCTTACTGTCAGTTTGTGGAGAGCCACGAATGATGTTGGCAATAACCTGGGTGGTTTGGAGTTCCCATTGTGCCCCTTTGGACAAAAACTTGATTAGATACAACCCATTCCTGACAATAGAAGCTTCGTTTGGTAACAAGAGATATCCAGTTGGGGCTCCATTTCCCTTGTTATTTATTTGGCAGTTTCATTTAGATTACCTTCATACATATACATATGTTATTGGAAGCGTCTACTGGATTAGTTTTCCACTTGGGCTGAAATAGCCCTTAGTTTTAGCTGTCCCTCTCTGTATTCCCTCCATAGACCCTCTGCTCTCATGCAACCAGTTTGATCATCCTATTCCTGTGACCCAGACTTTGCATTTTTCTAATCTGAGCATGTGTCAATGTCACCAGTGTGCTTAGTGTAAGAAACACACTTTTCCCTTAAGCCCATTTTTAGCCCGAATCACGTATACACATATATGTGTGTACCATAATTAATCGAAAAACAGGTCATAAATTTTAAAGAGAGCAAGGGGATTTATAGGTGGGGTTTGAAGGAGGAAAAGGAATGAAAAAAATGTTGTAATTATATTATAATCTCAAAAAGGAAATAATTTTTAAAAATACAAATAGAAACTGTTCAGAAGATGCTACATTAACGATTAGGGCCAACTTGATAAAGTTTGGGAGACCGACTTCTCTTTCTGTCATAATTTGGTTTTCTGTTGCTTAATAAAACATCTTGACAAAAGCAACTTATGTTGCTGCCATTATACAGCCCAGGACACCTGCCTGGGGACAGTACTGCCCACTGTGAGCTGGACCATCCCAAATCAGTGATCATTCAAACATGCCCACCAGCCAATGTGATAGAAGTGATTCAGCTGAGGGTCCCTGCACTGGGGGCTCTAGCTTATATCACGATAACAACAGGGCGGCTGGGCAGGAACTCCGCCTCCAACAACAGGGCGGGCTGGGCAGGAAATCAGCCTCCAACAACAGGGCGGGCTGGGCAGGAAATCAGCCTCCAACAACAGGGCGGGCTGGGCAGGAAATCCGCCTCCGTTCTCTCCTCATCACTTACTTCTCTGTTCCTCTCACACACATCAGTTTTCTATTGACTTTTTTATTCTGCTCATGCTTTTTATTTAGGGTGTTCTATTTTTGCCTAATATATATATATATATATATATATATATATATATATATATATTTGGAACAACTTTAGATAATCAGAATTTCTCTAACCAGCACCTTCTGAGAACTGGCTCCTGTGATAGGAGGATTTTAATTAGGGTGCCTTTGGGTGCCATAGCAGTGAATAGAGCAGGCAGGAAAATCACTTCATTCTCTGAAAACCTTCCCCAAATGAGCTACCTGACTGACCACTGGATAGTAATGAAGTCCTGTTTTGTGAAACTCCCAATTTAAGAGAAGTAATGAGAAGAGGAAGAAAGAGGAGACTGTCTGCGTTGACCTCAAAAATGAGATAAAAAATATCTTTTTCTGAGCTTTATTATTTTATTGACCTTATCATTGCCCAATTCAAAGCTTCTGTTGGATTTGAAGAGTAGAAAGACTGAAGGGAATGAGTAATTAAAAATGTATTCTCAATTAAATATGTGCAAACGTTCGTAGGGCAAGCAGCTGTTCAGACCACATTTTCACTCTGAGCCTGCCCCAAATCCGGTCACTCATTCCGGTTTCTTTTCTGACCCCTGACAGGTCTGTCCAGACGAACTTGGTCTAAGATAGAAATGACAGACATGCCCTGTTTCTCTGCTCTCATTCATGGATAACGGTCTACTGACAGCAATGCTAATACAGTACTTTCATCAGTCAAACTACTACTCCATTAAGGTATATACAGGCTCAATCCAAGTACAGGACAAAAAAAATCATGTGGTGGTTTTTCCTACAGCTGAGAAAATATGTTAAAGGAGAAAGGACAGCTGTGACTTTGCTGGGAAAGGGACTGAGACTGTCTATTGTGTGGCCCCAGTCCTAGCTAAAAGGTTAATTTTACTCTCCACCAAAATCGCATAGGAATCAATAGTCAGCTCCACTATAAATTCTGTAAATTATTACTTAACAAATGATTGTTGCCGCTAATGAGGTCCAATGTCCTCCTACAAGGTTTGGAAATATTTCTTGACCACATTAAATAAGCATCAAAAAACCTGGCTATAAATAGCAAGCAAGTAAACAAAAAAGTGTATAACATTCAACTTGTGATAGACTCAGTGCAGGATGGACACCAGGTAGTGTGACAGAGTTTGGAAGTAGAATTCACTTCAGGTAGGATATTATCTAATTCAATAGTCATACAATTGAAGGGGATAAAAGACTATTTTACCTTTTTTCTATTTTTATTATGTATCTGATAATTACTCACAAGGTAAAAAAAATTCTGCTACTATGCCAGAAGCATAAAAGTTAAAGAAATCACCTAGTGTAGCTTGGTTTTTTTTCTCCAGGTGATAAAAATGTTCTCAGACTGATTTGGCAATGGGAACACCCTTCAGTGAAGATACTGAAATATCATATCCTTTAAACAAATAACACCTCTCAAGGCTGTTACAAAAATAGTTGGTTTAATTTTGCCACAATAAAGTTTTTGCCTCGGGCCATGTTCTCTAAGGAAGAATGTCGATTTGCACTTTACAAATGGTCCCTTCTTGTCACCCTCAGTCAACACAAAGCCCAGCTTTGCAAACCCTAAGGTGACAGCAACTGCTAGACACCAGGCCCGCACCAGGTTCCGTTTATGCTACTTTACTGGGATACGTAGTGCTGGCATCTCCATTTTACAGATGGGAAAACTTGAAATGAAAATGATGCTGTTGTCTCTCTAAAACTCCTGTCTCGGAGCCTAAGCTCTATGTGACTGACAGGGTCTGGAGACGCAGGCCTCAAGGGTAATTGGTTCATATGCCATCCTGGATGGAATTAGCAACCTTGTAGACAGTGTCACAGAAAGCTGTTCCTCCCTCTGTCCTATTGCATGTGAAGAAGGTAGGAGAGTCCTTAAATGCTGAATCAGCTTTCAGGAATGGGAAAACAAAATTCCTTTGTTCTCACCACTCAGTCTGTGGTGTTACAGCACCTCAGCCTGTAGTGTAAAAGTTGAGTAATTTCACTTCATTACAACAGTTGGTCAAGTAGTAGAACCAGGAAACAGACCTTGTGTTAATTACTAGACTATAAATCCAGCTCTCTAATGTGACCCCTCTAATTTGCATTGAGATTGAAGACAGACTTAAATCCCTGGAAAGTCCCTTTTAAACTTACCTTTCTGGGAGGGAAAGAGCCCAGCAGTGCTTACTTGCTCTCCTGTGGGACCAAAAATCAGTTCTAGCACCCACATAGAAGGGAGACTCATGGCAGCTGGTAAATCTAGCGCCAAGGGATCTGATGCCTTCCTCTGGCTTCTGTGAGCACCTACACACACATGTGAATACACACACACACACACACACACACACACCTAAAATCCAAGTCAGTCTTGACTAGAAAAGTGTCTTCCTGTAGTAATCCCCACCCCAACCCCTCAACCCTGTCTCTTTCCTTCTCTTTCTCCTTTTCCATCTCCTCATCCATCTTTGTTCTTATGTGAAAACAGAAAGACAGAACTTTGAAAACAAGTAGAAAACAGAATACGTAATTTATGAGTAATGGCAACTTAATTAAGCTCTGCCTTCTTCCTGCAGGTTTTATAGGGGAAGAAGATATGGGCTTGGGCTTTATTGTACTATAAAATCTTGATTTTAATTCCTCAGGACAGGCTTCCTTTTTAAGCTGCCCATCTGTCTGTTGCTTGCAGAGAGTAGCCATAGATCATTGGGTTTGTAAAGTGAGGCATTCTGGAGCTGGAAAAGTAATATGTAACTTGTTTGTTAGGTAGGATATACAGTCCCCTAAGCAGCTTCTCTCTCTCTCTCTCTCTCTCTCTCTCTCTCTCTCTCTCTCTCTCTCTCTCTCTCTCTCTCTCTCTCACACACACACACACACACACACACACACACACACACACACACATATGCTTTCTTATAACCTATGAATCACCATGGCATTTCCTACCAGCTGATGCTTATAAATAATAGAAAATAAAAGTGCATGTGTCAGCCTATAGGCATCTCCTTTGGGCACAGGACTATTGTACTGTTAGGAAGTCTGTGATTGCTATCATTGATTATTCTCACTATTGCAAATTTGGTCAGGCTCACCATGAACACAAACTCCAAGTAAACACGTATACTGTAAGCAGAGCAGTTGCATTGCATACGAAGCTTTATGATAAATTTCCTAGGTCATCCCCACCCTCCTCCTCAACAGTCACTGCCCATTCACTAGATAGATAGTTTTTTATAACCACTCTTC
The DNA here is from genome assembly GCF_017639785.1 of Mesocricetus auratus. Classification (NCBI taxonomy): domain Eukaryota; kingdom Metazoa; phylum Chordata; class Mammalia; order Rodentia; family Cricetidae; genus Mesocricetus; species Mesocricetus auratus. The sequence continues at coordinate 8,315,360 of NW_024429185.1, forward strand.
TGTGGTGGGTATTTGGGAGAACACAGCTTTATAGAGCAAGGTCCTTTCCCTCAATGACCTTATAATCTCACTGGACGGTAAACTCATAAGCTGACAATAAGTAACCTGCAATGAAAGACTGAGTTATGCAAGGACACTCGGCCTCCAAGGCATTCATAAGGGCAGCAGCAGGCAGGGACCACCCCTACAACTCAAGGCTTCCTTCATCACTTGCACATCCTAGGTGCTGTTTTCTCCCCAACTCATAAAATCATACAAGGACTGAGTGAATTGATATGACAAACACTTCCTGATACCATGTCATGTCAGCTACCTCCTGCGAAAGGGGGCCACCTGACATCCCAGCGTGTCAGTGGTTGTCACACAAAAGGGAATTAATCACTCAGTCTGAGCTGATGCCAAAGATTAGGGTTTAGATGCACGGGGGTGAAAGAGGATGGGACATGATTTGTTTTTATTGTAAGGTTGCAGTGGATTATGTTTCTTCTTTGTCCTATCTCACTGGAGTTCCAGGTAATAACTACAATCTATTCACAATGACAAGGGAGAAATTCACTGCAGCTAACCTAAGCACTTTGATTGTGGTTTCTAACAATAATGACATTTGAGCAAACAAATGTAATATTACTGGGGTTGGGCATTTCTGTGTTTTATTTAAATAGATTATCTCCCTTTGTCTCAACAGCATAAGGACATTGTTTATGGTCATTTGGCTAGAAAATCCTGAGAACAAGATTTGAATACATGGAGTTGGCTCCAAAGTGTTCATTGACTTAACAGGGAAGGAAGCATGTTTACAATTACGTCACACTGGAAGGTGCTTCAGGACACACAGAACATCAGTCATCATCCCTCCGGTTAACCTATTTTCTTGTCTGTCCCCTGTGTAATCAGAGTCCAGGTGCTGATAACTAGGAAACAGAAGGTACTCACCAATCAGATGACTCCAAATACCTGAGTCAATATATCTATTTATAAAGTTAAGAGAGTCAGAAGGAATTCCTCCATAAAAACTAAAAGTCTCTTTGGTGTTTACACAACTGAAAGGCATGAGAATCTGGGATACAGTTGTCTTCCTCGCACATTCACCCTGCTCGCACACAGTCACTTCCCTTGCACACTGTGTCAGGATTGACCTGGAATAGTACATTTCTCCCATTTAGCTGCATGCAAGATCTCTTGTGTTGACTACAGTGTTGATACCTGGCCAGGGCCTTTCCAGAGCCCGACTCTTAGGTTGCTGAGCACAAGCAGAAGTGGCCTTCGAATTCCTTCCAGTAACATCACACTCCATTAGTCATTTCAAGAAAGAGAGGAAGCTATTTGGATGCCATGGCTGGCGCTTTCACCAAAGTCAACAAATAAAATCAATGGAGCACAGTGTGTGTGTGTGTGTGTGTGTGTGTGTGTCTGCATGTGTCTCTCTGTCACATTGTCACATTGTCGCATGGCAGGGATGATAAAGGCAGCCAAGCAAAGTGAACCCAGAGAAAAGCACCTTGAAGAGCAGCAGTGTAGACTCGTAGTAAGTCATACTTCCAATGAGATGGAAATAACAGTATCTTGTGAGTTGGAAAACTGTCTGTTTAAATACACCTAAGATATGGGATCTTTACCAAGAATGGCATTTACTTATTCTTTTTTCAAGACTTATTTGTTTTCATGTGCATGAATGCTTTGCCTGCATATGTGTGTGTGTGTGTGTGTGTGTGTGTGTGTCTGCATGTGTCTCTCTGTCACATTGTCACATTGTCGCATGGCAGGGATGATAAGGGCAGCCAAGCAATACCATATATGTGCAGTGTTCAGCAAGGGAAAAAAAGGGCACTAGATTATCTGGAACTGGAGCTACATATGGTTGTAAGCTACCATGTATATGGATACTGAGAGTAGAACCTGTGTCCTCTGGAAAGACAGACAATGCTCTGAACCACTGAGGCATCTTTCCAGTCCCTTCTTATACTTCACTATAAAAATACTGTGTATACTATAGAAATATAAAATAATTTTATAAATACTATATTATATATACTATATTTACTGTTAATTGGATATACTATAAAACTACAAAAATATTTTTCAAAAAGAAAGTAGATATATGGCCAACCTGACATACTGTAGAACATGCTAATACATATTAATATTTCCATGGTTGCTTCTTGCTTCTTTAAATCTGCTGAATTTTACTTACAGTTATATCCCCTTATATTTACTTAATTTTGAGATAGTATAGATTTTTTGATAGCTGATATTCATAATTATCTGGGATGTGTACAGTTTTGGAACTTGTTTGCAAATACGTTTCAGGAGATTTGAGGCAGTGACCAGAAATCTTACACAATTATTTTGTGATCATTTAACTAAACATAATTCTAAAGCATTGCTTCTATATGTGAGCAGAAAGAGATTTTAGGAACTACGCCTGTGCCTCTAATTCTCTGTGACCGATAGAACATTTATTGCAAAGAATATACAATGCTCAGCAAAAATCAACAACACACAATCAATTTATAAACTTAACTATTTGTCCAGTAAGGCTAAGGGAACAGGCTACTTCACACCATCAGCAGACAGAGGTCATGGCCTTCAGGGTTCCTGTTTAGTAACATTTCTCTGCCAAAGCAGTTATCCCAGATTCACAGAGAAAATAACAATGAATTGATTATCCAGTTCCCTTTTAATCATTGACATCCGTGCTTATTCAAGACAGTGGATATCTTTTGGTAGTGCCATCAATCCATCTCTACATAGGGTAAAACATTTGTACAGTTATTAAAAATAGGTGGCAAACGTTTCAAAAAGTGATCACAACTTAGATGTCTAAGTAGAAAGACCAGTGTCCTATGGTACTATACTAAAAACAGCTAAATAATCTTCTTTTACAGAATTCTTTCTTTTATGTGTACCAATGTTCTGTTTACAGGTGGGTGTGAATGGTCATGCATGAGCTTGGTTTCTGCAAAAGTAAAAAGAGGGCATTGTATCCCTAGAACTAGAGTTACAAATGTTTGTAATCTGCCACGTGAGGCTGAGACTCAACCCTGAGTCCTCTTTAAGAGAAACTAGGCTCTTACCCTATGAACTACCTCCAGCCCCTAATTAATCCTTTTATTTTTGATATTTTGAAGCCTTAAAACCTCTGTATTCCTCCATAACTCCCTCAAATACAAAACAGCAGTATACAAACAATGTCTGAGAATTTATATTTTTGTTTCATTGACCTACATTGGGATTTTTTAGTGATAGAACATTATTTTAAACCATGTATTTTAATATGTTAAGATAGTTTCTATTCATGATTCCATTTCTCACATTTTTGAGGTGTTTAAATATATAAGTTAGTTTTCCAGATGAAATTTCAAAATATTCATTATTATTATTATTATCATTTCTGAATGGGTTATTTTTGTGTACAGTATATCAGCGCATGTGTGGGTACACATGCCAAGGTGTGCCTAAGCATGTCAGTGAACAACTCTGTGGAGTGAATTCTTTCCTTCTACCTTGAAGGGCCTTAAAATCAGGTCACCAGGCTGGTACAGCATGTGCCTTTACCAACTGAGCAATCTCAACACACAGATCTTTTAACATTCATTATGAAATAATATTTTTTGTAAATTCAATTGTGTTTTCAAGGAAATTGTATGTTAATTTTAGAAGAATTTATATCTTCATACTATTGAATATTTTCAACTAAAAAATTAATATAATTTTCTGCTGAATCAATGTTGGTTTATGCCTATCATTAAATAAAATTTTATTTGCATAGAAGCTTTCTATTTCCTGTTAATTTCATTCCCAGACATCTAGGCCTAGAATTTGGTAAAACTCAAAGAAATTCAAAATAGCAATGATTTAATTCTGCAAGACACCTTTCTCTTTTTTGGGATAGCATGAAGGGCAGGTATGACCGCTCTGACATATAGTTGCCAGGACTCCAGGTTCCTTCACATTTTCCCACCACCAATATTTGAAAATTATGTGGTAAGATGTTCCTCAATACTAATATATTCTCTCTTAAAATTTGAACTCACAGTGCGAATTCTGGTCCTTACAACTGTACATACATAACTGCAGGTGAGGTCTCTATTGTGCCCACACTCTAGGAAGCAAAACTGAGGAAAATCTGAGCAAGGAGGCAAGGAGAGTATCTTGCCAGGAATGCTTTTAGGAGCTGATCCGGAACAATTCTGCTCCTGTGCCTCTGAATTTTTATTGCCAGAACAGGCTGTCACAGGAAGAATGAAACACTGCCAACATTCTTGGAAGCAGTGAGTCGACCAAGGAGCACAGCTTTCTACCACTGTGGACAAGCAGGCAAGAGAGGCCAGAGTACATCAACCAGCTTCTCCTACAGCAGGGGCACCCCAGTTATGGCGGCTGTCATAAATATACATCACTTTCACAGTCTGTTTTCTGATTGTGCAAACACAGTGAACGTCTTCCATATCTGAGAAAGTTTTTCAAAATGACCAGGATCCAAATCTGGTTCAATGCCATCTGGGGAGAGTCCTGCATTATTTGTGTGGTTCAGCTTTTCGTGATGTCCTAGAATATTTAAAGAATTCTGGGTCAAATGGCCTTAAGATGTGCTGTCAGGATCCTGGAACACTGGAACCCACCTTACCCACTCATGCTCCTAAGAGTCACAGTTGTCCATATTTCCCTGTGCAGAAGTCTTCTTTCTTAGAGAACTTCCCTCATTTCAAACTGGGTTTTTGACTATGAAAGGTGTTGGTTGTATTATGTCTAAATGTTTATCAACTGGAGGTATATTACAGTAGAGGTTTTCTACTCCCACAAGCTTGTTGTTCAGAGTAAACCAGAAGATAAATACAAAAGACAAGCAAAGAAATCACCTACAGGTCTCTGTAATGAAATAAATAATGCCTTTTTTTCTCCCTTCTTCTTATTCCCTTTTTCTCTTTTTTCTGCAAGATGGCTGTGAGATGTAAGGTGGATTGATTTATGCAGTGTTGCTGTTAAATTACCCATTCTGCCACCTACAGTGTTCAAACCCTTCCCATACCATTAATCTCAACCACTGAACTGATGGGAATTGGACCCTACAAACAGGTTGTCTGCCAAAGGAGATGTCCCCAGGCAAATACTTAGAATAGTTCTACCTAGAAATCCATGTTGTTGTTGGTTTGTTTGTTTTTTAAATAAACCAAATCGAAACAAAAACAACAATCTGTTTTCCCCATAGACAGATAAAATGGCTCAGAATGTGTTGGAATTGAGATGAAAATAAATCACTCTGGACACTTTCACTACCTGCAAATTCTAGCTAATAGCCGTAGGAAAAACGTACAAAACTGCAGGGAAAAACTCTGTGATACGCTGGTATGCAAGTAATCCTACCCAGAGTCACAGGAGCCCAGCTGTGTCTCTGTGCTGGTCATCATTTATGGCACTGTAAGATAGCATGGAGGTCAACAGGATGGGCTTAGTAGCTGGACACACCTGGTGTTGAACTTTACCTTTACCCATTACAACTTTAGCTAATTCATGTATTTCTAAAAGACTAGATTTTCTCATCTTTTGACAGGTAACAACAGTGATACTTTTCTACGAAGTGTAGTGTTATGCACATTAATTAGATAGCACAAATACAGGTAATTAATAAACCACAGTGGACCAGTAACTGGTACTAGAGCAAACTAGTTTTATTCTTCCTGTTAATATTTCTACCATCTAAATATGCCCCCTACCCTCTATAGGCTCCAAATAATATATGATGAAATTTAGGAGAGATTTTTGTCTTTTCACAACATCAGAATTCATTGGATAACATTAAATTCATAAGTCATATCAGTGTTGTGGCCTATTGCTTAACAATTAATACTAATAGTACTTGATAGCTGGATATTTGCAATAACTGATTCTTTTGTTTCAGTATTAATTATTAACAGTCTCTGTTCACATATTACACATTATACAGATATATACATATGTGCACACACACAAATATATTATAGAAAGGGGTTAAAGAAACTGCAGAGTTGAAAATGACCTCACTGAAATCTGAAGCAGAGAGATGACATAGATACACAGAAGCAGAGTTGCTGCTGGTGCCTGCAGTCATATGAAAGATCTCAGGAGAAAAGAACAGGTGTCTATCCACCCAGTTGAGCAGCAGCCTAATTGTTCCTATGCAAGTAAATGGGTCTTGTTTAAAACCACTAATTTCCAAATTGGTTTGTTATACAGCAATAACTAGCTGATACAGTTTTATTTGGTTTTCCTAAACAAATGTATTCACAATTTGCAGGCTTTGAGTCATGTTTGTATGCATTTCTTTATAATACATATGCTAGATATTGGCACAGACCTTTCTGTCTGGGCTTGCCAAGTTGCTTTTCAAACAGAGAGATTTTTCTTGGAAAGAGGACAACTGCAATAGAGAATACATGATGCGATCTCAGAAAGAATAGGACAAATGTGTGATTCTGTTGACTTATTCTTGAAACTCCATGAGGAAAAGAACACCTTGCACTAATATTATCAAATAAAGTTGGCTATGAGTTTGGTTGAAATGAATCGGATTCTCAGATGCCATTTGTCACAGCATGACACTTGAGGATCAGCATTTGAAGATTAGGAGCATGCAGGAACCTTGGTAAAGAAACGTTCCATTGTGTTCACTATCAGGAAACGACAATAACCTCTGCTCTACCAATGACCTGGAAGCTGGAACCCAAGGCTGGTGGTAGAAACCTAGACAACAGCTGGGCAAGCCCATATTCTTGCCAGTGGGTATGAAACCAAACAAGGAGTGTGAAAGTGTAAGGACATCGAGGGCTGAGGAATTCGAACAGTAAAATATATTTATTTCAAGTAATTGTACTTTGGGGCCAATGAGATGGCTCAGTAGATTAAGGCACTTACCACCAAGCCCCAGGACCTACACAATGTAAGGAAAGTTGTCCTTTGACCTCTTCTACTCTGCAGTATATACAAGCACACACATACTAATAATGTGATTTTAAAAAATAAGGAACAAAAAATTTTAATTGAAATTTCATTCTCAAGTCAGCAAAATGGAAGAAGAAAGAGAGGGAGGGGAAGGGAGGGATGAGGAAGGTAGGGAGGGAGGGACGGAGGGGAAAAGGGACAGAAGGACAGAGGGACAGAGGGACAGGGGGACAGAGGAGAGAGGAACTTACTATATAAAGTCAAACAAATCTTCAAAAGCACAAACCAGAAGCCATAAAGGCATGACTGGTTGAAAAAAATTAGACTTCCATAAATCCTAGTGTAAGAAAAGCTATTAAGAGAAAACTAGGAAGATGTTTCTCTAAGATCTGAGAATGCCTGTGACACAGCAGAGCACTTTGTTGAGAAAATGTGTACACATTAATTTTACTTTGTTGTCTTCCATCTTCTTTCAACCCACTATAATCAATTTTACCCCCTCAGTCAGTCATTCCTAGGAAAGCCTTCAACTTCTTCAGTGGAAATATTTTGATATTTCTTTTTCATTAGCAGTGCGCACCACTTGATGATAATGTACATGTCATTAAATTTGCCATGACATCTGTAATCTCTGTTCTCCCATCTGCCTCACAAGATAACTTCTCTGTTTTTAGATTGCTTTAAATTATAACTGTATTGGCTTATTATTTGACAATTTCATGTGTTATACACACAACTCCCTATCCTTTACTAACCTTCTCTCCTCTCCTTTGTCTCCTACTTGTCCACAACAAGTACCCATCCCACTTTCATGGCTCACTTTTTCTTTCTGATCCACTGGGTTCAATCAGAGTAATGGAACTATTCACTAGAACATGAACAAGTCATCAAGAGCTGTATCACTAACAGCAATGATTTCCTTCCTCTCTTCCATTTGCCATTTGCTGCTTTTAGCTTCCCTGGTCAGGGCCAGGCCTCACAAGCAGGGCCCTCCCTTATTCACTCACTCAGTCCTATGAAAGCCCTACACAGGCAACAAGAGCTTTTGTGAGTATGCAAGTGCCACAGCCATAAGACAGCATTTCACTGTGCTCTTCCCTATTGCTTGGTTCTAACATTTACTCAATTCTAATCTCTTCAGATGTTCCCTGAGCCTTGGGGCGGGGTGACATGGCAGCCACAGTTAACTATGAGCAATCAACAGCCACTTGCTTTTGGAATCTTTACCATCCATGGTTATCTGCATTAAGTACTGTTGTAGAGGGAAATGCCTTTGAGTGACACTGTCAACAGCACTAGTCTATGAGCATTTTAAATACATTATCTATGAGACAATTTGAAACAAGGTCCTTCAGCAAAACTAAGGTAGGATTTCCATCCCTAAGGTCTACAGTCACCCCAACCATGAGTCTTTGCCCAGGTCCACACTCTCAAACAAGAAGCCCTTCCTTTAAAGCAAGTCTGAAATACAAGAAAAAATCAGTTATGTCATTATTGTACCAGTAAGCATCGCTTACTCAGTTGCTAGTAGAGCATGTAAGATCTAAATCTATGGAAAACCCATGACTTTTCTCCGTAAGATGCATATTGCAAACCTTTTGGTGCTATGAAAATTAGCCTGAAGGGAGAAGGATTCCAGCTCAGTTCCAGCATGGTTTCTCTGTGTTCTACAACCAAAAGGTATGATATATATTTTCTACCACAGAGATACATAAACATCCATGTACATTGCTTATCTGTTCACAAAATCTAGGACATAAAACCAATCATCAGATTCTTTAGGCAAGGGGGTAAATTCCATGACCTGTTTCTTTATGTCCATAACTCTAAAGACAGGACCATATGGCCCAAAGCTATTAAGTTGTGGGGTTGGAACATGTCACCCACATTCAACTGAATCTTCAATAGCTTTCTGCCCTTCACTAACCAAGCTTGGCTGTGTTGAAACTGGATCTCTAGAACAGGATGACCTCAAACTCAAAGATTTGCCAGACTCTACCTTCCCAGTTCTGGGATTAAGGCATGTCCCACCACATCCAGCTCTCACAAATTGGAAAGTTACCTGGGTGAGATCTTGCCCTGAGGTCACCACTCCTTTTATTTCATATCTTCATTCATGTATCTCCTTGAAACCAAATTTAGCTCCATTCCACTCCTGGTGCTCCTTTTCTCCTCAAAATTTTCATTTTATAGTTTACCCTGCTCAGATTGCTTTTTTGTTATAAATCTTCATAAGCATGAACACTAGTAACTACATAACAGAGTCTACACTAAGTTGTTTTGAGATTTCCTCTGCCAATGGAATTGATCCAGAATTCTTCACTTTAGCCCCAGGCAGACTCTTCATATAAGGGCAAAAGGCAGTCACTTTCTTCACCAAAATATCACAAGAATGTTTCCTAGGCAACATACTAAAATTCTTAGCCTCTGAAGCCACTTGAGTAAGTCCCCCATAGTAATTTTAGCACCTCCATGCTCCTACCAGTATGGCCCATTAAGCAGTACTTAAAACATTCCACTGCTTTCCTGATACATTATTCCAAAGTCCAAATTCCTCCAAAAAAAACATGGTCAGGTCTATTGCAGCAATACCCTAGTCCCTGTTACCAAATTCTGTCTTGATAAAGTTTCTATTGCTGTGAAGATACACCATGATCATGGAAACTCTTATAAAGGAAAACATTTAATTAGAGTGGCTCACTCACACTTTCATAAGTTCAGTCTATTATCATCATGGTGGAGAGCATGGTAGCATGCAGGCAAACATGCTACTAAAGAAGGAGTTGAGAGACTTACATCTTACACACAACCAGGAAGTTGACTGAGACAGTGGGTGGTATCCTGAGCATAGGAAAACCCCAAATCCACCCCCACAGTGACACACTTCCTCCAGCAAGGCCATACCTACTCCAACAAATGCCATTCTATGAGATTATGTGGGCCAATTGCATTCAAACTACCACAGGGTCCTATGTTTGTTAGTCCTGACCTTGATTTAGAATAGAGAGGCTCTCGGGGTTCTAACTTTCCCTGAGCATTTATACCTAGTTCATGGTTGCTGGGAGAAATAGACCTCTTCATCTGTGGTCTAGTCACTGCTGGGTGTCTAAAACCTTTGGACAAATCTTCACCTATGCTTTGTTAAGTAACACCAGTGAAACTCACTGACACACATACACCCACACATAGACCCAAAAGGAATACACACCACACAGGCACACACATATGCATACACAAGTAGGCACACACACATACACATATAACTAAATACATGCACATACACACAATGCCTCCACACACAACAGAAGTTGTCTTTGTTAGGGTTTGGTCATGAAACACCATGACCAAAGCAAAATAGGGATGAAATGGCTTACATTTCCCCATCACTGTTCCATCATCAAAGGAAGTCAGAACGGAAACTCAAACATGGCAGGAACCTGGAGGCAAAAGCTGATGCAGAAGCCATGGTGGAGTGCTGATTACTGGCTTTCTCCTCATGGCTTGAACAGTCTGCTTTCTTTCTATTTTTTTTATTTTTATTTTTTGATTTTTTTAAAAATACCATTTCATATATTACATCCTGACCACAGTTTCCCCTCCCTCCATTCCTCTCTGTCCCTCCTATCCCACCTCCCCCTTCCTGAAGACCCATTTCTCTGAAAAGATCAGGCCTCCTGGGGATATCAACTGAATGGGGCATAGCAAGTTGCAATACAATGAGGCACAAACTCTCATATCAAGACTGGATATGACAACCAAGTAGGAGTAAGAAGATTCCAAGAGCAGTGAAAACAGTCAGAGACACCCCCACTCCCACTCTCAGGGGTCCCATAAGAGCACCAAGCTACACAGCCATAACATATATGCAGAGGACATAGCTCAGACCCAAATAGGATCTGTCATTGTTCCTTCAGTCTGGGCGAGGCCTTATGATCCCTGGTTAGTTGTTCTCATGGTGTGCTTGACCCCTCTGGCTCCTACAATCTTTCCTCACCATTTATTTAGCTCAGCCTGATGTTTGGCTGTGGGTCTCTGTGCCTGCTCCTGACAGCTGCTGGAAGAAGCCTCTCTGATGATGACCGGGCTAGATTCCAGTCTATGAGTATAGCAGAATATCATTAGGAATCATTTCCTTGACTATTTTATTTTTGCCAGTAGTATCTAATTCTATCCTGGGTCTCTAGGATATTCTGCCTCTGGATCCTGGACATTCATGGAGTGTCAGGTGTGGGCGCCCTCTTTTGGTATAGGTGTCATTAGCTGGATCAGTCATTAGTTGGTTACTCCTACAAGCTCTGTACCACCTAGCACATCTTGCAAGCAGGGCAAATTGTAGTTCCAAGGTTTTGTGGCTGTGTTGGTGTTCCCATCCCTCCACTGGAATCTTTGCATGATTTCAAAAGAAGACCAGTTCAGACTGAATATTCTCCATTATTAGGAGTCTTCGCTAGAATCACCCTCATAGAATCCAGAGAGTTTCCACTGCATTAGGTCTCCACATCAGCGCCATATTCCAGTGCCCATTCCAGTCACCTCTCCCAGATTCTGTCTTGCAGAATCTTTTCAGTTTCATGAGTCCCATTTGTAAACTATAGATCTCAGTGCCTGTGTGATTGGTGTTCTGTTGAGGAAGTTGTGTCCTGTGTCAATGCATTCAAGACTATTCCTCCTTTTTCTTCTATCAGGTTCGGTGGGTATAGTTTTGTATTCAGGTTTTGATCCACATGAACTTGAGGGGTTTTTTGCAGAGTAATAGATATGAAATCCCAGATTTCAATCTGTACTGCAGAGAAATTTTAATAAATGAAGAACCTTATTCAACTATGTTTGTAACAGTCTTATTTATAGTAGCCAGAAAATGGAAACAACCAAGATGTAGTTCAACTGAAGAATAAATAAATAAAATGTGGTACATTTACACAATGAAGTTTTACTCAGCTGTTAAAAACAATGACATCATAACATTTGCAGGCAAATGGTGGGACCTAGAAACCATCACGCCGAGTGAGGTAACCCAGATCTAGAAAGACAAACACGGCATGTAATATGTACTCATTTATATGTGGATATTAACAATCAATGAATAATGAAGCTACAAACCACAAACCCAGAGAAGCTAAGCAATGCAGAGGGCTCATGGGGGAATGCATGACTCTTACTGTGAAGGGAAAACAGAATAGACATTGCTGGTGGATGGGGGAAAGGTCTAGATGGGGAGATGAGGGTGGGAACAGAAGGGATGAGGGAAGGATGGTGGGAGAAACATCTGGAATGGGGAGCATCTCTGAGAAAAGTTAGAAACTTAGTGCAGTGGAAACTCCCAGGCATCTATGAGGATGTCCTTAGCTAAGACTCCTAGCAATGAGGGATATCGAATCTGAACCTGCCTTCTTCTGTAATCAGACAAAATTTCCAGTGGAGGGATTTGAGCACCAACTCAGTCACAAAATCAGTGACCTACAAATTCGTCCTTCTTACAAGATGTGCTGGGGTAAAGGTGACACAGAAACTGAGGGAGTGGCCAACCAATTACCAGTCCAGTTTGAGACCCACATCATCAGAGGAAGCCTACCCCTTACACCGCCTCCAGAGCCAGCACCCAGAGGATGGATAGCTGGGAGACTAAGCAAGACTGATTAACAAAAGTCAATGAAATGAATCCTAATGATATTCTGCTATCATCATAGATCAGTGCCTAACCCAAATGTCATCAGAGAGGCTTCACCCAGCAACTGATGAAAACAGATGCAGAGACTTCAAGGAAGAGGGAGGAAGGATTGCAGAAGTCAGTCAGATCAAGGATATCACAGCAAAGCCCACATAATCAACTAACACAGGCTCAGAGACTGAACCAACAAGGGAGCCTGAGTGAGACTGACTTAGGTCTTCTGCACATGTGTTAGTGTTGTACAACAGTTTTCTTATGAAACTCCTAGCAGTTTGAGCAGGAGCTATCTCTGGCCCTGTTACCTGCTTCTGGGACCCTTTCCTCCTAAGGGCTTGTCTAGCCAGACTTAATAGGCGAGGAGGTGCCTAGTCTCACTGAAGCTTGATATGCCATAGCTGTTTGAATCCACGGGAGGCCTGGCCTTTTCTGAAGAAAATCTGAGGAAGAGTGTCTTGGTGGAAAAGAAGGTGGGGGGACTGGGAGGAGAGGAGGGAGGAGAAATTGCTATCAGGATGTAAAAACAAAAAAGAAATAGATAAATAAATACAAAAATAACTCATAGATACGGATCGGTTTGCACCCTTCTACTTGCTAATATCCAGTTAGAACAGCACCATTAATTAAATATGCTTTCTTTTTCACATTGTATATTTCTGGCTTCTTTACCAAAAACCATATGTTTGTATGTGTGTGGACGTGTGGATATATGACTGGGTCTTCAGTTTGAATCCATTGATCAATCTGTCTGTTTTCATGCCAATAACTCTGTAAGTACAGCTTGACACCCGGGATAGTGATACCTCTGGAAGTTCTTTTATTGTACAGAATTGTCTCAGATATTCTAGGTATTTTGTTTTCCATATTAAGTTGAGGACTTTTCTTCCAAGGTCTGTAAAAAAACTTGTGTTGTAATTTTGATAGAGATTGCATTGAATCTGTAGATTGCTTTTAGAAAGATGACCATTTTTACTGTTAATCCTACTGATCCATGAGCACCAGAGATCTTTCCATCTTCTGATATCTTTTCCAATTTCTTTCTTCAAAGACTTGAAGTGTTTATCAAACAGTATTTCCCTTGCTTGGTTAGAGTTACACTGTATATTTTATATTATTGTGTGTATTGTGAAGGGTGTTTTTACCCTGATTTCTTTCTCAGCCCATTTGTCATTTGTGTATAGGAGGGTTATTGATTATTTTTCTTTTAATTAATCTGGCATTCAGTAACTTCACTGAAGATGTTTATCAGCTATAGGAGCTCCCAGGCAGAATTTTGGGGTCACTTTCATATACTACATATCATGTGCAAAACATGATACTTTGACTGACTTCTTCCTTTCCAATTTATGTCCCTTTGATCTCCTTCAGTTGTTTTATTGCTCTAGCTAGAGTTTCAAGTATATTGAATAGACACAGAAAGAGTGGACAGCCTTGTTTTATTCCTGAATTTAGTGGAATTGCTTTGAGTTTCTCTACATTTTGATGTTATCTGCTGGCTTGCCTTTATTGTGTTTAGGTATGCTCATTTTATCCTTGATCTCTCCAAGACCTCATTTGCAATACATTTTCTGTAGTCAGTACTATTACAACAGAACCTGCTTGCATTTCTTGGTGAGATCAATGAATATTGTATCCCATGTTCTTGTACTTGATAATGTTCATTTCCATGTCACTCTTCTCTTCCATCTCGTTACAAAACAGATTAGGGGTGCGATTTTCCATGACAAAACTCACATTATTGGTGTCTTAAATGTCTCCATTTTGCCCTTTATTCCTTTATTAGAAATTCTATATGACACACTGGTTTGAATTATAGCACTTTGACACTGAATTTCAAGTATCCAGTTTCTTTCATGATACCTGACTTCTGTTATGATTGGTGTTTATAGCAAGCAGAAGTTTTGTAACTCTGATTGATTATCTTTCACCATATTGTCACATTTTAACATAAAATTTCAAGGTGACACAAGCATATATGACTTTGCAATAAAAATGTGAATAATGTGTTCTTTCACAACTGTGCTTGGCTGATTGACAAGGGGCAACAATGTGACTACTTCTCCTCCATTCCTTCGCAGCCACTCAATATTGATCACAATTTTCTTGGCAATGGAAATTTTCACATTGTTGAGTTGAAATTATAAATTCGGGTCTCTGTCTAAATCGGCGTTCAAATTATCTGCTTTAAATTTCCACAATATAATTACTTTACCCTAGACCTGTAACAGTTAACTTAAGAGATTCCATTTACAGTCGTTTATGTCTCATTGAAAAATAAATACAGTAGTTATTTAGAAAATTCTAGAGTGATAGGTAAATTTTTTTTTGGTTTTACGAGACAGGGTTTCTCTGTATTGTTTTGGAGGCTGTCGGTCCAGCCTGGCCTCGAACTCACAAAGATCCGCCTGCCTTTGCCTCCCGAGTGCTGGGATTAAAGGCGTGTGCCACCACCGCCCGGCGATATGTAATTCTTAAAAGACTAAAAGCAAAACATATATTAATTTTTAGTGATTATTCAAATTTGCTTGAAATATTCTTTTTAAACCAATGTGATTTGAGAAGGTGAGATGGCTGCGTGGGTAAAAGTGCTGGCTGACAAACCTGGCAGCCTATTTGAACCCAAGAAGAACTGGCTCTCCCAAAGTTTACCCTGACCTCCACATGTGCTCATGCTCTCTCTCTCTCTCTCTCTCTCTCTCTCTCTCTCTCTCTCTCTCTCTCTCTCTCTCTCTCTCTCTCTCTCTCTGTATCTCTTTCTGTCTCTCCCCCTCTATCTCTGTGTCTCTGTCTCTCTCAGTTTCTGTCTCTCTCTATCTGTCTCTCTATCTCCCTCTCTCTCTCTCTCTCTCTCTCTCTCTCTTTCTGTCTCTCCCCCTCTATCTCTGTGTCTCTGTCTCTCTCAGTTTCTGTCTCTCTCTATCTGTCTCTCTATCTCCCTCTCTCTCTCTCTCTCACGCACACACAACACAGAGTGCCTTTTTCTGGCATACTCAGAGGATAATTGGACAGACAACCCTGGTTAAAATGTCACTAAAATTTACACATCTTCTGATTTTATACATTCTTATTTCATTCTTCCAAATTAATAACCTTATGTACAAATGATTTTACACGTATATGATAGACTTTGAACAATATATTTCCCGAAGTGAGATTTCTGAACCAAAGGTTTATGTTTTGGAAATATTGGAGGTAGACAATTGAAAATTGTCTTTTCAATATATTAAGCTACATTTCCACCAGCAGTGTCAATGCTTGGGATTTTATTATCTCTTTTTATGAATACTCTGCCCTTGACCTTTGATATTTTTCTGTAGTAACTTTTATATACATTTTAAGAAGTCTATATTAGAGTGATACCTTGTTTATAAAATGTATTTCAAATATGTTTTAAATTTTATTTTCCTATTCTTTATATTTTTACATTATTAAAAGATAGCATTATGAGTTTGATCTTTGTATAAATTAAAAAGTTAGACATATCAGGTTCTGTCTGTAAGCAGAATGTAAAATAAGATATTTAAGCTCATTAAAACACTGAGCAACAATTTTGAGAGGTAAACTAGCAGTGGACTAGGAGCCGCCGTTATGTGAGCTGGTGAAGAATCAGAATCATGGGGCAGCAAAAACTCTTCCAGAGAGAGAGAGAGAAAGCTTTATAAATGCATAAAGAAGGTCAAAACTACTGGAAAAGGGGGGCAGGGACTGAAGAAAAGCAGCCTGCCAGCCTCTGCAGTGGGGACCCCAGCCTCAGTCTCAGAAATAAGGACCCAGACCCCAAGAGTGGGGACACAGTCTGCAGTGGGACACAGTCTTCTGTGTGGACACAGCCCCTGCAATGGGGACACAGTCTCAGCAGTGGGCACACAGGTGTGTCATAAGCCTCAGGTCCTCAGCTTGAATTCTCCCCCACTCCCCTAACCCCATGCGCGACAAGTAGCTGCTCTAATATTTAATACCTAAGCATTTTATCTTTCTTTGAAAATCTCAAAGTTTGTACTAGGTTTGCAGGTTTTAACATTGTGAGGAAATAACCTTTAATACACATTTAAATGTATAGCACCAAGTGTTTTTTTATTTCATATTTTAATCTTGAACTATATCGTTAAATCTTTGCTATGTTTTGTTAATTTCATGTCTTTTACAGGGACTAAAATTCTACACACACACACACACACAGAGTGGGCCTACTATCTCTGCTTCTT
Organism: Mesocricetus auratus; assembly: GCF_017639785.1. Lineage (NCBI taxonomy): Eukaryota > Metazoa > Chordata > Mammalia > Rodentia > Cricetidae > Mesocricetus > Mesocricetus auratus. The sequence continues at coordinate 8,332,148 of NW_024429185.1, forward strand.
ATAGTTCTATTTTCGAAGGACAATTACTGCTTTTCATATTTCAGGATGTTGTACTCATTTCTGTCTTTTATTTTCCTTGATATGATTTCTAGCATTTCTTGTCTCGAGCTCTTAATTGTGTACTTATTTTTGTGATTTTTTATTGAATTTGCATTTCTTCATGGAGTTCTGCCAGCTCATGTCACATCATCTATTCCTTTCAAGCAATCACCTGATTTCCAACATATGCAATTCAAATTTGTCTGTTTGTTTAATTTTTGATAATGTAGCTACAATTTTTACTCCTGAGTGATATCATTCCCTGGCGCTTTGTCTTTCCCTGGCAACTTGTTTTGATACTTGCATATACATTTTTTGTGGAAATTTTGAAGACTAGGATTCTGTTTCCCTTTACACTATTTCTTGTCTACTTTACCCATCTTTGGATGAACTGTATTTCCCTGAACCAACAATTTGTCAGAGTACCAGCAAAATGGAAAGCACCGGGTTATATGCCACCTTTATGCGAGGCAGACATTTCCTTTAAACATTTGTTCTCTGCAGTCTTTGTGATACACTTTTTCAGTTGTGCATACTGTGAACCTACTTAAAAGAATCTGTCACATACAGAGGACCAGGCAGGACTAAGGTCTTCAGTTTGCTTGCCTAACACAATCTGATTTCCTCAGTGTGTTTTTTCAGGGCCTCATTTTGTGTTGCTTCTCAGAATCAACCTGGGTTTAGGATGACTCACACTAGCACTGTTTCCCCACTGTGCGGCTAAGGAACTGTGTGCTTTCTCTGCACAAGCGACTCCTGAATGATAAGGATTTTCTTCTTCGTGGTGTCAGCTTCCTGGATGCTCCAGAATCACTGTTTCTACTTAGGAGTTTTTAAAAAGCTTGCTTTGGAGCTTTACAGATTTCCTCATGCAAATATTGTATTATTTCATCAAATGTATACTTGAATATTTAGTTCTTTGTGTAGCCATTATAAATAGCAATGCAATTTTAATTTTCAAGCCTACCTCTTTATTAATGATTGCCTGGAAAATAACTAATTTTTGCATATTAACTTTATATCCTCAGAGGAATCATCACTTACTATTTCTAGGAGTTATTTTATGGATTCTTTCTGATTTAATTTTTATATTGCCTAAAATATTTCTATTCCTTTTATTTATTTTTCTTTTCTTACTGAATTAGACAGCAATTCTAGTGCAATACTACAAATTAGTAACAAGATAAGACATCTTTTCTTCAAGCTTTAAAATTCCTGTTTATTTCTCGTTACATTTATTTATTTATTTATGTATTATGAGGGGCAGATCAGAATAAACCTGGCATTATAATTTTATTTATGTATTTATTGTTTGTTATGATCTTGGGGTAAAACTCAAGGCCTGGTACTGCTCTGCCACTGAACTAGACATGAAATACTGAAATTTTTGTGTTTTAGGTTTTTCTAAGGTTATAACTTCCTTCTGCTTCTGTTTTCCCTTTCCCTTTTTCTATCTTGAAAGAATATCTTTATACAATAGACAGGAATGGTTGTTATGTGAGCTGTTTTATGTCATAGATTTTGCCTATTTCACTCCTGCTGTGTGATTGGAAATGGTATTCTTTCCTTTGAATTTTTTTTGAGTTTGTAGTTGGGTCTAGAATTTTTACTCTTTTACACACCTGTACTCTCTGTTTTGATGAGAACTTGGTAGCATCTTGCTTTTCCGTCAAAGGCCTTAAGTTTGTCTGTCTTTCTCTGTGTGTGGGGGGGGCTGTCTTTGTTAGGGTTTCGATTTCTGTGAAGAGAAGCCATGACCACAGCAACTCTTATAAAGGAAAACATTTAATTGGGAGGACTTACAGGTTCAGAGGCTTAGTCCATTATCATCATGGTGGGACATGGCAGCATACAGGCAAACATGGTGCTGGAGAAGCTGAGAGTTCCACATTTTGATCCACAGGCTATAGGAAGTGAACTATCTACCACACTGAGAGTGGCTTGAGGAAAGGAGACCTCAAAGTCCACCCCCACAGTGACACATTTCCTCCAAGACCACAGATACTTCAACAAGGCCACACTACCTAATGGTGCCACTGCCTTTGGGGTCATATTCTTCCAAAGCACCACAGAGGCCAATATGATTGTTAGCTAGATTCACTATTGTATTAGGGTTTGTGAGATAGTGACAATCATGATTTCTTCCAATTTTTCTTAGCTAGGATAATAATGTAATGTACAGTCTATTTATTACCTATCTGATAGCTAGCTACCAATCATTGCCCAAGGTATATTGCAAAGAAGACTTGGGTTGATTTTACTGTTTACAAGTTTTCAAAATATTTAATTTCCTGGCATTCTCCAAGAGTTGTAATTGTGCATATTTAAATATATTTGGTATTTATTCAATCATAGTTTCTTCCTTTATTGTTCTAATTAGGCAATCTTTTGTCTGTCAGGGCCTCTTTATGTTTGCACCTGAGTATTATTAACATAAGAACATTAATATTCTGTGACATTCTTTCTTTCTAATGCAACAATATTGTCTAGATCACCTTGTGCGTTACCAATCTGACACCTGAAACTACCATTTCTCCAAAGTTCATTGTTCAGTCAGTTAGCATACAAAACAAAGTGACATGTGACATACAATTCCCAGAAGCAATGTTGAAGAATGGAATGGATAGAAAGCTAACCTAGCAAACACTGAACAATAGAAAACATGAAGCTTAAGGTAAGGTGCCTTTAAAAGGAGAAAACTAGTAGGCAACCAACCTTACAGGTTCAAATACCCATTGATTAGAAAAACTCATTAAAATGTTTAGCATTCCTGAAAAAGTATGAATGTTGACTAAGTTTTATAAATACTTGCTAATAATGATATCAAGACTAAAATTATAAGGCACATAAATATACAGGTAATCATTAATATATAAATGTACATATAATTATTAATTTATAAATCATAATATATAAATGTCTCTGAAGGAACTATAGCCCTTGGACAGAAATAAAGTTCTTTCATTCACTTTGAATGAATGATAAATTTATATCCAATTAAAATATGAACACAATATGTTTATTTTCAAGGAAATTCTATATTCTTAAACATCAGAAGGAATCATCACATTGATGGGCTCTTATTTTCACAGCTATGATAGGTTCCAAGTCAAGGGACTCTGATCACTGCTCAGCCTCTGGCAACATCCTCCTCCACCAAATTTAATAAGTTACTCTACTGTGTTTTTCAGGCATAAGTTTTAAATTTCTTCCATTGGTAAAGTCTATAAATAACAAAAAAATCACCTAAAGGGGACAGAAACATGAGTAAGATCATATGTAAAATACTTGGGAAGGTTGGCTCATATGAAAAAGAGCCCTAATTCATCTAGGGTGACAGGACAAAAACATTCTAAGGTTAGTAACACAGTTGAGAAAAATGTCTTCCCACATAAAAATGAGGCAAAGAATATCTAAACTGGGGGGTGGAGAGATGACTCAGAGGTTAGGAGCACTGACTGCTCTTCCAGAGGTCTTGAGTTCAAGTCCCAGCAACCACATGGTGGCTCACAACCATCTACAATTCAATCTGGTGTATATGTAGTAAATGAATAAATCTTTAAAAAAAGAATATCTAAACTGTGGCCATAAAGCACCATAGAAGATCTGAGAGTCTATGCTTTTTTACCAACAGAATTCATGTTTATCTCAATGTTTCCCTAACCATTTTCAACAAAAATTCTTTTCCAACAACTCCGTGTTAAAAGTGCAGTAACAGTATTGAGTAGATGTACAATCCTATTACACACATACCAAGAGCCCAGGAATATACTCACCTATAAAGACAAGAAACATGAGCTCATAACTCAGAAATATGTGATCAATGACTAGCATGGAAGTTATATTATTACGAGATTCTTTAGGAAAAATAATGCTTTGGGTAACAACCACTGGATCCTTCCCTAAAATAAGGCCCTCAGAATTAATTGAAAATTCTGAACTATGGATTAGACAAGATTTCAATTCAATGTAGCCCTTTCTTATTTTCCCATAGTTTATATCCCAGGATTTGGGTTTGTTTGAGTAAACAATTATAATTATTGAAAATGTTATTTTTTAATCAATCAATCATAACATTTGTATAACTAACTCAATATATAGTTACATATAGTACATTATATAATATAACATTAAATATAGTTATTTATAATGTTATATGTAGTTATATACTAATGTTATTATATAATATGTAACCTTTTGTTATATATTATATATAGTTATTACATATATACATATATATATATAAAAGCTAACCAAGATTACTGTGAAAGGAAGGTCCAAGAATCCAGTAGTTGGTCAGTTCATGAGGCTGGATGTCTCAGCTGAGTTTCAGTATATACCAGAATCCCAAAGAAGTCAGCTCTAATGCCAGTGAAGGCTTGAATTTGCTAGCGAGGAAAGGGCAAGCAGGCAAAGAACAAAAACCTCCTTCTTCCATGTCTTTATATAGCTTGCAACAAAAGATATGGCCCAGATAAGAGGTGAGTTTTACCAGCTCAAATGACCTGGGTTAAAGATGTGTCTTCCCAATTCAAGATCTGGATTAAAAGTGTGTCTTTTCCCCAGCTCAAAATGATCAGAATTAACAACATGTGTTCCTACTTCAAATATTCAGATTAGAAGCTAATGTTCCTATTTCAAATTAAGCAAAAATCCCTCATAGGTGTGCCCTCCATTTTGGGGTTTTAGTTAATTCTAGATGTCAGGCTGACAACCAAAAATAGTCATCACATGGCCTAAAAACAGCATTTTTAACTCTTCTATCATAATAGTAAGCAATGTATGGGTTTTACCAATGATGATTTTTTTCTTAAAACCAGTTTTTTTCTGCCAAAAGGAATTCAATACCTCTCATGTAATGTGAGAGTTACTGAAATCACTGTTGTATTTCAGCATGGAGCATCTATTCTTTCTTTTTATGAGAAAAAACCCTGCTAGGTTATTTTTCTTTTTAACTTAAAACTGAATCATTCATTTTATTAGATATTGACAATTGTTATTTTGGGGATACAAAATGAGGTTCTATGTATACAATGTGGAGTAAATGATCCAAGCAATTAACATAACCATCACCCTAATGCTTACCATGTATTTATTTCTCATGTTGAACTGAAGCATTCTAGAATTTGATCAGCATCTTCCATAACTTTCTCAACTCTGCAGCCTCAGGGAACCAATGGTCCTCCTGCACAATCAGATACATGTAAAAGTCACATATGTCATTATTTGTGCAGCTCATGATGTCTAATGAACTCCCATGTTGCCACATATAACATAGTTGCCCTCATCTTTAAAGTACTACTAGAACTGTACATCTCTTCATTCCTACCTACAGAAGTAGGTATCTAACCAATCATAGAAAACCTAGCTATATAACAACATCAGATTCAGCTGAATGAATTCCAGGATGAGGTTGTCTAAAAGAAAACTAATTTGGGGAATCTGAGGATTTATTTCTTTTTTTGTCTTGGTTTGCTCTTTGTCCTCAGAGTGTGAAAACTGGTCCTATTTATAGCTAGCTTAGCAAAACCACATAACAGACATTGAACATGATGATGTCACTAGCAGCTCTAAATTGAACTGGCTCTTCAGTGACTGCAACTTTATGGTTGGAGAACTCATTATCCCACAGCGCTCTTTCCATTAAATACAAAGTAATGACAGCATTCTATGTCTACATCAACATCCTATATCTGTACTGGGTTTTCCCCTTTTGGAAATATATTACGTTTTATGGTCAGGAATATGCCTTCTTTGAGAAATAGAAAACTCTGTCTATGAAGGTATTTGTCAAATGCACAGCTGTCAAGGAACATTGGGCCTAAAGCCCACATACATTTTTGGTCAGTATTAGCATGCGGTCCAGAGAGCTAGGATTTAATATAAAGTGCTCTCAAGAACAATGTAGTACTTAAGACATGAGAAGACTCAACTGTTAAGACCCTTGTGATAGATACTTCCTTGTCATGAGAAATTAACAGAGAACTCCTTACAGAAGATATATGTATAGTTGTCACATACAAAATAAATTGGGTAAAGGACTAAGAGAGCTGACTAAGAGTGCCTCCCTGAGACACAGATAACAATCACACTGATCTGTACAACTGAGGATCCCTAAGACACAAACACTGTCTGCAAGGATTGGATGGAGGATCAATGGCACTACCTGAACTTACTGGAAGAAGAAATGTGTAGACACCAATGCAAGAATACATTCAACAACCTAAAGAGAAATAGGCCAACACCAGAATCTAGGGGTCCTACAAGAGGAAGATCTGAACATTCCAATGCAGAAGACAATGACCTTAAAAATAACTTTATGAGGATGATAGAAACCATTAAAGAAGAAATGAAAAAAATCCCTTAAAGAAATAGAGGAAAGACAAACAAAAAATTGGAAGAAATCAGTAAGTCCCTTAAAGAAAACCAAGAAAAAACAAACAAGCCCAAGACTTGAAAATTGAGATAGAGATAGAAAGAAAACACAAACTAAAGGAATTCTGGAAATGGAAAGCCTGGGCAAATGAGCAAGAACTACAGATGCAAGAATAACCAACAGAATGCAAGAGATAGCAGAGAGAATCTCAGGTGTGAAGATATGATAGAGGAAATAGATTCATTGGTCAAAGACAACATTAAAGTCAACAAAGTCATTACAGAAAGCATCCAGGAAATCTGGGACACCACGCAAAGACCAAACCTAAGAATAATAGGTATAGAAGAAGGTGAAGAAGTCCAGCTCAGAGGCACAGAAAATACATTCTACAAAATCAAAGAAAATTATCCTTTGATAAAATCAACACAATAGACAAACCCTTATCCAAACTAACCAAAGGGCAGAGAGACAATATCCAAATTAATAATATCAGAAACAAAAGGGGCAAATAACAACAGACACTAAGGAAATCCAGAGAATCATCAGATCATACTTCAAAAACCATTGCTCCACAAAGCAGAAAAATTTTTAAGAAATGGACAGTTTTTTAGATAGGCATACTAAAATTAACTCAAAAGCAGATAGACAATTCCTATAACCCCTAAGGAAATAGAAACAGTCATTAAAAGCATCCCTACCCTACAAAAAAGAAAAACAAAAAATAGGACCAGATGAGAATTCTACCAGAATTTCAAAGCAGAGTTAACTACAATATTCCCCAAATTGTTCCACAAAATAGAAACAGAAAGAACATTGCCAAACTCCTTTTATGAAATTACAGTAACCTTGATACCCAAATCACACAAAAATGCAACAAAGAACGAGAGCTACAGACCAATATTCCTCATGAATGCTGATGCAAAAACATTCAATAAAATAATGGCAAACTGAATGCAGAACATGTAAAAAAAAGTCATCTACCATGACCAAGTAGCCTTCATCCCAGAGATGCAGGGTGGGTTCAACATACAGGAATCTGTCATTGTAAGCAGATAGAAAAAACACATAATCATCTCATTTGATGTTGATATGATAAAGGTCTTGGAGATATAAATGAACATATATAAACATAATAAAAGCAATATACAGCAAGCTGACAGCCAATGTCAAATTAAATGGAGAGAAACTCAAAATGATTCTGCTAAAATCAGGAATAAGACAAGGCTTTCCACTCACTCTATATCTATTCAATATTGTACTTGAAGTTCTAGGTAGAGCAATAAAACAACAAAAGGAGATCAAGGGGATGCAAATTGGAAAGGGAGAAGTCAGACTCTCAATATTTACAGATGATATGATAACATACATAGGTGACTCCCAAAACTCTATCCTGGAACTCCTACAGCTGATAAGCACTTTCAAAAATGAGGCAGAATTCAAGATTAACTCAAAAAATCAGTAGTCCTCCTATATTCAAATGATAAATGTTCTGAGAAAGAAATCAAGAAACATCACTCATTACAATAGCCACAAATATAAAATATCTTAGGGTAACTCTAACCAAACAAGTGAAAGACTGTATGACAAGAACTTTAAGCCCCTAAAGAAAGAAATAAAGAAGATATAAGAAAAATGGAAAAACCTCCCAAGCTCTTGGATAGGTAGGATCAACATAATAAAAATGGCAATCCTACCCAAAGCAACCTACACATTCAATGCAATCCCCAATCAAAGTCCCAATACAAATCTTTGTAAACCTTGAAAGAACAATACTCTACTTCATATGGAAAAACAAACAAACAAAAACCAGAATAGCTAAAAACAATCCTGTACAATAAAGGAACTTCTGGAGGCATCACCATCCCTGACTTCACATTCTACTATAGAGCTATAGTAATAATATAGTATTGGCACAAGAACAGACAGGTGAACCAATGTAATTCAATAGAAGACCCTGATATTAATCCACACACCTATAAACACCTGATTTTTTACAAAGAAGCCAAAATACTACAATGGAAAAAAGAAAACATCTTCAACAAATGGTGCTGGCATAACTGAATGTCTATATGTAGAAGATTGCAAATAGATCCATATGTATCACCATGCAAAAATCCTTAATCCAATTGGATCATGGACCTCAACATAAATCCAACTACACTGAACCTGAAAGAAGAGACAGTGAAAAGTAACCTTGAATGTGTTGGCACAGGATAACCCTTTCTAAATATAACATCAATAGCACAGATACTAAGAGCAACAATCAATAAATGGGTCCTCCTGAACCTGAAAAGCTTCTGCAAGACAAAGGAAACTGTCAATAAGACAAAACAATAGCCTACACAATGGGAAAAGAACTTCACCATCCCCATATCTGATACAGGGATGGTCTCCAAAATTTATAAAGAACTCAACACACTAGACAACAAATACAAACTATCCCAATTGAAAAATAGTGTACAGAGCTAAACAGAATTCTCACCAGAAGAATCTCAAATGGCCAAAAGACATTTAAAGAAGTGCTCAACAACCTTGATCATCAGGGAAATGCAAATCAAAGCAACCCTGAGATACCATCTTACAATTGCCAGAATGGCTAAGATCAAAATACTAAAGGCAGCTTATGTTGGAGAGGATGTGAAGTTGGGGGAACACTCCTCAACTGCTGGTGGGAGTGCAAACTTGTACAGCCACTTTGGAAATCAGTATGGCAGTTTCTAAGAAGATGAGGAATCAATTTACCTCAAGACCCAGCAATACTACTCTTGGGCATTTACCCAAAAGACACTCAATCACACCACAAGAACAATGTTCATAGCAGCATTATTCATAATAGCAAGAACCTGGAAACAACCTAGATGTCCCTCAACCGAAGAATGGATAAGGAAAATGTGTTATACTTATACAAAACAGTACTATTCAGCTGTTAAAAAATGATGACCTCGGCCGGGCGGTGGTGGCACACGCCATTAATCCCAGCACTCGGGAGGCAGAGGCAGGCGGATCTCTGTGAGTTTGAAGCCAGGCTGGACCGACAGCCTCCAAAACGATACAGAGAAACCCTGTCTCATAAAACCAAAAAAAAAAAAAAAAATGATGACCTCATGAAATTTTCAGGCAAATGGATGGAAGTGGAAAAAAAGTCTTGAGTGAGGTCACCCAGACTCAGAAAGACAAACACATAAGTGGATATTAGATGTAAAGCAAGGATAACCATACTACAATCCACTGCTCCAGAAAAGCTAGTTAACAAGAAAGAACCTAAAAGGGACACATGAATTGCCCTGGGAAAGGAAATTAGATGAGATCTATGCAGTAAAATCGGGGTATGGGGGTTGGAAGTGGGAGGGGAGGAGAGGGGGGATGAGAACTTGAGGGAATGGGATGGTCAAGGTGGGTAGGATACAGTGGAAGACCAGTGAAAGAGATATTACTTCATTTTTATCGTTTTTTTTAAAAACAAGCTTTTCTCATTTTGCATATCAATACCAGTTCTCACTCCCTCCCCTCCTCCTGTTCTCCACACCTTCCCTCAACCCCCACCCCACTCCCATCAACTCTCTTCAGAGGGATACCTTGCTCAGCCTAGACATAGGGTATATACAGGAGGGAAAGGTCTTGGTCCTGCCTCAAAGAGATGTGCCAGACTTTGACTCTCCATAAGAAGCCTTACCCTCTCTGTGGAAAGAGGTATTTTAATAAAGAGAGCAACTATGAAGTTAGGGAAAAACTTAGTACTAGGTTAATTCCCAAGAATCTGCAAGGAAGACCCCAGCTAAGATTCCTACCCTTGGTGGAGAGAATGTCCAAGATGGTCTTCCCCTGTAATCAGATTGGTGAATACCCTGGCTGTCATAGAGCCTTCCTCCAGTAACTGATGGAACCAGATGCAGAAATCCACAAACAAGCACCAGGCTGAGCTCCAGGAATCCAGTCGAAGATTGGGAAGAGGGAATATATGAGAGAGGGAGGTCAAGATCATGATGGAGAAATCTACAGAGACAGCTGAACCAAGCTCATGGAAACTCATGACCTCTAGACCTACAACTGTGGGGACTCCAGGGGCCCAAACTAGGCCCTCTGTATGTGAGAGACAGTTGTAAAGCTTTAACCACATGATTGGCCCCTGGAAGTGGGATCACAAAACAAATCTGGTACATGAGCTAACTAGAGTCCATTCCATATTGTGAATGCCATGCTCAGCCTTAATGCATGGGACAGGGCCTTGGCACTACCCCGAAACTATTGTGCCAGATTTTGTTGATCCCTCACATGAGCCCTTACTCCCATGAGGAAGAGTGGACTAGGGGTGGGCTGGGGAAGGTTGGGCTACAGGAGGAGGTGTGGGAGGGAGAACTGTGGCTGGAATGTAAAATGAAATTTAAAAGAATAGTGGAACAGATATCCTTGTTGTATGAATAGGCATCTTTTAGATATGTGCCTAAGAGTGGAGTTGCTGGGTCTTGTGGTAGGTTTATTCCCATTCTTCTGAGGAATCTACATACTGATTTCCAAAGTGGCTATACAACTTGGCACTCCCACCAGCAGTGGAGGAGTGTTCCCCTTTCACCACATCCTCTTCAGCATAAATTGTCTTTGGTGTTTTTGATTTAAGCCATTCTGACAGGAGTGAGATGGTATCACAGAGTTGTTTTGATTTGCATTTCCCAGATGGCTAAGGATGTTGAGCACTTTTAGCAGCATTATTTGTAATAGCCAGAACTTGGAAGCAACCAAGATGCCCCTCAACTGAAGAGTGGATAGAGAAAATGTGGTACATTCACACAACGGAGTACTATTCAGCAGAAAAAAAACAATGGAATCCTGAAATTTGCAGGCAAATGGATGGCACTAGAAGAAACCATCCTGAGCAAGGTAACCCAGTCACAAAAAGAGAAGCATGGCACGTACTCTCTCATATACGGATTGTAGACATAGATCTGGGGAGTGCCAGCCTACAATCCCATGGCCAGAGAGTCTGGGAAACCAGAACCTTTATTCAGTGGCTGATGGAAGCAGAGGCAGACTCTCACGGCTAACCACTGAGCTGAACTCAAGAAATCCAGTGACAGAGAGGGAGGACTGATGACCAAAGGGGTTAAGACTGGGCTGGTTTAACCCCCAGAAACAGCTGACCTGACAAGGGTTAGCTCTTGAGTCCCAGACTGATGGCTGGGAATCCAGCATGGGACTGATCAAGACCCCCTGAATGGGGGTATCAGTGAGGAGGCCTAGGTAATCTATTGAGCCTTGGGCAGTAGATCAGTATTTATCCTGAGTATACAAATGGACTTTGGACTCTCACCCTGAACTCTTGAGGGAGGGTCTAGGCCCTGCCCTGGATATAATGACAGACTATGGACACCCCGATGGAGGGCCTCACACTCCCTGGGGAAATGAGGGGATATTGTGGGGGTTGGTGGGAGGGCACGGAAGGAGGGGAGGGAAATGGAGAGGGACCTGGAATTGACATGTGAAGCAACCTTGTTTCTAATTTAAATTTAAATTTTAAAATAATATATATAAAGAATAAATAAATTGTGAATAAAAAATAAACTGTCCAGTGTAGCTGCATGCCTGAACTCTAAGGATTCCAAAGCCTCAGGCAAAAGGACTATAGGTTTAAATCAAGCGTAGGCCTCATAGTAAGATTTTGTCTCAAAAAATAATAATAACCAATAAGTAAAACTGGAAAATCATCAAACAGCAATGAATACTAGTATTAAAACCCTTCTTGATAAGGAATATGATCTGAAAAGAATGTTTTTGTTTGTGTTTCATAATTTCTAATATGTTCTGAATATTACATTTTTCAAGACACTACATTTATTGAATGAATTTATTTTAGGAAAATTTGTATTTTATTTTTGACAAACTCACAAATATGTATACAATGGGAGCACTTTTATGGATCATTTCCTGCTCATATACAGTATATCTTGATCAGACTCATCCCCAACACTCTCTCTTGCCCCCCTTCCTCTCCTGCTGAATCCTTTTCTTTCTCCAACCAGTCACCCACCCACTTTCCTGTCCTTTGTGCCCCACTGAGTTTAACTAAGGTGGCTTAGTGGAATGTGGTGAATGAGGAGCATATTGAATTAAAATTCTTCAGAGCACTGTCACTCTGATCCATCCTTTTCATTTATCTTGCTAATTGGCACACTTTGCTTATATTCACCATGTCATTACCCTCTCTTACTGCTCCCTTTGCTACCCCACAGGTTCTCCTTCTCCACCTAAGTAGACCCCCTCTAATTAAACGGCATATCTTTTAATCTAGATTTTGCCTAGGAGATGAAATCCACAGGACAGGATTGTCTTTCTTAGACTGGATAGATGTAAGCATTTTTAAAAGACACAAAAGATAATCGTAGGAACACGATGAGGGGTAGTTTGAATTTTATTGTACCCCAGAAGCTCACAGTGAATGGCACTATTAGGAGGTGTAACTTTGTTGGAGTAGATATGGCCTTGTTGGAGGAAGTGTGTCACTGTGGAGGCAGGCTCTGATGTATTTTATATCTCCAAGCTATGCCCAGGGTCTCAAACCACTTCCTGTTGTCTGCAGGTCAAGATGCAGGAATCTCAGTTCCTTCTCCAGCACCATGTCTGCACGCCACCGTGTCACACCATAAGGATAATGCAGTAAACCTCTGAACGTGCAAACCAGCCCCAGTTAAATGTTTTCCCTTTATAAGAGCTACTGTGGTCATTGTGTCTTCCCAGCAATAGGGATCCTAAGACAGCTGAGATCTTACGTCTTGATCAAGCAGGAGGCAGAGTAAGGAAAATGAACAATGGTACACATCTTTTGAAACCTCCCAGCCCACCCCCAGTGACCCATCTCCTCTAACAAGGCCACACCTAGTAATCTTTCCCAAATAGTTCCAGCATCTGGGGACCAAGTATTAAAATGTATGAGTCTATTGGGGTCATTCTCATTCAGACTACCACAAGTACCCTCCAGAGTATTTTTGAGAGACTTCTAGATCAGATTAAGTAAATAGGGAAGATAAAAATAAAAAATGGAGAAAGAGAACTGAGTACCTAGATTTCTCTCTATTAACTTGATAAACTGCAGGTTCAATGTGATCAGCTGCCTTCTACACCTGTCCCCATACCTACCCTACCATGGTAGACTGTAGTCCCTCAAACCCTGGTTCCTCTGAGTGGTTTTGCCAAGTATTTTGTCACAGGAATTTTTAAAAAGTAACTAACATGAAAAAGTTAGTAATACAAGAATAAGGTCCTGAGTTAAGTCTAGAGCACAGGCCAACATTCTATTCAGTTTATTTAATGTGTTTATTATGAATAACTCAAGTAATACATGTGTTATTTTTATCATTTTGTATTTACATAGTCTGAAAAAATAAAGGTTTGGGGGCTGAGGAGATAGTGTAGTAGATGAAGTGACTGTAAGTAAGAAGACCTGAGTTTGGATCCCCAAGACCCGCATAAAAATCCCACCATGGCAGTGAATACCAGTAACTCCAGATCTTGGAGGAGAGAGGCAGGTAGAGACAGGTGGATCCCTGAGCCTTACTGACCAGCCATCATAGCCAAACCAGTTAGCTTCATATTCAGTGAGAGATCTTTTCTGTGAGAAGGTGGCTTGTGTGTGTTGGGGGAGGGAGGATAAATATGACAGGAATTATAATAATGAGAATGCACTTTATCACTTCATGCATGAATGAAATGAACAGAAATAAACTCAATAAAAGTTTTTAAAATAATAAAAGTCTTAAAGGATTTATAAAGCTGGAAAATGACTGGTGAAAGACAACCAGTGCCATCCTCTGGCCTCTAGAGTCCTGTTTGTGTGCCCATACACAGAGAGAGAGAGAGAAAGAGAGAGAGCAGGGAGGGAGAGAGAGATTATATGAAATATGAATAAGATGAAATCATTATAATTATGACTTTTTGCAAAGATCTTTTTTCTACAACTATGCTATACATCTCACTGAGATTACCCCACCAGCAAGCATCCAGCTAGGAATCAGGATGTTTGTCCCTTAGATCTATTCTCATCTAACCAATTATCTTGCTAGAACAAGCCTTGTGACATGCCTAGGCGACATTTATGCTCATCTTTAATTTCTGCCCTAACTTTAAATATCTTGTAATTTCAGTGATTCCTGCAAGCAGATATGTACTGATTGGTGGGCCAGACAATGTGCTTGCTTTCCTTTTAGCCCAGTTACTGTAAAATTCACATTAAAGAGGAGATAATGTCAGTGCTAAGAAGAGCAATTACATGGTGTGTTGGAAAAAGCTATAATGTACATGAGATGCATAGAGCACAAAGATGATTTTCCCCCTTCCATCTGACCTTTTGAAATCAGAAATATTTACAAAGTACCCCTATGTAAAACAATCCTGACCTTTGTAAAATAGCAAGGCGTAGAAACTCTGATTGTGGCTTTTAAAATCAACTAATAAAGACTACAAAGATATTTACCCACATAGTGAAGGGGGAGCAGAGGGAGGGGCTTTTTGAAGATCCTAGTAAGTGATGAAGGTCTTGTTGACCGTAGAGCAGACTCCCTCCACCTCTTCCAAGTAGAATAATCATTGCAGTCTGCCTACTGTCTGATAAAGGAACTAATTACTCTGCCTTTTGTTTTTAAAGAATCCCAAGATTTCAGTTGAATTCTCAACATGGAGGAAAGTGTGATTCCTGTTCCTTTCTTTCAAGTTTCTCTGTAACATGAACATGACAATTTGGGGACAGAAAATACTGAATTTTCTTGCCCCCACCCCCTAAGCCACAACCCTGCATACTCCCTGGCGTTTCAACTCTCACCCTTACTTCACACCTTTGGAGGCAAGAGCCAGTTCATTTCACTATTGTCTGTAGTTTTCAGGATGGGTTATTGTCTGCCAACACAGCACCCTAAAGTCTAGGTCATTGCCAATTGTGCATGCAGGGATTTCCTTTCCCAACCCGACATGGTTTCTTGAAACCCGGTAATGAATGTGAAATGGGCTTTACACTGTGCCAACCTACCATCCACTCACTCCCTTTGAGCCTAAGTCCTTTAGAAATAATGCTAATGTGAAAGAAGAATTTGAAAAGATCAGGTTTTTTGAGAATGGATTCTTGTTACTTCAGGGCAGATCATAATCATACAGGATTAAATTAGGAAACCACAGCTCTATTGTTCTATGCTTTTCACACAAATTCCCCATTCCTTCCTCTGTCCCTCTTTTTTCTTTCTAACCCCATTTTTTCTTTGCTTTGTCAGAAGGTATGTTCTGTCATCAAGAATTACAGTCTAAACACTGCAAAAAAAAACCTTTGCCTCGTTAAGAAAAATATCATTCATAGTTGTACATCAACTTTCCAGGGCCATCCACAATTTAGAGGGTGACTGTACCAATTTTAGCTAGTGGGACAGAAGTCGTGTGTCTGTGTGTGTGTCTGTGTGTGTGTCTGTGTGTGTGTCTGTGTGTCTGTGTGTCTGTGTGTGTGTGTCTGTGTGTGTGTGCATGTTTGGTGCCCACAGAGTTCAGAAGAAGACATTGGAATCTATGGATTGGAGTTATGGATAATGAACACCATGTGGTTGCTGAAAATGAAACCCAGCTCCTCTGTAACAGCAGCCAGTGCGCTTTACCACTAAGCCCACTCTGCAGCCCAGGGACACCAATGTTTACTGCTGATCTCAGGTAGTACACCTTTCTTTTAGAATCTGAATAACATTTGTAAACTGGAAGGAACAATATTAAACTAATTGGTGGTTGAAACATACCATGAGAATCTAAGCATGACATTGGGCACTTTATTGACTCACTTGGAGACATTAAGGGAAATATTCAGTATGTTTGGTAATTCACTGAAGACTGGAAATGTATTCTGGCCAGAATTTTAGTGTTTGAATCCAGGTCATAACTTGTTTAGGAACTTCTACCTGAATATACTCCATTCTTACTTTTCTGTGCTGACAAGAACTTAAAGCAGAATAATCCAGACACAGCACTCAGTGTGTGTTGGTAATCCCAGCACTGGGGTGGAGGTGTGAAAACAGGTGGCCCCTTGGAACCCACTGACTGGCCAGCCCAGCTGAATAGGTACCCATATACACGTGGCTATGCTATGCACATAGTAATGCACGGGCAGAAATAATTTAAAGAAGTAATTGTTGGTTTCTATGGACATCCATATTACGCAATGAAATCCATAAATATGAGGTCTTAGAAAAATAAAACACTAAGGTAACTATGTGGTGTGGGTGGTTGTAATAAACTGAATTTTGAGGTCCTCAAAAACTAGCCAATCTCTTAGCAAGGAATATTGTGTCTAAAGAAAATGAAAACTGGTAGAAAAAGTAGAAAATTATTGGTGATCAAGCCTGAGTCAGAACAGATTGTCTGATGATATAAAAAGATATAATCTAAACATACATTAGGTTCTGACCAAAAATTGAGTAAAATTATGTCTTCCTATGTCCTTGAAGTTACTATATGTATCAGCCACTGGGTTTCCTGTGCACCAGAGAAGTTTTAATTTGTAATTCTGTGTAATTTGAAGTTGCTGATGGAGGGGAAGCCCTAATAAGCTGAGGAGGAATAGACCAAAATGAGGCTGAGAGCTCTGTGCAGAGGTATTGCCACCAGTCAAAGATCAAGACAATCACTCAACATGCCTGATAGCTGGTGTGGCTGATGGGTATCGTTGTGGTAATAAGTACCAATCAACCATTTCAAGAAGAAAATTGAGTCTAAGTAGCTGACTGTCTCTGTGTGGATAACAGTCTGAAATCAAATAGTGGGAAGAATTCAATCATTAAGATGCCCACAGCCAATCAGATGGATTTTCCTTCATCCCTGAAGGTCTGTTTTATGTCGCATAGGTGGTGCCTGAGCTTGAGTTTCATTTTATTTTATTTCTATTTCCCATCCTCAGATGGAAACACTAATGAGCTGTAAAGCTAGCCAAGAGGCAGACAAAATTGGGAGGAGACATAAAGGACACGAATAATCTGCAGATGGAAAAATCATTCCCAGAAAAATCAGGGGTAGGTTAGTGATGCTATGAAATAATGAGGATTGTCTCCCAAAATACTCTCCTTAACACACTGGAGACTGTAATGAATTCAAAGTTCCTACAAGAGAAAAATTTATGGTTCATGTAACTAATTTTGGCAACTCTTACAAAGAAAAAATTCCATAGAATCCTCGAGTCTACTGTAGTTAAGAGATCTTAGCCTTGTAGGGCTGTGTTTTTCTGAAGACTCTAAGTTACCTAAGTATTAAGTCATCAAAGAAATTGTGTCAAAATCTAGAGACAAAAAAAATAATTCAAGAAGCTTAACTAAATGTCAAGTGGGATGTCTAAAACTTGAACGGGAAAAGTAAAAAGTTAGACTAGGAAAGGATTCGCAATTTGAAGACTGTACTGTATTCTCAGATCTCTGGAAGATACAGGCAGAAATGATATTTAATAGTCCGTGATATCCAAATAGTTCAGTGATATGATCCTTACATAGATGACAGAGACTGAGAAATTAACTAACCTGCTCAAGACAGAATTAATAAGTGTGTGTGTGTGTGTGTGTATGTGTATACAGAGAGAGAGAGGGAGGGAGAGAAAGAGGAGAGAGAGGGAGAGACACACACAGAGAAAGAGAGAGAGAGAGAGAGAGAGAGAGAGAGAGAGAGAGAGAGAGAGAGAGAGAGAGAGAGAGGAGAGCAACCCTTCTCTTTCATTTCTGAAGAGTGGCTATAAGAGCATGAGGCAGGTAGCAAGGGTAAAATTAGTATTTACATCTGTTTGCGTAAATAAGAAAAAAAAACATTCTTTCAGTGAATTAGAGTTTGTTGAAATGCACTTATCAGAATTTCTGCAAAGCAGTTATTGAATTAAGATTTCAAAACACATTAAACTTTGTAATCTGTGTATATCATAATTATTATTGTTCCAGACTGCCTTATAAAGCATGATGGTTGGAATGAAAACGTTCTCCAAAGGCTCAGATATGTGAATATTTGGTCCCTACCAAGTCTCAGGAGGAGTGACTTTGTTGAATGAAGTGTGTCACTGGAGGCAGGCCTTGAGAGCTTAGAGCCCCTGCCATTTTGAGTACATTCTCTCTGCTTTCTGCCAGTGGTTCCAGATCTCTCAGCTTCCTGTTCCAGCCACCATGTCTGCTTCCTGCAGCCTCATTGGCCTGTCATCATGGGCTCTTACACCTCTGGAGCCATTAGCTCAACTAAACTCTTTTGTAGTTTGCCTTGGTCGTGGTGTCTTATCACAGCAACTAAGATAGGAAGTGTCTGCACAAAGCTGAGAGGGCTTAGAGCAGAAACTGTACAACACCTACAAGGAGAACAAGCCAGATTACTCATCTGTGTTCTTGTGTTCTGTCATGCATAGACCTTAAAAGACTTCTGCTGGTTTGCATTTCCTGTAAGGGACCACAGGACTGATTTTCTTAGTAATTCAAATTATTCTCACAAGAAGGGAATTTAGCATTCAAATATGTTAGTTAGGATAACAGTCTGCTTATAAGGAATCTGCATAAGATGTATTTCTGTTAACTCGACTTAATTTCAATTAATTCTATTAGTACAGCAATATACATAGATAATCTGTTTTAAAACAATAGGGAATTTCCGCTTATTCTCAGCTGTCCACACACAAAATCTAATTATATTAGTAACATAATTAACTGATATCTGTGGCTATTTAATTTGATGTCACACAAGCCAAAGCCTATTAAATCATTTTCATTTCACACCAGATATATCATTGTGAATAGTCAACCTCCAAATCTTTTATGAGCAAATATTCCTATCAGTGAAAATACTTTGAGGACCACGGTGGCTATTTACCTTCATTGCGTGAGTGTTCCCCAAATAAATACGTTATTCTTTTGATCACGAGTTCATGGGCTTCCTTAATCTGCCCTCAACCCACACTTTCTGTGTAAAAGAGGTTGGGAAGGAAAGAGTAGATAGTAGAGCTTTCTAGAAAAGATGCAACAAGGCAGAGATGTTTGTTGCTCTGGTATGCTGAGGTAACCACCATATGACTAACTATTGGCAGAAGAGAAACATTGAAGAAGAGTTTTCTAGAGAACCAAATCCTCGTTTAATTTCCAAATGAATTCAATGATGTCAACCTAATTTTGAGGAACTGTGGGTATCCAGAAAGATAATGTCCAACAGCTAAAATCATGATGTCTGCCTTTGTTGAAATCTACTGAGTTCTTCAGACCACCGCAGCATCGTGAAAGGGTGCATAATAAATCCATTGTAGCTTACACAGACAGTAAACAGATAACTCAAAGTCAGTGTTAGAATTGGGAACCTGAAACAGGCAAACGTTAAAATGAAGACAGGGAGGGCCAGTTCAGCTGTTCACAGCCAGGAAGTATTTAAGCTTTTGGGTGTGATCAGGACCCATTTCCACTCCACTCCAGTGACTGGGGGTGGGGGGAAATCTCCCTCTTCTACAGGCTTTGGGGATAATCTCTGACACTCAAAACTATGGTTCCAGCACAACCTCCTCCCTGCTTCTTATCCTAATCAGTGTTCTAGTAAGAAATCCACATTCCTGTGACAGTGACATCTGTTTCATTGGTGGCTTTTCAAATGGTCTCAAAAGAATAAAGGCCTGGGTGAAGAGTACACTGGTCATAAGTTGGTATTTTAAGCAGACATTATGTGGTTTTGTGTTTATAAAGAAAATATTATACACATATACAATGAAATTTTTTTCACCCACACAGAAGAATGAATTTACGTCATTGACAGGAAAATGGATGCAAATCCAAAGATTTAAAAGATTCACTAACTCAGAGAACTATTGCGTCTTATCTTGTGTGGTGCCTAGATTTTATATGGGTGCATAAAAGCATGTCTGTCAGTAACACATGCAAGTACAGGCAGAAGTGTCTAAAGCAAGGAATAGCTAACCAGAGTAGGGATGGAGAGACAGCGGGAAGAATGTGCTCAATATAAAATATACATTTGTGTTAAACTGTCTTGCTGTAACATAGTACTGGAAATAATGAATATATCCAAAGTTTTAACTATTCCTGAAATCTAGTTTACATCCACGGTTTCTTTCTACAGAGAGAGAGAGAGAGAGAGAGAGAGAGAGAGAGAGAGAGAGAGAGAGAGAGAGAGAGAGAGAGAGAGAGAAGCAGAAAATCAAAAGGATAGTTTGAATCAAATTTCATTAGCTAGAGGGGACTCTTCAGTACACCTGAAGACAATATGGTCCCACTATGTTTCCTAAGTATAAAAGCCCTTAAGGCCTAAGCCTCAAATGACTATGCCAAGCTTTGTTGACTCTCCATGGGAGGCCGTACCCTATCTGAGGAGTGGATGGTGGTGGGTTCGGGCCAGGTGGGGGAGGGGTTTACATACCAACTGTGGTCTGTATGTAAAATGAATAAATAAAATATATTAAAAAAGAAAAAAGAAATCTGGCAAGAATTAACAGCCTTGCTAATCATCTTGTCCAGTTTTCTTTTGAGTTTAACTTTGATGGCGTTGCCATTAGCCAAGTGTTGGTAGACCCTCATTCTTGTCCTATCCTGATCTAACTTTAAGGTGCAGCCACAATGAAAAATATTCTTTATTCAAAGAAAACTCTTGGGAAGAAGCATGACTGATGATTATCATGTGACAAGCCTTCCACTGAATCTTCTTCATTCATCAGTTATTTATTTCCATCAGGTATTCTGAGACATACATGATGTCTGTATTGTATTCATTTAATATTGATGCACACACCTGACTACAAATTCAATCATTTAAATAATATATATTTATTCTCTTTAGTGTTCATAAACCAGAAATGGGGCACATCCTAGCTGGCTCTCTGCTTCAATCTTCCCAAACTACAACTAAGGCTCTAACTAGTTATCGCTGTGGTCTCAGCAGAGACTTGGCTATGAAAAGGCCCTTAGCTGGCTGAAACAATTAGATCCTCTGGAGCCACAAAACAACAACAACAGAGCTTCAGTTTCTTGCTAGTTGCCACCAGAGCACCCAAGGGCCACTCCTGATCCTCAGCACTATAAGTACTTACTCATGACAGCGTGTTTCTTCAAAGTCAGTGACGACAGCCTCCCCTATACACTTTCTTGCAAGACACACACACACACACACACACACACACACACTGCAAAACGTACTATAAGCACAACAATGTTGTATGGTCTACTATATTCTGTTAGTTAGAAGCAAATAACATGGTCCTGCCCATTCCCCAAGGAAAGCATCATTTAAAGATGTGAATGGTCGGTCCACTTTAAATTCGTCTGCCACTTACATCATGCATGTTGCTAAAGTAAGCCTCAAGGTGATTAATTCATCTGCCCATGGAAATTCCTATAAAGCAAATTTGTCTCCCCTTTGCAGAGACAATAGAATCTTCACAGCATCCAAACAGAACCGAATAAGAGCAGAAGCTGTGTGGACTTTGCATTTTCTCTTGAGCTGCATGCTTCCAATATTTAAGCTAAGAAAGCTGGGAGCTGGGCACGTGACTCTCCTGGTAGAGAGATACACAGTTAGCATTCAGTCACAGTTAAGTTCCTCTCCCTCCCCACCCAAGAAAAAAATGACAAATGTAAAAAATGTCTCTTTCAAGCCCAAGATATAAAACTAAAATCATATTTTCTATTTGGCACACTCACATGTATGTAATAAAAATAAAACCTGTTATGAATAACCTCCTAGATCAGCCAGGATGTATTATTACTGTAATTAAGGTTATTTATGATTTTTAGGTTAACTTATGAGAGAGTACAATACTGGTATGTATTTAGTATTAGTATTTAATATATGGTTATATATTTAGTATATTTGTTATATTAGAGAGTAAACATTAATTAATATGGACATCTAAGGGCTTAATGAGCACTGCTACAGCAATGCATTAAGCACTGACATGTTTATGGTTTTATATTACATGGAATAGAAGTTTCTAGGAGACAAGTATTATGAAATTAATATTTTCTTCTGATATTTTACTTAAACTATCCTATATGCCACCATCCTCTACCAGAATGAAATAATTTTGTGGCTCGGCCCATATTTTCATTACTGTTTCTGTGCTCAGTCCTGCCTTCTGATACTAGGTATGTGACTATTGTCTGGCACTTGGGTATACAACTTTAGTCTGGTAGTACAGTATGTGACTAGAATCTGAAACTGGAGTACATCACCACAAATCTGGTATGTGTCTATAGTCTGGCACTAGACTATGTGACTTTATTTAGTAATTGAATTTTTCAGTCAAAATCCAATTGTGATGAGTTCATGAGGGTCAGACCTAATTTCATTACCAAAATAATTCTTCATGGTAATTAAATGATAGTTTTACTGGTTTAAAGATAAGGACTTAGACAGATATTAAGGTCCTGACTTTCTATCAAAATAATGAATTACCTTTTGGCGATTTCATTCTCAGCATATATTAAAAATTGTATTATTCATTCATCCAATCAACATTAATAGGATGGACATTATGTGATGAGTAGTGTAGGATGTCTTCCCTCACACAACTTACAATCACCTCGGCCACTGCCGTGAACACTAACGCCACAAGACTATAGTACTTACTTTCCCTTTTTAATTTATCGATTTATGATTTTATGTATTTGAGTGTTTTGCTACACGTATGTGTATATACCACACAAAGACCCAGTGTGCACAAAGGTCAGAAGAAGGTATCAAATATCCTAGGACAGGAGTTACCGATGGTTGTGAGCTGCCATACTAGTGGTGGGGATCGAATCTGGGCCCTCTGATGGAAGAACAAATGCTTTTAACCTCTGAATTAACTCTCCAGATCTTGATTTTTTTTTCAACGTGTGTGTGTGTGTGTGTGTGTATGCCTGCGCATGTGTGTGTGGTATGTGTGTGTGTGTGTGTGTGTGTGTGTGTGCATGCGTGCCTGCGTGTTTGTCTGCTCATGGGCATGTGTATGTGCTTGTGTGTGTGCCCATGTGTGTTTGTATGTGTGTGCATGTGTGAGTCACACATGTGAGTGATGAGTGGCGTGTCATGGCAGTCCATGGGGAGACCAGAAAACACTCTTGCTTGGGTGTTGGACTTCACCTCCCACCTTGCTTGAGATGGAGCCTCTTGTTTGCCATTGCCTATGCCAGGCTAATCAGCCTCCCGGCTCTATCTCTGCCTCCCATCTTGCCACAGCAGTGCTGGGGTTACAGGTGTGCACCCTCACGTCTTCCAGCTTTACAGGGTTCTAGGGTGTGAACTGAGCGCACACTTGTACAGCAAGTGCCTTACCTGCTGAGAAGTCTCAGCCTAGAGAAGGATTTTAAGCATTCCCCTGTGCAGACAGTAGAAGGTGAAGCTCTCTTCAGAGAGAGCATTGAACGTGACTGGCATGAACCACGGCTTGCTTCTGATCTTATGACAACTGCCAGGATGTTGAATAATGCCTGAAAGTGATTTTGAAGTAGTGAACTGCTCTTGTTAAAGACCTTCCCCAAACCACTATGTTGCCTCCACAATGAGGCAACACCAAGAAAGCTCTCTCTGGAGTGGCCTTATTTTTGTCATTGAACCTTCACAAGCGGGTAATGCCAACCCACTTGATGGAATTTATTAATTAAGGCCACCTTTGTAACAGCTGCTACTGTCATTCTTAGCATTCAACCCATCGAATTCTGCTAATCTGATCACTTCAGAGATGAAAAGTGTTTTGGGGTGGGTGGGGACAATAGTTTTGCTCTTGAGAGTGAGAAGTGGGGGAAAAGGAAGATAGACACATGGCAGAATGTGGGGAAAACATCTTAGAACAGAAATGCCAGATACTTGGTTTTAATTTTCACTTTCTGTGAACCAAAGTCTTTTTAATTTCCCAAACCTTCATTAAATTTCCAAATGCTCAAGTATTTGATGGGATCTGTGTATGTGTGTGAGAGAGTACATTTAATCAAATCATATGAATTTGATGTTTAGTTTATAATTGGCACATAATAATGAGATGCAGTGCAATGCTTTAGCATGTATGCAAATTACATAACAATCAGATCAAGGCATTGAACATATCTATCACTGCATCCTTTTTCTTATTTTTCTAGTAGGAATCCAGATTCCTCTCTCGTAGTTATTACAGTATTTTTGCTACAGTCACACTGCTGTATAACAGAACAGGAGAACTTGTCCTCCAAGTCTGTCAGTGGCACCAAGGATGAAAGTCCTCCATTTTTTTTTTTTTTTTGGTTTTTACGAGACAGGGTTTCTCTGTAGTGTTTTGGAGGCTATCGGTCCAGCCCAGCCTCGAACTCACAGAGATCTGTCTGCCTCTGCCTCCCGAGTGCTGGGATTAAAGGCATGCGCCATCATCGCCCAGCGAGTCCTCCATTCTTTTATGGCTGAATTATATCCCACGACCTACATAACAGCATAGTTTCTTTTTTGGCTTATTTACTCAAAGTGGCCCCTGAAAACAGGATCTTTTTTTTTCTTTTTTTTTTCTTATTTATTTTTAAATTTAAATTAGAAACAAGGTTGCTTTACAAGTCAGTTCCAGGTCCCTCTCCCTTTCCCTCCCCTCCTCCTGTGCCCTCCCCCCAACTCCCCCCAATATCCCATCATTTCCCCAGGGAGGGTGAGGCCCTCCTTGGAGGTGTCCGTAGTCTGTCATTTCATCCAGGGCAGGGCCTAGACCCTCCCCCAAGAGTTCAGGGTGAGAGTGCATCTCACATTGTTGGATGGGAGTCCAAAGTCCATGTGTATACTCGGGATAAACACTGATCTACTGCCCAAGGCTCAATAGATTACCTAAGCCTCCTCACTGACACCCCCATTCAGGGGGTCTTGATCAGTCCCATGCTGGATTCCCAGGCATCAGCCTGGGATTCAAGAGCTAACCCTTGTCAGGTCAGCTGTGAAAACAGGATCTTACAGAGCATGGCGTACAGATGTTCTTGCTGGTGATGTTTTCTTTTGGAAAGGAAACAGTGCGGTTGCTCAGCTTTTCCTTTACAAAGAGTTTCTTTTGTGATTTCCATCAAATTTTGTGTTTTCATATATTCTTTTTATATCCTTTCCAGTCACATCTAGATCAGGACTACTCACATGTCAAAGGTTCTTTTACATATATTTTCGGAGAAATAAAGTAAATATCAAAGATAGAGGTCAAAAGACTTCAACAGGGACAAAGTACACGTGCCTGGGGCGGCAGAGAAGCCCAGCGGCAAAACACACACCCACATTCTCTACTCTCAGAAATTAAATACTCTTAAATATAAAATAAGAATTCGTTGAACTTATCTAGATCTATTCTAGTGCCTAACGATTTAAGTTACCCAAGAGAAAAATCAAATTAAATAAAAATAGTAGCTAACATATGGTGAGAGCCTGCATTGTTATTTAATCCTGAGAGATTAATCAGGGTAAAGTCATTTGCTTTTTGGTTACTTTACAGGCAAGAAAACTAAGGCAAAGAAAGTGTAGATAAGGTTCTACAGACACAAGGGACAATGATAAATGTTTATCATGGCTGGACTCCAAAGCCTCTCAAGATAATTCAGCTTAGTCTGATCAAGAAGATACGGTGGAAAGGCAAAAGAATTTCTAAACTACACCAAAGAAGATCAGTCAGAGAAGTAAATATTTTTTCTCTTGAAAGGCAGATTCAGAAACCATTAGCAAACATATTGAGGGGGACTTTTCAACTCCATGTGAAAGGCTCCAACAGCTAGATCTGTCCCACTGTAGAACTGCCTGAAACAGAAAACATGTACATAAATGACCAGATGACATAAACACGATAAAGGCAATGGTCTTTCAGTGGGATGGATGGGGAGGGGAATGGGTGATTTCCAAGATCCATCTAAGTACTTAACATTTTACAAGACTAAAAGCCCCATACAGCATAAATTTTCATTATCTTTGTTGCCACATGGCTAAGATACTAAACTTTATAGGACAGCAAACATCTAACCCAATCCTATTGAAGATTTTCTGTGAACTACAAATCGTGTTGCATTAAGTCTTGCTTTCTTCTGCTCCAAAAGAAAAAAAAACTGATGTATGCTATTTTTCACATAAACTGTGTTTCTAACCTAAAACATTCCGGCCCTGAATGTATGCTATTGGCATCTGTGACCAGATTTCATAAAATATCCTCCTATAATTTTTGAGATAGAATCAAATGTCTGACTATCCAACAGCAATTTTATTTGCCCTCATGGTATAAGAGATCTTCTTAAGTGACCATGATCTGTGCCGCTGAAGGTGGCCTTAAAATTAATGAAGCCTAGGATAGCTACTGGAAGAGGTCCCAGCTTCTCTTGGATGGTGGTACATAAAATTTTGCTCATCCATGAAATGATTATGCATAAATCCAACTTTCTTGGACTTTCTTCTCTGTGAAGAAAAAATACTTCTGATACCTTTCTGGATCATTAGAGCTCTCAAGATTGGAAAAAGGGCAGGATTTATTTTAAAATATATCAACCTTGGATTCTTTCAAGTCACTTCTAGATAAAAAAGATTCTTATCACCAAGATTACTTTGCATGTCTTTATGCCAAAGTATTAGAGTTCATCCATGTGTGCATATGTGCACACATGTGGACATTGCCTGGATGTTCCTTTTCAATGTGGATTCTGTTCACATTGTTTTACTTTGTATTTTTGTATATTTTTGCATTTTTCCTTTTTCAGAAAAATGATCAATCCCACTGATAGGCACAGAATTATGGAGAGCAGAAAGGGGATGGGATAGGGGATTGGTGGGGGACAGGGGAGGAGAGGAGGGAGCGGGAACTGGGATTGACATGTGAAGCAGGTTTGTTTCTAATTTAAATTTAAAAAAGAAGGAAAAAAAAGATCATTCTTGCTGTTCTGTGTAGCATTGTCAACCATACCTTGAGGGTCAGAAAATGGTGTTCTTCATGGTTCATTTGGAGAATTTTGAAATGAGACATCTATTTCCCTGAAATGTCTGCATGTTAGGCATGAGGTCTTCCTTCCTCATCATCAGCAAGACCACTGCCCTTAGTATATGATTTGTGATAAGTACAGCAATCTCTTCATGGTCTACTGCATCTGGTGGCATCGTCTCATGAGCAGTATTTTCTGTAGGCCTCCATTCACTGCTATCTATAAACATTCAGAAATAGCCAGCACCAATCAATAGAATCAGTGGAGGTTTCTGACTCATGAGAAGTTGAGTCATCCATGGTCACACCAAAAATAAAACCTTTTAATATACTGAATGAGGGCAAATACTGATGGCAGTATCTTTTGGTTGATAGTTGAGTCTGTGGACTTCCAGTTATCAAATATTGATTAATGCAAGTGTGTGAAGCATTTTAAACACACACACACACACACACACACACACACACACACACATATATATATATATATTTCCTCTCTCTCCTTCAAATGCCTGACCTCTTTTTTCACAAAATGCTATGAAGGAAGTGATTTAAATGAGTTTACCAGACCTACGTTAAATGACAAATAGGTGTTTATTAGGGAAGAACTTACACAGATAAGAGCAAATAGTTGCCACAGTCTTCCTGTTCCAGAAGATGCAGTCTCTGCCCTTCCGATGTTCTCTGGAACACAAGAAAGCATGAGCTAGTCTCTCCTCTACCTTGATGGGTCAGGTCTGCACATGAAACCATGCCCAAAAGGTGTGAACACATACACAAATTAAGACCTACAACCAACAAGAGCAACATTGAGTAATAGACACATTCTACATGCCCAATTCCAGGATAATGGCATATAACAGAGATACTCCAATAGTTGTCCTAATCTGGAAAGTCTAAGTCTTATACCTAGTATTTTCTATCTAAGATATGATATTATCTGTGACAGTCTAGTCTTTAACTTCATCAAAGACCTGAGAAGAAAAATTGCATTACTAGGGTAGTCAAGAAGTGGAAGCATGTGACTTCCTAAAGTTGTAAGTAAAGACAGAAATAGCAGGCTACCTGGACAGTAACCCAAGATCTCACAGTAACGTAAGAGCAACCAACTTTGACTAAGATCTAGAGTATCTTACAAATCCATCTCAGAAGCAGGAAAATTGAGTGACTTGGTAAGCTTTAGTAGTCTCTTTGTCTCCTGCTAGCTCAGTTAGGACAGCATTTCCAAAGCCAGTATTCAAGATGGGGACAGTTCTTTGCCCAAAAAGCCAGTAGCCAAGAAGAGAACAAACTCCAAATGAAGTGTCATCAGTGCCCACCATACTCTCAGGAATACCTTGGTGCTGTCAGGAGCAATTGTGTCTCGTGTCAATAGAGTTCTAAATTATTAAAACACTTAAATGCCATATTGTGTAGGTCTTTAAAATGTTTGAAGATCAAATATCTATGTTGGGTACGTCTCTGAGCACATATAGAACCTGACTAACATCATTAGGTGTAAGAAGCATAGATAACTATAATCTGCATTTCTCAGAAACAAAATTGCTCGACCACTAAAGCTTCCCAGACATAATTTAAACAATCTTTAAACCAATGTGTAGCATAAGGACAATGACCTTAAGTTTGTAACTATATAGATATATATGCAAATCTCTAAAACAGAGATAGAACTGAAATGTCTTGACCAGAGGTAGAACTGTATAGTGCAACATGGTAAAAATATTTTAAATCATATCAATATACAAAATAGCTTAAGCATATATAGAAGCATACATACATAGAATATGATAAAATAGTTCTATATCTTGCCACTAAAATGTTATTACAAACACATATATATACATATATATGTATATATACATATTTTTTACTAATGAGAGTTACTATTATTATTTGCATATAAATTTTTGTTTACTAATGAAAATTACTTTTATGGCATGCATATATGAATATATTCATATTCTTTACTAATGAGAATTACTGTTATTGCATGTCCATGTGTATATATGTATATCCCTAAATATTACCTGTTCAACACATGTATTACTATTTCTATGTATGGTTTCAGGATTGACCATTTGGCACTGAACACCAGCTGGTGTACTCTTCCCTGGGGAAGATTATAACATTTTAATAAGATGTATCAGATTTTCAAAGTGTTTTTGAACACATCTTCCATTGGATAATCAAAACAGCTTTCTTGAATCAGAGATTCAATTACTAGTACTTCAGACCAGAAAAAGAACTATAAAATGAGTTAAGGGATGTCATCTTTGCACAACTGGCTGACGGCCAGGTTAGCATGGGAATCTAGATACGATTATTTTGAATCTAGCCTTATAAAATTCTGGTGGGGGTGGACGTGATTCCATAATTGTTTTAGGAAACTAGAGACTAAAAATACTCCATACTACTGCATCTTTAATTTTTCAACAGTTGGCCAACTGAAGCCATAAATAGCTTTAGCCTATTCCACAAAAGTAGTATTTTATCTTTTGTCTCCTCTATACTGCATGCTCTTGGTAATTAGAAATTTCATAGTTCAGTCCATTAATCTAATAAAAGCTCTTCAATACTAATTTAAAGCTTAGAAGCATAGAATAAGGTGCTAACACTATTTTGCATGTTTAAAGGTTCATGGAATTGACTTCAAATGACCCAAATGAATCTCCTAGGCCATGGAGAAAGCAGTGAGCTCATTAGAGAAGACATGTATAACAATTACTGAAGCAACACTTTTTAACTGCTGAAGCTCATATGATTACAAGTCACTTTCTTTTATGAAAATGACCAATTAGCAGCAGGCTATTTTATCAACCTGGAAACAGGGGCTTGAGTTTTATATTTTAATGAAAAAGACAAACCAGTGTTTGAATTTGAGTTTGATGACCTGCAAATTTCAACTCTCATTGCATTAAAGTTTCGCCCAAGAAAGGACGTATATATTTATGGAAACCTGCTCTCCTCCTTTCACACAAAGCAGAAGAGCCAGGGAGGATGTTGAGTCATAACTTTCCATGGAAGACTCAAAAGCATATTCAGCCTCAAGGAAGTGGAGTGGAAACAAACCTGAAAGTGAGCATAACTGCTCCACTGGGGAAAGTGGACCCTGACTTCAGACTCTCAGCTGATGTCAGAACCATTACTAGGGGGTAGATCTGTGACTGTTAACTGGAACCAATAAGATTAGGAGGGCCAAGCTCTGAGAGGGCACTGACATTTGGTCGGCTTCTCTGTTGGCTCAAGGGGGAGCTCAGTAGCAAGAATAGTCCATTAGCAGTTCTGCAGGTGGGGCAAACAGCGAGGCTCTATTCCTGAGTCTTGCTCAGTCACAAGTTGTACTTACCTTTAAAACAACGACATGACACAGGCCCAGATAAGCACTACATACCTGTAATCCCAACACTCAAAAAAACTGAGGATCATGAGAGGAGGCCAACCTGGACTACATACATATTAGGACCTTGTCTGAAAGGAGAACGAAAAGAACAGAAAGTTTGACTAAGTATGACTGAAACACTGAGGCATGCTTGAAGAGGATATCACTAAGGAAGCTGTCAGTCAGCCATGCTCCTTGCTTTAAAGGTGGCCCGTGTGGCTCCTCTCCATCTGATGTACATCGTACACACCTACCAGTTAAACATATGCATATATCATATTTGATATTGGTTGTATGTTTGTTATAGAGAGCATAAGAGGGCAAAAGTCAACAGGAGTTGAAGAAAGATAAGTGGTCACCCAGTATATCCTACAAGAATCACTTCAATTTTCTAAGTGTTAAAGCTTAAAAATACACAGCAATGACTACTTTATCCTAAATATGTCATTCTACTTAAGAACAAAACAGAGTCAGTGAAATCATTCAGTAGGCAAAGCCACTTGCCACCAAGATGGATTACTTGGCTTCTTATCCTAGAATCTACAGGGTGGAAGGAGAAAACTGACTCCCACAAATTGGCCTCTGAACTATGCACACAGACTCCCCAGAATGCACTAATCAACACACATACACACACACAATAAATAAATAAATAGATGTGATTTTTATTTAAATAATAAAAACAA
Source organism: Mesocricetus auratus (assembly GCF_017639785.1). Classification (NCBI taxonomy): domain Eukaryota; kingdom Metazoa; phylum Chordata; class Mammalia; order Rodentia; family Cricetidae; genus Mesocricetus; species Mesocricetus auratus. Next base: position 8,363,512 of record NW_024429185.1, read on the forward strand.
TTACACAGAAAGAATTAGAACATATATTCTACATATGCATTCTATGTAATCTATATGTATAGGATCTATATCTTCCATATATGCACATGCCTGCATTACAGAGATAGATGAATGCATAGATAGATGGCAAAAGATATAGATAGTTGATAGATGGGTGTCCAGTTGTTTATTTAAATACACTCAATAAATTGTCCATCAAGTTGGGTTAAAGAATCATGCTATTAAAAGCCTAACCAGGCAGAAAAGTTGAGTCTCTGAAAGCTGTTACAATGGTTGTGGCATTTAAGTCAGTTGCATATTGTATAGATGGCCCTGATGCCCACAAGAAAATGTCACTTTCTTAAACTATCCTCTGACACAAGGATTATTCTGAAGCTGGTAATTGCTTCAGAAGTCTCCTTGCAAAAGTCTCAGCTGCTTGAGCTATTTATTTATACCACGGTCAAACCTTTAAGGTTGTGTAATAACTGAGTCATGGTGGTTGTTTAATGAAATGACTTCAGAAGAAATTTTAATAGCAATAATTCAAGATGAGGTTGCCTTGAACTTCTACTAGGAGGCTGAAAAATTTTAAACCTAGATGACTAATTTAAAAAGTAGCAAATGATTTTCAAGGAGATTTTGACACAAAAGAAACATTACTGGGGATTGAAATATATGGAATTTTGCCAGCTTTGGTAGCACATGCCAGTAATTCCAGCACTTGAAAGACAGATCAGGAGTTCAAGGTCATCCCCAACTATATAGTGAGTTAAGACCAGTCTGGGATACATGAGATTCTCAAAAAGCAAAGCAAGAGAGGAGAGGCAGGAAATTATGTAATATGTATATTAAAATGAATGAAACTAGAAATTGACATGTAAGGAGAAGATCTGGGCATAGTGGCACACTTTTAAACCCAGCATGCAGGAGGCAGAAGTAGGAAGATCTCTATTAGTTCAAGTCCAGACTCATCTATGTAACGAGTGTCAAGACAGCCAAGGATATGCCTTAGAATAAATCAAAACAAATAAACACACACAATAAAAAACATGTTAAGAAAAATAATACATATTCAGAAAGACAAGTATTTCATATTTTCTTTCATACACAGAATTGAGATAGAGGTAGAGAGATGAGAGAGAAAGTAGAAGAGGGGAGAGGGTAGCAAAAGAGGGTAATGGGGAAAACATTGCATTTTTCTCTCTCATGCACGGAATCTAGATTTATGTATGCATAAGTGAAAGCAAAGGGGGTTTGGATGGGGAAGAAAAGAGCATCATCAATGAGGGGGGCACAGGAGTTGTAAGCAGAAGCCCATTGTGAACAAAATCTAAAGGGCATGTCTGAGAAGTTATAAAGAAACACATTAGTTTCTTTTTTATTCTTATGAAAGAAAACTTTTAGTTGGGGTGGCTTGCTTACACTTCAGAGGTTTAGTTCATTATCATCATGGTGGGACATGGCGGCAAGTCAGCAGATATGGTGTTGGAGAAGGAGTTGAGAGTTCTACATCTTGATCTGAAAACAACAGGAAGTGAATGGAAACATTGGGTGTGACTTGACCATATATGCGACCTCAAAGTCCACTTCATAGTGACACACTTCCACCAACAAGGCCACACATGCTCCAACAAATCCACACTACCAAATAGTGCCATTCCCTATGAACTTAAGGGGGCCAATTACATTCAAACTATTAGTTTCTATATCAAATATTTAAAAAACTTTCATTTGAAAAGAAAAACAAAACACTAGTTGATTAAGGTACTGATCATCACCTCTCCCTGGCACAGTTGGTGTGTGTCAGGAGTCTGCACAGGGCTTGGGAAGCTCTGGTTTCTGGTTCTCATGAGCCACAGGTTGATTTCAGCTACAGTTGAAGTCACCAAAAACTTAGGGTGTGTGTGTGTGTGTGTGTGTGTGTGTGTGTGTAAAGAAAAGAGAGAGAGAGAGGCAGAGAGACAGAGAAAGAGAAAGAGAGAGAGAGAGAGAGAGAGAGAGAGAGAGAGAGAGAGAGAGAGAGAGAGAGAGAGAGAGAGAGAGAGAGAGAGAATTCAGAGGCCTGAGGTTGATGCCAGGTGTCTTCTTCAATCACTCCCCACTGGTTTTGGAGATAGTCTCTCACTCAGTGTGGAGTTCACCCAAGTCCCAGGCATCCTCAGATCTCTGCATTGGGATTATAAACATCCACAGCCAAGTCTAGCATTTTTAACTTGAGTATTGGGGATTGAACTCATGTCTTCATTCTTGCACAGAAAGCACTTTGTCAACTAAGCTGTCTTCTGAAGTCTTGCTTGCCATCTTTAGCAGACATTTCCCATCAGTTTCCCAGGCACCTGTGAGAGTCTTATGGCGGCTGTCAGGAACAGTGCTTCTGTTATTTTCCAGTTTTGGGGCACTGTATTCTTATTCCTAACACCTTCCCTGACCTGATTGATTACTTGTTATTTGAATTATAAAAATAAAAGTGTGACATTTCTGGAACCAATATTATCATAGGTTCTGTCCTTGAAATAAAGACTAAAAACCAAAGAAAAGAGTTATAAAAAAATAGCATGCATAACTTTTCAGGCTTTTCCCATATTTGATTTTGGTTATTTTTTTTTAATTTGGCTAACTGCCTTGCTTTCCTCAAGCAACTTAATTTATTAACACTTATTTATTTCCCTAGCAGCATTATAAATTCACAACCACCCAGCTTTTTAAAAGTATAATTAACAAAAGAATACTTCTGAAGCAAACAAGATGATGTTTTGATATGCATATACACTGAATTAATTACTACTATCCAGTGAATTACCCTATCCATTGTCTCACTTAATTGCATATGGGTGCAATGAGAACATTTAAGATCTCCTTTTTGCATATGTCAGCATATCACATTGTTAGCTGTATCCAGCATGCTGCTTTCGGGATCTGTACAGCTCACTTGTTTATAATTAAAACTCTGGAAACTCAACCAAAATTTCCATCTTCCACTGTCCCAGCTACCGGTAGGCATGATTTACTCTCTGCTTCTGAGTTTGACTCTTCTAGGACTCTGCACACATCCATACGATCATGTAATTCTTAACTTTCTCTTCCTGTCTCATTTCACATAGTATGGTATTATGTAAGATTATATACAGTTATGTTATCTGCTTTAAGGCTGCCAAATACTGTTATGTACATCTTTTCCTTCATCCACTAATAGCCGCTCAGGTTGTATTTATATCTTAGCCCGTGTGGATAATACTGAGGAAACATGGTCACAGAGGTATCTGACAAGCTTACTTCACTGAATTTGGCTACTGTAGTGGTTAGCATTGGTTATCAACTTGGCATGAACTAAGGTCACCTAGGAGACAAGCCTCTGGGCATGCCTGTGCCTGTGAGGGGTTTTCTAGAGTAGGTTAACCGAGATGAGAAGACCAATCCTAAACCTGTCCTGGACTGCATAAAAAAGAGAGAGGGCTGACATGAGAACTCATAGTCTGTTTCCTAACTGTAGATGCACTGTGACCAGCTACCTCCGGCCCCTATTACCATGACTAAAACACCATGATGGACTTGTACTACCAGCCAAAAGAAAGCATTGGTTTTCTGGATATTTCATCACAGTGAAAAAAGTAACTACCCACACACCTCTGAACATGTGATCTTTGACAAAGAAACTAAAACTATATAATGGAAAGCAGAAAGCATCTTCAACAAATGATGCTGGTATAACTGGACGCTGGCATGTAGAAGTTTCAAGATAGATCCATGTCTATCACCGTGCACAAAATTTAAGTCCAAATAGATCAAAGACCTCAACATAAATCCAGCCACACTGAACCTCTAGAAGAGAAAGTGGAAGTACCCTTGAATGAATTAGTGCAGGAGACTGCTTCCTGAACATAACACCAGTAGCACAGACACTGAGATAGACAATTAATAAATGGGACCTCTTGAAACTGAGAAGCTTCTGTAAGGCAAAGGACACAGTCATCAAAACATAAAGGCAGCCCACAGAATCGGAAAAGATATTCACCAATCCTACATTTGACAGAGGCCTGATCTCCAAAATTTACAAAGAACTCAAGGAGCAAGTCTCCAAAACACTTAATAATCCAATTAAAAAGTGGGGTACAGAAATAAATAGAGACTTTTCAATAGAGGAGTCTAAAATGGCTGATAGACACTCCAAAAGTGCTCAACATTCTTAGCCATTGGGGAAATGCAAATCAAAACAACTCTGAGATACCATCTCACTCCTGTCAGAATGGCTAAAATCAAAAACACCAATGATAGTTTATGCTGGAGAGGATGTGGAGAAAGGGGAGCAATCCTTCACTGCTGGTGGGAGTGCCAACTTGTACAGCCATTTTGGAGATCAGAATGGAGATTCCTCAGGAAAATGGAAATCAGTCTACCACTAGACCAAGCAATTCCACTCTTAGGCATATATCCAAAAGATGCCCATTCATACAATAAGGAGGTCTGTTCCACTATGTTGATAGCAGCATTATTTGTAATAGCTAGAACCTGGAAGCAACCTAGATGCCCCACAACTGAAGAGTGGATAGAGAAGATGTGATACATTTACACCATGGAGTTCTACTCAGTGGGGAAAAAAATGGAATCTTAAAATTTGCAGGCAAATGTATGGCACTAAAAAAAACCATCCTGAGTGAGGTAACCCAGTCACAAAAAAAATGAACATGGTATGTACTCACTCATATATGGATTTTAGACGTGGATCAGGGGAGTGTCAGCCTACAATCCCAGTGCCAGTGAGTCTGAGAAACTGGGAGGTTCCCAAGAGATATGCACGATACCCCAGAGAAGTGGAATGAGGCAAGATCTCCTGAGCAGATTGGGAGCATGGGTGGAGGGGAGAGGGAGCTGGGAGAAAAAGAGGAGAAGAAGAGGAGGAGAGAGGAGGACATGGGGGAGTGGGAAGGTTGAGTCAGAGGAAGAATAGAGAGCAGGATGAGAGATATCATAATAGAGGGAGCCATTACAGGTTTGAAGAGAGACCTGGCACTAGTGAGATTTTCAGAGATCTACAAGGATGACACCAACTGGCAATCTAAGCAATAGTGGAGAGATTACCTTAAATGCTCTTCCCTATAACGAGATTAATGACTACCTTATATGCCATCCTAGAGTCTTTCTCCAGTGGCAGAAGTAAGTAGAGGCAGATACCCACAGCTAAACACTGAACTGAACTCCTGGAACCTGGTTGCAGAGAGGAAGAAATGATGAGCAAAGGGGTCAAGACGAGGCTGGTGAAACCCAGAGAAACAGCTGACCTGAACAAGGGGGAGCTAATGGATCCCATTCTGGTGTCTGAGAGGCCAGCATAGGACTGGTCCAGACATCCTGAACGTAGGTGTCAGTGAAAAGACCTTGGCAATCTATTTATCTCTAGCATACAAATGGACTTTGGGAGCTCATTCCACATGGAGGGATGATCTTTCAGCCTAGACACATGGAGGAGGGCCTAGGCCCTGCCGGGGATGATATGACAGACTTTGAAGGTCCCCCATGGAAGGCCTCACCCTACCTGGGGAGCAGAAGGGGGATGGGGGGCTTAGGGGAGTTAGTGAGGAGCGGGGAGATATGGAGATGGGATTGACATGACAAGCACGGTTGTTTCTAATTTAAATTAAAAAAATTGTCAAGAAAAGAAACAAGTAACTAATACAGACAAATCCCCAGAAGAATTGATGGATCACATAGTAGTTTTAATTTTTGAAATGCCACCATCATTTTTATAACAACTGTAGTAATTTACATTGTCATCAATAGCTTATGGGAGTTCCCATTTTTGCATACCACCAATAATTGCTGCCTTTGATAATAGCCATCTGAATAGCTATTGAGTTTATATCTTAACTTTCAACTTGGTAATTGCGTTGTTCTGCTTCAGAGCTACTATTTGGTCCCCTTGTGGGTTCTATCTCCTTAAACTTCCTTTTTGCTCTTGCATTAGTTTTTAATTTTACTTAAAACTCCCATAGTTCACCACACCTCTTGCAAATGAACACTTTAACTTATCATGTCTCTTTATTTTTTTGGTTCATTACTGGTACTTTATTTGTTCCTTTGGTAGAATCACATGGCCTTGTTGATTCATGATCCCCATGATTTTGTGTTGGTCTCTACATACTTGAAGAAATGGGTGTGTATTTCTCTCTGCCTTTACAGGTTGGTTTTGATGGAGGAAAACCTCCACCAATGTCGCTTGTGCAGAGATTCCTAAAGGGACAGCTGACAAAGCACATGGGAGGGTTTGCTCTGATACATTTGAACTGCTTGACTTTGAGTCAGTGGGCAGAAAGAAGCCCCTTTCTAGGGACAAGACTGCGATGGAGTTCATTGATACACCAGGCTTTTGTAGCTCACCAGTCCACAGAGATCAGATTGCAGTGGCATACACTGGGGCAGATCTGGTAACTAGATCTTTTAACTTCCATCTGTGACAATGGGTCTTAAGCCTAGATACAGAGATACAGAACTAGACACTGGGCCCATGAGGATAAGCTGTTAGAGCAACTAGGGGCCAAAAGCTTAAAGTTTGAGTCCACAGGCCCTTAGTCAATAGGCTAGCCAGGATCCTGGGCATACAGAAGCCAATCCTGAGCCTAAGTTCACTAGAACCAAACTAGCACCACAGTGAATGTGGACCCAGGGCCATTGAGTGCGGCACCCATGCCACAAACAAATCTGAGGTATCAGGAAAAGAAAGATATCCAGCTGTTTGTACTAAGAAAATGTATTTGCTGCCTTTATTGCCAGGAGAGAGAGAGAGAGAGAGAGAGAGAGAGAGAGAGAGAGAGAGAGAGAGAGAGAGAGTGTGTCTTTATTCTGCAAGTGTTAAGAGGTCCCTCTCTTGTAGGAGGGAACAGTCTTATATATAGGCTTACAACACAGTGGAAAAACCCCAGGTAGAAGAAAGCATGTTTTCCTCCTGCTAGATGTTGATGTCAGTGGGGCAATGCGGGGGCAGGAAGCCAGGACTAGAAAACAGGATGCACCTGTGGCTATCAGCTGACAATTCAGAGACCCTGTGAGGGCTAGGTCCCAACAATTGAGTCTGGAGTCTGGAACCTTAGATCTTACCTAGTTCCAAGATACACTAAGAGGCAGGAGAGCTTGGTCTGAGCAAAGTTGGATGCCCATTTCTCCATCCTCCTTCTGAGAAAGGAACATCTCTCTCTATTCTGTTCCCTGATCCAGGGAAGTGGTGATCCAGTTAAAATAAAACTGCCTTTCCTCCCTCAACATATCTTTGTCTTACTTCTGTGATCCATTCAGGTTTGGGCGTCTCTGATCCAAATCCCTCAGCTCTCTACTATTTGGGGAAAGTATATGGCTTTTCAGAGTGATGATTCCTGAGTCAGGAGAGCATTGAAAACTATCACTTTCAGCATTATAAATTTTTAATGGTGAATTCAAATGACAGATCGTATGTCTTAGAAATAGGAATTGTCCTTCAGGTTTTTTTTTTACTTTAATATCTGAAAGGTCAAGTCCAAAGGCAAACCATCTTTCTATAGGCCAGGATCCAAATGAGAGTATCAGTAGTCAGAGAAATTTATACAGTATTAGCCAATTCCTGAGTGAATGGGCTGAATAATTCATTCCACCTAGTAGACTCCTTGACTGTAGTGATTTAAATTGATTACTTTTACTGTTTGGCATTGACAAATCAGTTACATCTATTCATTGAATTCTGTAGGAGTTATTCTACAGACATTTTATAATTTTTTCAATTAAAAGAATTATTACTTATCACCAGTTAACATTAGCATATTTACTTATAACCCATGAATTGAAATATATTTAATCAATAGTTACTTTTGAAAAACTCATCCTATGAGTTCTTTTCTGCTCAGAGTCTGTTAAATCAAGAAAAGAAAGAATTTTTATGGGTATAGTTTAATAGTAGTACACATGTGTGGCATGCACAATGTCTTGAGTTAGAAACACACACTCACACAGGGTTGGGGCTGTACAGCTTTGAGATTTTTCAGAATTTTTATTAGAACATATAATTGCTTATAATTGAAAGTTACCTAACTTCAGGTTTAGGGCCATGCCCAGGCCACCATGTGATTTTATAAATGAGGTTACATTGTGAAAATCTGGGCTCATTTGTTTCGCTTCAATCCAAGGTACTTTCTTTCTGCATCTAGTTGAGGTTGTTACAGAAGCTCCACAGCCTGTAAAAACCTTAAACATGTACCATTTTAGTGACAGAAATCTGGTCACTCCTACAAACAAAGCACAGAGAATTGCTATGCAGTTGTTGTAAGGGGTACATGCTAAAGTTCAAGAATTATATTTCTAATATAATATAATATGTCCCACCAATCCTTATTTATAAAAATAAAAATTATTGGGGATAAGCATATGAATTAGTTGGTTAAGTATATAAGTATATGCCACAAAATCTTACAGACTAATCTCAGATTCCCAGAACCAACAAAAATATCAGGCAGTGGTTATAAGCCAGTAACTTTCTGCCTTTACAGGTTGGTTTTAATGGAGGAAAACCTCCACCAGTGTAGAAGCAGAGACAGGAAGACCCATGGGACTCATTGCCCATCTATTATTGTCAAATTCCAGGTTAAATGAGAGACCCCACCCTAAAAAATATGGCATCCATAGGCACATAGACACGTGTGTGCACACAAATGCATACATGTGCATACACTATGCATACATGTGCAAACACTATGCATGGTCTCATCTTTCAGACCAAAATAAAGAAGCATAAAATTATTATATCACAGAAATGATCAGAAGTTTGCAGAGAAAATTAATAGTTGAATAGTCAAATGTTCAAAGGTTTGCTTCCAAACCACTGATTTTTCAAGCTGGCCTCCTGAGTACACATCACTTCAATCACCATGTACCTAAATGCAAAATCTAAGTGATGATACTTTCACAGCGGCCAGGCATGCAAGCAGCTAAAACTGAGCCAATGTGAGTTAGAACTATTCATAACTTACAACTCACCTGTGCAACTTAATCTGAAGCTGTCAAGGTCAAACAATGCATTTTATAACAAAGAATTCCTAAAAGAACTATGACTCACTGAGAAGGAAATGTCCCAGCTACCATCCCTTCTTACTAACTCACTCATGTAGGGGTATGGAGGTGGGGTAAGGTGTGTGTGTGATTGAGAGCAAACCCAGGACCTTGTGCATGCTGGGGAAGCACTATAATTTGTGTGCAAGAATGGTTTCAGTCAGTTGGGAATTGGTGACACACACTTATAATCCCAGCATTTAGGAGGCAGAAGCAGGTGGATCTCTGTGAGTTCAAGGCCAGCCTGGTCTACAGAGCGAGTGCCAGAACAACCTCCAAAGCCACAGAGAAACCCTGTCTTGAAGAAAAAAATGGTTTCAGTCTAGGAAGACAAAGAAGTTCACATTATGCCTATCAAGTAATGAGCTTATGAATAAAGGAAACATCAGGAATTTGTAGTTTTAGTAAGATTCACTAAGCTCTAAGTGACTATGAGCTATTATACAACATTTGGGATACATTTGAACAGTTGTCTAAATGCATTGGAAAATGTTGTGATGACACTTCAATAAAAACAAAAAAAGTCCTACTGAAATGCACGTCCTTTTCTAAGAACTAACCTTAATGATATGTATAATGCGTGTTCTCCTGCGTGCGCCAGTGTGTGTGTGTGTGTGTGTGTGTGCGCGTGCGTAAGCGTGCATGAGTACATGTGTGTACATGAGTGTGTGTGATAGAGAAATGTAGAAACAGTGACAGAGAAAGTGTGGGTTACTAGAGGGAGAGAGATACAGACAGACAGACGGACAGACAGACAGACAGACAGACAGACAGACAGAGCGAGAGCCACTGCTTCATGGGGAAGAAGGTGTAGCAAGATGACTCCAAAGGTAAAGGCACTGCCAACAGAACTGAGAAACCGGATTTGATCCCTGGAGCCCACATTGTAGAAGGACAGCACAGAACCTGGAAAAGTTGTCTCTGATGGTCATATCTGTATAGGAGACACACAATCTGCCCACCCCCCACCTCCACCCTCTCCACACACACCCCCAACACATAGCACTAAATAAATATACAGGGAAAATGTAAATCACTACTCAAGACCTGCTGGCAATTTCCAGTCATTTGCAAGGTTTTACTGTAACCCAGCACCTGGGAAATGTGACCGGTGATTGAACTACAGAAACACGTGAGCTGGATGCCTTGCTTTCAACTGGAGAAAGCAGCGCTTCTGCCTTGGACTGTGCTGGCTGGTTGCTGCCCCAATAAGACTTTTTAAACTACTTTACGTTGCTATCTACTTTTCTTAATGGAGATGCTGACAGCTTGTGTGCTGTTGCTTAGTGCTTAAATTGGAAGCAAGGAGAATTAAGTAAAGATGAAAAATATTTTTCATTTATTTAAAAGTAGCAGGTATTACCTTGAGCTTCCAAAATCATTTTTGGAAACATGGCCTATGGAAATCCACAGCCCTGAAAAAAAATCACATTGTAATAACTTTGCATTCATTTGACATACTTCAAACAAATTCGTATACTCACTGTTGGCCTAGGAATGCATTGGGCTGAGAGCCAAGAACTCTCCACCTTGGTCCCAGCTTTTGCCTTCATGACTCCAGGCAAATCATTTCTCTTTGGGGTCTGAGACATAACCCATATTGATTGCAAAAGTCCTTTCACTGCCTTTGCGGTTATACAGATACACACACAAGGAAGGAATTTGAAGAGCACAATCTGATGTTATGACTGCTTTCCTTCCTTGTGGCAAGATAGACAGAGGACAGAAGTCTATAACCATTGCACTCCCATGACCTGTGCCAAGTCACATGAAACTGTCTGGTCAACAGAGAGAACCGTGAATTTCTATAATCTCCTAAGGTTTAAATGTCTTCATTATTCTTATTGTAAATTTCTATGGAATCTACTTTCCACCTCATATGTGCATGTGTGCATGTGTGTATGTGTGGGTGTACCCACCAACAGTTGGCGTTGAGTATCTTTCTCTGTCACCATTGACCTTGTGTTTGACAGAAAGTCTCACTGAACCTGGAGCTCACCAATTTACCTAAACTGGCTGTTTGCTGAGCTTCCAAGGTCTCCTTGTCTCCACACTCAACATTGCTGAAGTTATTAGATGAACACAGCCACAGCTCCCTTTTATGTGGATGCTGGGGGTTAAAACCCAGGTTCTTGGGCTTTCAGCAAGCGCTTTGCCTGACTCATCTCTCTAGTGCTGTGCAGAAGCTATCTCCAAGGCCGCATTACAAACATCAGTGTAGGCGGCTGAAGGACAGGATTATTTACTTTCGAAATAGATCTGTTACATTCCTCAGTGAGGCCTCTGATTCCTCCACCACACGGTGGCAAACCCTGGAAAGCTCATACTTGACTTCATCTCTAATGCAGAGCCATAGGGTGATTCCCAAATAATCTGATGAAGACTTCCCTTTCAATCTACTTTGAAAAGACAAAGTGTCTGCGAGCAACTCGGCAGTGAGCTTAACTTCATGCTTGAAGATGTGTTTTCCTCAAACTGCAATTTTTTTTCTTGAATTGTTCCCTAGGATTATATCAGACCTATAATTCTCTTTTCTGGTTTATGAAATTACTTCACCCAGAGAGTAACATAGACTTGGATTTCATCTAAAAGAGTTGGTTTCATAAACTGCTAGAAAATGTTTGTTGGGTCAATTTACCACTACAACATGCACCCTGTTACATCCAGACAGAACACGGCTAACCACAGGGAAGTGCTTCCAATTATTCTTGCCCTTCTTGCCCATTTCTTTTACTTCCCTGATGTTTTTTCATCTCCTAGCAACATAGAAATGTATGAACTGTTAAAAAAAAAGTTCTGAGTAGCTTGTCAGGTTCACAATAAAGGAAGAGCTCAAAAAAACACATCTACCTTGCTGGGTTGTAACCCTGTCAAACTGAGTGGTTTTTTTCTATACAATCAATACTGAACTCTAGGGTGTTTTAATAATATACCATGCTACCCATGATTTATGTGTAGAAAAAGATCAACATGTGGGCCCACAGTTTCTAAATAAAATATTTAAGTCTTTAATTACTATAGAAGAATATTTAAAATAAAGGAGGACAGGCACACCCAGCTGCCAGCACCTTAGCTACCACCGCCCTGAGGACACCAAGATCTACATCATGTGACTTAACTCGGGGCCTGACTAGCACTTTACCTATGAGAAGCTGGTGGAATACTCAAAGAATGCAGACTTCTTCAAGTGTGAAGACCTCCAGTGTGGACAAGTAAATGGGTCTTCCTCAAGAGCATTGGAAGAGGTAACACATCTATGTGTGAAACATTTGTACGTTGATATCCACCCATAGAACACTCATAAACTAAGTAAGGTAAACCAACTGGCAGATTGAATGTGTTTCAAATGGGATATAGACAGGATGTTATGTTAACCATTGAAAAAACTGCCCCTTATAAATTCATTGTGTTCAGCGAGCTAGACTCTCATCTGGCATCTGGGATGTATGTGAAAATAGTGATCATGGACACCATCCTGTCTACTCAATTATAATCTAAGGTGTCAATCATGGCCCAGACGGTGTATATGGTCCTGTCATGGATCCCAGGGAAATGATCAGCTCCATAATAGTGACCTCACAAGGCATGTGCCCTGCCAAGTCCCTAGAGGAAGGAATGGACCACACGTGCAACACATTTGCCTTCCAGCAGCATCACCATGCCAAGTGTGCAATGGGGGGAACGCCTGGAACTACAAGTGTAGAGTGTCAAGCATGCCTGCGACTCCTCAGAGCATACTGAGTGTTCCTCTGTAGCCCGGGTCTGAGAGTCATTGTTCTCAGGCAGGAAGAATCCCTCTGGGATTTAAATGATGCAAAAAGAAGCAATCCCTCCGGTCAGAACCAAGCACCTGGGAGCACTGCTCACCTTGCCGAGAACTTGGAAGGCTTCCTGGAGAGGATACAGTGGGTGGGGTCAAAGGTAGCTTTGGCTGATAAACTCAGACTCTGCAGTGGTCCACTTATGTCAAAAAGCTTTCAGCCTCAGTGATCCAGGAACAGAATGGTGGAAACCCTTTTCTCACGGGAGCACTGCTGCTTTTGTCAGAGGTTTCCTACATACTCATCCAGTAAAGAGATCTATGAAAGAAATAGGCACGTGTGATTTCAGTTCCATGTTTAGCCGAAAGGAGGACAGGATGCTCTCCTCTCCAGCCTCCCTCAGAGCTGAGCACTGGATGCTTCTAGAGTTGATTCTCCACTTAACATGCGCAGATCCTCTCATGAGATGTCAGTAGTTTCAGAACATCAGGAAATATAACCCTTCCCATTTATCCCCTAGGCCTTCTTCCCAAAATGCTCTCTTCCTTCCTTTTATCCTCTTAAACCTTGATGAGGAGTTACCACATCCTCCTCCCGTGTGTGTGTGTGTGTGTGTGTGTGTGTGTGTGTGTGTGTGTGTGTGTGTCTGTTTAGGAGCACTGAGCAGTCTATGTGGCCTCTGGCAGTGGAACCAGGATGTATCTCTACTGCCCGTTTCCCATGGAGTGATACTCTCTTAGCCTAGATACACAGGGGAGGGTCTAGGCTCTGCCTCAAATAACTTGACAGATTTTGATGATCCCTCATGGAAAGTCTCACCCTCCCTGGGGAGTGGATAGGATGGGATGGGGGTGGGTTGGTGGGGAGCATGGGAGGATGGAAGGGAGAGGGAACCAGGATTGATATGTAATATAAGATTGTTTCTAATTTAAATAAAATCTATTTTTAAAAAAAGGTTATGGCTGCCCATTTCTGGAAAGAACTCTCGGATACTGGCATATGCTTCTTGATATTTACTGTTTGGTACCATCATTCTGTCTTTAACTTTTCAACATAATTGTGGTTTTTTTTACTTTTAAACATAGTTTAGTGTTCAGCAAATAAATCAATAAGCTTGTTTGCAGCATGATATTTTATGTTAATTCCCAATAATTTTTAATAAAGCTAGCAAGTATTGTAGTATATTTACTTTGTGTAAACCCTTATGTTCCTTGTGTTTTCTGGATTAAAATGTCCAATAAATGGAGATGGAAATGTTGCTCACTGGTTAGGAGTACTTGTTGTTCTTCCAGAGAATCAGAGTTTAATTCCCAAAACTTGATGTCAGAATAGCTCTAGTTCCTGAAATCCAATATCCTCTACTAGCTGCCCTAAGTACACACTCTCAGAAAGAGACAGACACAGAGATACACAGATGCAGGCACACACATTCATAGACACACACCGGGATGAACAGGCATGCACAGAAACACTCAGAAAGAGACAGAGACAGAGATACACAGATGCAGGCACACACATTCATAGACACACACCGGGATGAACAGGCATGCACAGAAACACTCAGAAAGAGACAGAGACAGAGATACACAGATGCAGGCACACACATTCATAGACACACACCGGGATGAACAGGCATGCACAGAAACACTCAGAAAGAGACAGAGACAGAGATACACAGATGCAGGCACACACATTCATAGACACACACCGGGATGAACAGGCATGCACAGAAACACTCAGAAAGAGACAGAGACAGAGATACACAGATGCAGGCACACACATTCATAGACACACACCGGGATGAACAGGCATGCACAGAAACACTCAGAAAGAGACAGAGACAGAGACACACAGATGCAGGCACACACATTCATAGACACACACCGGGATGAACAGGCATGCACAGAAACACTCAGAAAGCGATAGAGACAGAGATACACAGATGCAGGCACACACATTCATAGACACACACCGGGATGAACAGGCATGCACAGAAACACTCAGAAAGAGACAGAGACAGAGACACACAGATGCAGGCACACACATTCATAGACACACACCGGGATGAACAGGCATGCACAGAAACACTCAGAAGGAGAGCTAGTTACACACATATAAAAATATGTCTTTAAAATCTTTTCTCGTTGCCATCCTAGAACCTTCCTCTAGTAGCTGATGGAAGCAGAAGCAGAGATCCACAGCTAAGGGGAGGAGTGATGAGCAAAGGGGTCAAGGTCATGCTGGGGAAACCCACAGAAACAGCTGACCTGAGAAAGTGAGAGCTCACTGACACCAGTCTGACAGCTGGGGAACCAGCATAGGACCAAACCAGGCCCCATGAATGTGGGTGTCAGTTAGGAGGCCTGGGCAGTCTATGGGGTCTCTGGTAGTGAAACCAGTATTTATCCCTAGTGCACAAATGAACTTTGGGAGCCTATTCCTCATGGAGGGATAATCTCTCAGCCTGTATACACAGGGGAGGACCTAGGCCCTGCTCCAAATGAGTCAGACTTCAATGATCCCCTATGGAAATCCTCACCCTCCCTAGGGAGTGGATGAGGGTGGGATTGGGAGAGTTGGTGGGAGGGCATGGGAGGATGGAAGTGAGAGGGAAGTGGGACTGATATGCAAAATAAGATTGTTTCTAATTTAAATAAAATTTTATTTTAAAAAATATTTTCTCATATAATATCCAGCCATTCACAAACCTCTCCTCACATCTTCTTTTGGGCAAATTTAGCTAAAATGGCTTTTTTCCTGTGGGAAGCAACAGGTTTAAATAGTCATTAGAAAACCACTTTGTCCATAAAGTCTTTCTACATGACTAAAGAGAACCAGTGATTCAGACTGCTCTTTTAAGTATAGTGTTTTAATTTCTAAGTTAGACTGGTATTTATTTGGGTTTATGGTTCTCGGTAGAATGTTGGTCTTAACCACGGCTGCCATCAGTTTCAGATTTTGTCTTTACTTCTGTAGCTGTAGCCAATTTTTAGAGATACTTTTGAGGAGGGACTTAGAAGGCTGAATTTGTAAATGTTCATGCAAGCACTCTGAGGATGAATGAAATACTCTCCACTCGTGCGGTCCTAAACTCACAGAGTAAAGATGTGTGTGACAGGGGTGGATACCACTGCTGGGATAACTGTGGTAGCATCCCTTTCATTGACTGGCATTCTTCACAAACGTCACCATGAGCTTACTCAGCAGTGGCTTGCTTGGGTTCCTGTTTGACACCTCTCGTTGGTTCTATCTGGAAAGGTGACTATGACTTTCAGCAACAAGCAACGTCATGATAACATTTCCCTCGATTCTCAGGTGCCTTTTCTCTTCTGTCATGGACTGAGTATTAGTGACTTTTTTCTGTTGCTATGATGGAGTGCTTAGCAGACACAATTTGAGGGAGGCAGGAGGGGTATGCTGAAACTGTCCTTTACTGCCTGGAAGGAGTGCCAGCTAGAGTGATGCAATCATTGGTGTGATTGCTCATATCTTGATGGATCAAGACATCAGTGGCAAGTTATAATAACCTTTAAAGATCCACTTCCACAAGCCTACAAGGCCATAGTCTCAAGGGTTCCACAACCTCAAAAACAGTATCACTAGATGGATACCAAGTGCTCAAACACTAAGGTGGAGGGGAGGGCTTCCCATCCCACAATGGCAGCCTGCAAACAATCCTTCCACAGATAATTGTCAGAAAGCCAGCCAGGGGTTATACCCCCAGCACAAACTGGGGGATAACAATATTCCAGAAACTTCTCAGTTGATCATTTCTTCCCTCATCCTGCTTTTCTTCATGCTTTTGTGAGGAAAAGATCTCTGAAGAGAGTCTAGACCCAAGTTCCCTGAGCCTTGGAGAGTGACATGGTCTAGAATGATAGATTGGAGACCAGCATACAGTGAGTCTGCTCTCCCAAGCATAGGATGAGGAAGTTTTTTGCTATTCAGGGGTCTGGGTGCTGAGATGTCTGTAGATGTGGTATTTCAAACCAATCTGCAGCAAACTGCTTAAGCTAAAAATTCCAGACACCTGAAAATAGAACTGCCTTTTCAAAGGCAGGAAGCAAATTGCACTCAGTTCCAACACATAACCATTGGAGCAGTAGTACACATTCCTCAGACGTACTAGGAGGCTTGAAAAGCGTTCTGAAACACTTCACTTAGAGCCCCAGTATAATGTGGGCAGAAGCGGGAGATCCATGGCTTCTTGGTCATGCAGGGTCAAAATGGCTTTTTGCTGGTTTGCCCAGTACAGCTTCTGCTTCTGATGTTTTGCCCAGATGCAAAGATGCTGTCGACTTCAAAGAAAGTTTCAGAGGCAGGCAAGACAAAAATGGTATGGAGAAGAAAGGGCTGAATTTCAAATTGAGCCCCTGAGAATAAAATATTTTTAGCAAGATGAAAAATAATGGAATTTTTTATTTCAAAAGAATGATTTTTTCCTTTGTTTATTCTCAGTACATAATGCAACCTCCTTGTTCCTCCAATGAAGAGCCTTGGATGTTGCTTTTCTAAATAAGCACACTGAAAAGGTTGTGGTTGCCCTAGCAACAGATGACTTCTTTCTATATTTTTCTTTGGGGGGAAAATCGTAGTTTGGCTTTATAAAGAGGCTTTCATCTGGGTAATGAAGCATTTTGTGCCCAAATTGTCACCCTGCCCTAGCAAAGTAGATAAATCCTTCTTCCCCTTCACCATTGGGGAAGGAAAATGGCAACTGAAAGCAGAAGCCCCAGCAGGGGCATTTGCCCATCTTGCTGTGAGAAACGTGTTTTCTGGCCTTGGTCTTCAGCCCTAACTGTGCTAAGGAGTACGGTGGAGACGGTACAATGTTCTTTTCACAGTGGTCCACACTTCTGAATGACCCCCACCCTGTGAGTGTAGGCAGAATGGGTGGCTTACTGTAACAGAGTATAGACAAGGTCATGTGACTCTGCTTCTTGGATGAATTGGTCTTATGAACTTCTTGGCAGGGGTTGGAAATGGTTAAAAGCACTTGTGTTCTTGCAGAGGACAGTGCTTTTGTTAGCAGCACCCAAATCTGATGGTTCACAACCATTTGTAATTCCAGCTCCAACAACTTCTCACACCAGGCATTTAAACATACACTAGTAAAAATAATAATAAGTCTTTTAAAAAAAATAAACTTCGTCTTGTTACAGTGAAGAGTGAGACTCCTGCTGAGAAACAACATCCCTGCATGCATGCCTATGAAGAGGACCACCTTCAACAAACAACAGCTAAGAAGCCAGAAAATTAATGTTTCTGACAACTTGAATGGGGCTTTAATTTTTTCCATAAAGGTATGAAGATAAGACCAGCACAAAGTACAGCTGTTTTAGAAAGGTTCCAATAGTTACCACCTGTGGGGTGTGATCCCTCTGGAAATCACATATCAGATGTCTTGCATATCAGATATTTATATTACAATTCATAACAGTAGCAAAACTACAGTTGTGAAGTATAACTGAAATAATTTTATGATTGGGGGGGTCACCAAAACATGAGGAATTGTATTAAAGGGTTGTAGCTGTAGGAGGGTTGAGAACCACTGAAAATCTCTAACCAAGAACAGCCAGTGTCCAGATCCATAGGAATTGAGGTGATTACTATGGGTTATATTAGTCCACTAATAGGGTTGTTCAGCAAAACTTAACTAACAGAGGAGGCTAAGCAAACTGGGAAGTTGAGCTAAGTAGTTGAACAGTGAAAATGGGCAGATAAGTCAGACATGTAACTGATTTGATGGGGCATCTGCTTAGCAAACTTCAGACCTGGGCTCAATCCACAGCATTGCAAAACACAAGATGTCTAGGATAAAGATTTGGAACTCAGACACAGATTTGAACATAGCTAAAATTTGAAAGGCTGCATGCTTTTGCCTACATGAGTACACAAAGGCAAGCATCTTTAAATGTAAAGAAGGAAAACTAGAAAGTGCAACAGACTCCCCTTCAAGACATGTGTTGCACTCAAGAGATTAAGTGTCCTGATCATGTAGTTAAAACAGAAAATAAACCAAAGCCAACGACCTTAGCAGCCAACACTATAAGCCACTAGGATACAGTTATACCAATTCACAAAGCAAAACCAAGATGAGAAATTCAGCGTATTTATCAGATAGTGGCTATTTACTGCATTAAAAAAAACATTCTTTAAAGGCCTGGGAACTAACATGGTATATAAGTAGCATTATCGTGGGATTTAAAGGATGTGTTATCTGTCAGGAGGTTGTGAATTCCAATTTGTGTTTGAAGAGACAGATATCCTTCTGTATGGCCTTCCTAGATTACAAAAGTTAAGTGTCTTAGTATGGTTTCTATTTCTGTGATAAACACCATGAGCAGAAGCATCTTGGGGAAGAAAACATTGTTCAGCTTACACATCCTAGGTCATACATACTCCATCACTGAGAGCAGCCAGGGAAGGACCTGGACCTTGAGGCGGGAACCTGGAGGCCCAGCCTGAAGCAGAGATGGAGAAAAGGTACTGTTCACAGGTTTGCTTTCCATGTTTTGTTCATCCTAGTTTCTTATATAACGTGTGGTGGTTTGAATGAGAATGCCCCCCCACCCAGTAGGCTCATAATACTTGGTCTCCAGGCAGTGGCACTATTTGAAAGGATTAGAAGATGTGGCCTTGCTGGATGGGTGGGCTATGAGGTTTCCAAAGTCTCTCTTCCTACTGCCTGAGGATCCAGATGCTGAACTCTCAGCTACTTCTCCAATACCATCTCTGTCTGTATGCCAGCATGCTCCCCAACATGGTGACAACAGACTAAACCCCTGAAACTGTAAGTGAGCCCCAATTAAGTGCTCTCCCTTATAAGACTTGCCATGGTCCTGGTATCTCTTCACAGCACTAGGACCCAGACTAAGTCATAACCCAAGACCACATGCCCAGGGGTAGCACCACCTACAGTAGGCTGAGCCCTCCCACATCAATCATTGCTCAGGAAAATGTCTCTCTGGACTTGCCCACAAGTCAGTACAATGTAGGCATTTTTCTCAATTAAGGTTCCTTCTTCCTAAATGACCCTAGCTTATATCAAGTTGACCAAAAAAAAAGCACATGAAATTCTCCTAATTATTAGTTAGCTTTTTAAAGACGGTAGAGTAGTATAGACCATTGTCTCTGCTTAATGTGGCCATTGACCCCCGTCCCCCATTACACTGTCAACATCTGTGATTACAAGAGGGACCAGAATGAGATCAGGCTCATTCATGGAAAGGGGAGGAACTTGGCCATGCTCCTCCCCAAGGATTTATAGACTGCTAACAGCTGCTTGAGCAAAGAGACGTTTTCTACTGCAGCATAGGCTGTCCATACTCGTGGACTGAAACCCTCATTTGTGCCTTTATAAGTAACTATAGCTAAATGTATCATTTCACCAAGCTATACTTGTGTAGTTCTTGGGGTTGATGCCCTGTGTGGGTGCATAGATATTTGTTCATGATGCCTAAGAAATGGTTCACACTATGAAGGGTCTCAACTCCATGAGCCTTATAGAGATCATTGGCTGGGGGAGGGGTGGGCGTTGAACTATAGAGGAGCCTAACATCAAGAGTCAAAGGAGTGGGCCTCCAAGCGGAAGGACACTGAAAACAGTGTGCCTCATTTTCCCAGTTTGTGCAAAGCTGATGCTAACTACACCAATTCCTCCACTGTGGCAGCTAACAACCCCCCTCCTGGGTCAAGTGCAATGGGAAGAGTCATTTTGATAAGTTCAGCTGTGTTAATGAGGTAGTGCAAAAGAGAAGACGCAGGAAAGCGATGCTTTTTTCATACCAGAACCACAGACCCAGTGACACATGAAACAAGCTCCCATGTGGCTCTCATGAGAAAGATTCAAAGTTTAGGAGGGAAATCAGAGCCAAGGGTATAGGTAGTTTTTTTTCTTTAAAAATGGTAATTTTAAACTATCTTAAAATAAATGGAAAGTCAGAAAGGTTGTTTGGGAAAAGAGATTTAGGAAGGACTATAATTTATGACCTTTTAAAAAATAGCAGCTTTGAGAAAAATCACAGTTAATGAAGAAGGGAATAACAGTAGTCATGTCGGAGCAGGAAGCTGCTGATGCCTAAACTTGGCTTCAGGAATGAGACCCATGTGTACAGGGACAAGGCAAAGCCCTACAAAACAGAAAGAGCAGGGAGGCAAGGCTGCTGCCCGGCTTGTTCCTAGCTCATTTATTTACCAGGAGGCCAGAGCCACTTAGAAACTACATAGCTTTCATAACTGCTGTTTTTATGAACAAAACCTCCTCGTGTTGTAAGGAATTTCTTCATGTGAACAAGGGATG
This sequence comes from Mesocricetus auratus, assembly GCF_017639785.1. Taxonomy (NCBI): domain Eukaryota; kingdom Metazoa; phylum Chordata; class Mammalia; order Rodentia; family Cricetidae; genus Mesocricetus; species Mesocricetus auratus. Next base: position 8,384,620 of record NW_024429185.1, read on the forward strand.
AATAATGAAACTGCGCAGTGCTGAGGCTTGGGGTGGGGGCCTTTATTTTATACCCACTCCCCGGAAGTAGGAAGAGAGGAAGATAAAGAGCAAATCTCTCAGGCTGTTACCAGTGGATAAAGAAGAGGTCATTCAAACCTAACAACTAAGTTCAGAAGCTATGTAAAAGCCAAATGAAGCCCAAGGTTCTGATCTGTACATTCCTGTGGGGATCAAGGTTGGGGAAACAGATGAGTTCCTGAAAGATTGCAGGCCAGCCATCCTAACATAGGCTGTGGTATACAACAAGGAGACTGTATCAAACAAAGTGGAAGTTGAAGACTGTCAACCAAGAGCATTCTCTGACCACACACACACACACACACACACACATACACACACACATGCACACACACGCACGCACGCACGCACACACTTGCACGGGGAAGAATGGTGTCTCTAGGAACACCAGGAAAAGCAGTTAAAAGGAGAATAAACCTTTTCCACTGTGTTTCCCTTGGTCTAAACAATGCCCACATACATTTCTATTTGCATGGGGGCTCTGGCAGTGTACCTGAAAATCACACCCACAGCTAAACAGTGAGCCTAATTCCTGGAATCCTGTGACAGAGAGGAAGGAGTGATGAGCAAAGGGGTCAAGACCATGCTGGGGAAACCCACAGAAACAGCTGACCTGAACAATGAGGAGTTCATGAGCCCTAGACTGATAGCTGGGCAACCAGTATAGGACCAACCCAGACTTCCTGAACATGGGTGTCAGTTAGGAGGTCTGGGCAGTCTATGGGGCCTCTGGTAGTGTGTCAGTATTTACCCCCAGTGTACAAATGGCCTTTGGGAGCCCATTCCACATAGAGGGATACTCTGTCTGCCTAGACAGACAGGGAATGGCCTAGGCCCTGCTCCAAATGATGTAACAGACTTTGAAGATGCCCCATGGAAGGCCTCACCCTCCCTAGGGAGCAGAAAGGGAATGGGATGGGGGTTGGTGGGATCAAGGGAAGAGTGGAGGGAGAGGGAACTGGGATTCATATGTAAAACAAGATTGTTTCTAATTTAATAAAAAAGAAGAAAATTTCTTTATGCTGTATTTTCTTTCATTGATCTCTCAGTGTCTCCTGTCATTTCTTATAGATCCAAGGGTAGCTGTCATACAGTTTAAGAAACCAATTTGAAGCTATTTAAGCCATAACAACCTTTAATTAGTGTCATGTGCCAAATAATATGTTGATGCATTGAGTGTTGATGGAAGTTTCTGTCCAGCATACAGAAGGACGTCCCCCAACAATTAAATGATATAATATTCAGAATATATGAGATGTTGAGATGATTAATTTTCTTCATTGCATATAGCAGGAAGGTCAAATATTACTCTGGTTTCTTCTATTAAGGTATTTCAGCTGAGATTTACATTTAAATAAATAGACAATGAATCTATTTATCCAATTAGCTAAAGATCCAAAAAGCAAGTAAAACTAGCCTCATCTAAACAAGGAAGAATTCTGGCAAGAAACTGCCTATGAATTTAAACATTTTCTTTAGTCAACCTACCTCATCAATTTTGAACTCACCAAACTTCCAAAATTGCATAAGCCAAAGCCTTAAAATAAATTACTCTCTCTTTATGTCTCTCCATTTCTGTCTCTCCTTCTCTCTCTCTCTCTCTCTCTCTCTCTCTATATATATATATATATATATGTATATATATATATGTATATATATATATGTGTGTGTGTGTGTGTATGTGTATGTGTGTGCGCACATGGTGTATATATACAAATGGAAAAATATACAACACCTCTTCCTATGAGAAGCTTAGTATAACACTTGGTTTAATTTGTCTTGAATCAATTTGCAACTCTTAGCTCAGTTTTTGGAATGTCTGAAACTCCTTTGCATGGAAATCACAGAGTACCAATAATCTGAGCTGTACTGTGGACTTGACAGCACCTATATAAACATTCTTCCTTGTTCTCATGGACAAGAAATTTCCAATAACAGCATTGGAAAAATGGCAATTATCCTCAACTTACATAAGAAATGACAGGAGACACTGAGAAATCATGAAAGTAAACATAGCATAGATAGATTCCTACTATTTGCCAGGACCCCCACTCAAATGTAAAGGTGTGTTAAGACAAAGACATTATAGACCCAGGTGAACAGATATGGCCCTTCTATGTGAAGGTTTTTAATAATTCCAAACAGCTTTGTTACAATTCAAATTAGTCTTTTCTACCTGGATAATATTTACTTGATTGCTCAGGAGTGATTGCTTCTGATCTAATTATCATTAAGTGCCCATAGCAATACATAGTTGGTATTTGCAAACTCCTGTATAAAATATTGTCACCAACCCAATAGGCATGGACTTCAAGCCTATCTGTGAAAAGCGAGCACTGTGGAATCGTGAATGCTTAGCACTAGGTTGCAGATGAACTCCAACCCTGATATTGTGCTGAGCTCTTGATGCATCTCCAATCTCCCTTCACTTCCCTCTGCCTTTGTGTCTTTAGTGACTCTACAAAGAGAATAGGTGGGATTTTTTTCTTGTTTTTTTTCTTTTTTTAATTTTTATTTTTAAATTTTTAAATTAGAAACAAGGTTGCTTCACATGTCAGTCCCAAGTCCCTCGCTCCCTTTCACTCCCCTCCTCCCATGCTCTACCACCAACCACCCCAATATCTCCTCATTTCCCCAGGGAGGATAAGGCCCTCCACAGAGGTGTCCATAGTCTGTCATTTCATCCAGGACAGACCCAGAACCTCCCACAAAAGTCCAGGGTGAGAGAGCATCCTTCATTGTTGGATGGGCACGCAAAGTCCATTTATATGCCCGGGATAAATACAGATCTATTACCCAAGGCCCAATAGATTGTCTAGGCCTCCTCACTGACACCCACATTCAGGGGGTCTTGATCAGTCCCATGCTGGATTCCCAGGCATCAGTATGGGATTCAAGAGCTAACCCTTGTCAGGTCAGCTGTTTCTGGAGGTTAAACCAGCCCAGTCTTAATGCCTTTGCTCATCAGTCCTCCCACTCTGTCAATGGATTCCTTGAGTTGAGCTCAATGGTTAGCCTTGGGAGTCTGCCTCTGCTTCCATCAGCCACTGAATAAAGGTTCTGTTTCCCAGACTCTCTGACCATGGGATTGTAGGCTGGCACTCCCCAGATCTATGTCTAAAATCCATATATAAGAGAATACATACCATGTATGTCTTTTTGTGACTGGGCTACCTCACTCAGGATGGTTTCTTCTAGTGCCATCCATTTGCCTGCAAATTTTGAGATTCCATTGTATTTTTTTCTGCTGAATAGTACTCCATTGTGTAAATGTACAACATTTTCTCTATTCACTCTTCGGTTGAGGGGCATCTAGGTTGCTTCCAAGTTCTGGCTATTACAAATAATGCTGCTATGAACATAGTGGAACAGATGTCCTTGTTGTATGAATGTGAATATTTTGGATATATTCCTAAGAGTGGAATTGCTGTGTCTTGTGGTAGACTTATTCCCGTTTTTCTGAGGAATCTCCATACTGATTTCCAAAGTGGCTGTAGTGGTTGGCACTCCAACCAGCAGTGGAGGAGTGTTCCCCTTTTGTCACAACCTCTCCAGCATAAACTGCCCTTGGTGTTTTGATTTTAGCCATTCTAACAGGAGTAAGATGGTATCTCAGTGTTGTTTTGATTTGCATTTTCCAGATGGGTAAGGATGTTGAGCACTTTCTCAAGTGCCTCTCAGCCATTTTAGGCTCCTCCAATGAGAATTCTCTATGTAGTTCTGTAGCCCACTTTTTAATTGGATCCTTTGATGTTTTGGAGATTTGCTTCTTGGGTTCTTTGTAAATTTTGGAGATCAACCCTCTGTCAGATGTGGGGTTAGTGAATATCTTTTCCGATTCTGTGGGGTGCGTTTTTGTCTTGTTGACTGTGTGTCCTTTGCCTTACAGAAGCTTCTCAGTTTCAGGAGGTCCCATTTATTAATTGTTGACCTCACTATCTGTGCTACTGGTGTTATGTTCAGGAAGCACTCTCCTGTAACAATTCATTCAAGGGTACCACCCAGTTTCTCTTATAAGAGGTTCAGTTTGACTGGATTTATGTTGAGGTCTTTGATCCATTTGGACTTAAGTTTTATGCATGGCAAGAGACATGGATCTATCCACATTCTTCTACATGCCAGCATCCAGTTATGCCAGCACCATTTTTTCCATTGTATAACTTCAGCTTTTCTTGTCGAAGATCAGATGTACATACATGTATGGTTTAATATCAGGGCGTTCAATTCTATTCCATTGGTGTACCTGTCTATTTTTGTACCAAAACCAAGCTGTTTTCAGGACTATAGCTCTATAATACAGCTTGAAGTCAGGGATGGTGATGCCTCCAGATGTTGCTTTGTTGAGTAAGGTTGTTTTGGCTATCCTGGGTCTTTTGTTTTTCCATACAAAATTGATTATTGTTCTTTCAAGGTCTGTGAAGAATTGTGCTGGTATTTTAATGGAGATTGCATTGAATCTGTAGATTGCTTTTGGCGGGATTGCCATTTTTACTACATTGATCCTACCAATCCAAGAGCATGGGAGATCTTTCCATTTTCTGAGGGCTCCTTTATTCTCTTTCTTTAAAGACTCAAAGTTCTTGCGATACAGGTCTTTCACTTGTTTAATTAGCATTACCCCAACGCATTTTGTGTTGTGTGTGGCAATTGTAAAAGGTGATGTTTCTCTGATTTCTTTCTCAGCCCTTTTATCATCTGTATATAGTAGGGCTACTGATTTTCTTGAGTTTGATGTTGGCTGTTGGTTTACTGTATATAGCTTTTATTATGTTTAAGTATGGCCCTGTTATCCCAGATCTCTCCAAGACCTTTATCATAAAGGGGTGTTGGATTTTGTCAAAGGCTTTTTCAGCATCTAGTGAGATGATCATGTGATTTTTGTGTTTCAGCTTATTTATATGGTGGATTATGTTGATGGATTTTTGTATGTTGAACCATCACTGCATCCCTGGGATGAAACCTACTTGATCGTGGTGAATGATTGTTTTGATGTGTTCTTGGATCCGATTTGCCAGTATTTTATTGAGTATTTTTGCATCAATGTTCATGAGGGATATTGTTGCATTTTTTTATTTTTTTTGTTTGTTTGCTTTTTCTTCTGTTTTTTTGCATTTTGGGGTTTGTTTTTTCTTCCATTTCTTTGAAAGATTTTCCTATATCATCTTTGACAGCCTCTACCATTTTCATGAAGTTGTTTTTAAGGTCATTCTCTTCTGCTTTATTTGCATTGGAATGTTGGAGTCTTGCTGGTGTGGAGTCTCTAGAATCTGGTGGTGTCATATTTGTTTTTCTGTTGCTGAGTATGCTTTTGTATTATCTCTTTCCCCTCTCCTTCTAGTGGGTGCAGAAAGAACCCCTTACTGTTCTGGTGGTTACGGGACCAGAGTTCCCTTTCGGTGGGCACAAGTAAGTCTAATACTTTGGTAGTTCTCCTCTCCCTGGGCCATGTCCTGGTCCCATGGTGGAGAAGAAGACTGGGAATCTGGGGTGGGTAGTCTCCCACTGGCAGTCTACAGGCACTGGTAACCTGGTTCCCTAGTCCACTGGTCCCCTTGACTAAAGAGAAGACCAGGAATCTGGGGTGCATGACTCTGTCCAAGAGGGGGGCTTTTTGGCAGTCCCCAGGCACTGGAAGGCAGGCCCAAATGCAGGGCCTGGTTTAACTGGTCCCGTTGGTGGAAAATAAAACCAAGAATCTGGGGTGCTTGTCTCCTGCCAGGAGGGGAGGCTCTATGGCAGTCCCCAGGCAGTCCCCAGGCACTGGAATGCAGGCCAGGATACAATGCCTGGTTTACCTGGTCCCCTGGTCCCATTGGGGGCAGGTGGGATTTTTTTAAGGTTCTTTACCTGAATGTGTAAAGAGATAAGTGCTTAATTGATTTGTAGCTACTTGAATATCTCTATATAATATCAGACACTTGAATGAAAAATTAAAACCTCAACACACAGTGCCAAGGTATTCCCAAAGGGAAATGATAAAGTGGAGAATGTATATCCAACATATCTTGCTTTTCTTTGTTCATGAAATGTCAATTTTTAGCACAATGTTAGATGTGGAGTTTTTTTTTTCGTTTTGATTATCATGACACTGTTAAGTTGATAGTTTTTGTCTAGAAATTCAGAAGCTTAAAGATGTTAAGTAACCATCTCAAGATTATACAGAAATTCCAGTCTTCTAAAAAGACTTTTTTCTCAAGCTAACAACCATAATCAAGAGTTTGAGGATCAAGTTATTCACATTTTAGGAATAACAGAACCAAAATAGAACTGCAGTCTTCATTATAGTCATCACGAGGGAAGAGAGAGAGAAAAAATGTTATAAGACACAGTTGACTACATGTTTCATTAGAATACTACCTTTTGGGAAATTAAAAGTGTTGTTGTTTTTTTTTTCCAAAATCCACTCCTGGGCAGCCTGTACTAAACTTAAATGTCAAAATTTGTATTTCTTATTCATACATACATTTTGCATGCCAACTCCCCCACATCGGCATTTAGTCCATTGGCAGTCATTTCTCTACCAGGTCCTCAAGTTCATGTATTTCTGGTTACCACAATCTGTTCCTGTGTTTCCAGTTCATCCTTGATTAAATGACAAAAGCTATCGAATAAGTCTATTTAGGAAATGAGCAGCTAATTCCCCAAAAGTACCTGGATGCCCAGGAGAGGGCTCAGAAGTGTCCTCTACCCTGCCATTCATTCAAAGACAACATCAGTTTATTGACTCATGCCTAAGATAATACATCTTTTATCAATTTTAAGACATGAGTTTTCATAACTCAAATATTCTTCTGATTAGCTCTGAAGAAAACAAAATCACCTTGTGGCTTAATGCAGAGTGAAGAGAATGCAAAAGGGCTGTCAGATGGATGTTCCTTCTGACTTTTCAATGTCCCCCCCATCTGCTTTGTGTTTAGCACACACTTCCTTTTTGCCTCCCTAACTTCTCTTTGTGCCACCTTTCGCATTTTTCCTTCCTCCAAGTGTTTCAGAGATCGATATTCTATAACTAGTACTCTTGTAAGGAAAGAAAGACTCTTCCAAACTTTAAAACCCAAGTTATACATCACAATTCCATAAATGCATGTGGATCTTTTTAGTAAAAACTGATGTTTATTTAGACTCCTCTTTACTTCATTTTCATGCAATGTTGATACATATTTGATAATTAGCACTTATTGACTCCAACTTAACAGATGAAAAACAGGTGCAAAATTGTGAGTCAGAGAGAGAGGAATAAAAATCTAGCAGTGTGGGGAGCAGGGGCTGCCACACACTCTTCAGAAGAGGACCCCCTTCTTCTAGACTGGAAGGGAAAGCAACAATGGTAACAGCACTGAATTATAGAAGCCTACGGAGTAGTTTTAATACTTTAATATTAAATTTAATAGTTTCAGTAGCTTTCCCAAACTTACCCTCATTGTAGATTTAATGTTTTAATTCAGCATTACCATGTGTTATGTGTATGATGGATGCATGGGCACATGTCAAAGGAAAACTCGGTGGAGTCGGATTTCTTCTTCCGCATCTACATGGGCTTAGGTGATTAAACTCCCACGGTCAGGCTTGCATCGTTGAGCCACAAGCACACCTACCCACCGAGGCAACTCACAAGCCTGTTAGGAAATTGTTCAGAAAACACAGCAAGTGGTAGCCAAGGCCAGCTTCCAGACAAGTCCCCTGCAGAGCCTGCACTCTAATTACCACAGAATTGAATAAATTAATCACAAATAAAGGAAACCTCTTCTACAACTTCCCCCAACTTAGGTTAAACAGACTTAAATTACCTAATATTGCCAGATCTACAGCCTTTTATAACTTACTTTCTAGGTTGGCGTTCAGAGTAATGGATTTCTCATGACAACTTTATACATATGTGACCCATCCAGGTTTCAACTGGTACTTTCACAACAAAGCTAAGTTTAATTTTTGATGCCAACTTGGGTGTATAAACTGCTTACCAACCCCTCTCCCTGCTTTACTTCCAGCTTGACATCTTTCTCTTATTTGCATATTCTAGAGAAAAACCATCCTTTTTACTTTTTCTCAAAACATAACTTTATTTTAGATTACTTTCTTGTGAAATTGAGAAAAGTATAATTTCATTGTAAACAAAATAATGAATTCATTCTGCTTTTTGGCTTGTGCATTAAATCATTGTCTCATTTAAAGCAAGCACCTTCATGCTGAAATCACAATTTTTGCTCCAATGTTTTGCTAAGTGTTTTAAAGTGTGGCCTTTTTACATTTAAGCTATTGACCTGCCTGGAATGATTCCATGCAAACTGTGAGACAGGAATTTAATGGCATTATCCCAGTTATTCCAGCACCACTTGTTGAACAGACCATCTGTTCTCTGCAAGTCTCTACTAATACATTTATAATTGATAAAATATCACCATGTGAGTGAGTCTCATTCTTAGCTGCCAGTTGGGTTATTTTAGTGTGCTATTGAAACTATAGTCATTTGTCACTTTTTGCATGTTTTCAATAGTTTTATTTCTTGAGAGCTTCATACATGAGCGCTGCATCTGTATAATTCCCACCCTCTCTCCCTATCCAGTTTCTATTTCCCTCCTCCCACCCAATTCATGATCCCTTCTTCAATTGCTATTGTTACATGCACATATATATGTATAAATATGCACACATGTCTATACAATCTACTAAGTACATTCAGCTTTGCTTGTATATACATGTGTCCAGTGCTGACCACTTGGGATTGGACAGCCTGTGTGGGAGCTTGTCCCTGGAAGGACTGAGTCTCCCTCTCCCAGAATTCATTGACCACCTGTATCCCTTCTTGCAAGGATGGGATCAAGTGAAATTTCATCTGTCCAGGTTGGCATGCCAGCTTGTATTGTCATTATGCTGTTCTCCAAACAACCATGTTGTTAAAATTTGAGGATGCATTTTTCCCGTCATATCTATCTAGCAGCTTATATCCTGGGTTTCTGTCTCTTACAATATTTCCACTCCCTCTTCCACAATTTTTACTGAGCCTTAGGTAGAGATGTTGAGTTGCATAAATATCAGATAGACCAAAGAAGAGGGCTTATTGGTGATGTTTTCTTCAACCAATGTAATTACTAAATGTTTTCTAAATACTTATCCTTATTCCCACAGGTAAAAGTGTAGCTATCACCCCTTAGCATAGCCAAGGTTCCTATTACTATGGTAAGATGCCATGACCAGAAGCAACTTAGGGAGAAAAGGGCTTATTTCATCTCATAACTCTGAGGTCACTCACTATGACTAAAAGTCAGCTCAGGAACTGAGGGAAGGAACCCTGAGGCAGGAGCTGATTCAAAGGCTATAGAAGAGCATTGTTTACTAGCTTCCTCTCTGTAGATTACTCATCTGCTTTTTTATATACCACAAGTCCACCTGTTCAGGGATGGCACCATTCACAATGGGCTTGGCCCTCCCGCATCTATCACTAACCAAGAAAATGCACTACAGACTTATCTACAGAAAAATTATAAGGATCCCGGCAGAAGCGGCAGGAGCTAAGACACCATAGTTTCCTGTTCCACTGACAGAACTAGGACTAGACTGGCTGCCTGTGCTCAGGGACTGCCATAGTGGCTTCCATCACAGAGGCAGGAGCAAACTCACCCTAGCATCCTAGTCTCCTGCTCCAGCCACATGACAGACTATCAGGGCCTGTCTCCAGACTACACTCCTGTGCCTGGGGCATAGCACTGGGGCTCCCATCCATCCCAGTGGGATCCAAGGCACCCCAGCATCCTAGTCCATTTTTCCACCCACGGGACCAGGAAGTGGAGAGATACCAGAACAGTGGACTTTCCGACACTCAACAGAAGGGAACCCTTGTCCCACACACATCAATAGAGGAAGAGGCAACCTCTGGAACCCGCAGCAAGAATGGATGGGAAGAAGACAATATAAAAACACAAAGAGCAACAGAAAAACCAATATGACACTGTGAGACTCCAGAGACCCTACACTAACAAGACTGGAACACCCCAACATAAATGAACCAGAAGAGAATGACATAAAAAACAACTTCATGGAAATGATAAAGGCACTCAAAGAGGATATGAGAAAATCCCTTAAAGAGATGGAAGAAAAAAACAACCAAAAATGCAAGAAATGGAGCAAAAGACAAAACAAAAATTTCAAGAAACAATTCAAACAGTGCAAGAACTGAAATCTGAAATAAAAACAATAAAAAACCCACAGTCTGAAGGAATGCTGGAAATGGAAAAGCTGGGAAAATGGTCAAGTACTACATATGTAAGCATAACCAACAGAATAAAAGAAATGGAAGAGAGAATCTTAAGTGTTGAAGGTACACTAGGAGAATTATATTCATCAACCAAAGAAAATTTTAAGTACAACAAATCCCTAACACAAAATATCCAGGAAATATGGGACACTGTGAAAAGATGAAACATAAGAATAATAGGTATTGAAAAAGGTAAAGTGTAAAGAGAGGCCTATTCTTTGCTAGCCGCTTTGGTTTATCACCCGCCAGTCGCCTGGGCTCTGCCGCGTTGTAGTCCCCAAATAACACACAAGACGCTGTATTAATTATGAAGCTGTTGGCCTTGCTTGTCTCTTACTGGCTAGCTCTGCTTAAAGTAATTACCCCATAATTGTTAATCTAAGTATGTCTCTTACCGGAGAATAGTTCCGGGCTTCTTACCCCATGGCGGTTACATGTCGACTCCTCGTGTTTCTCCTTCCCAGAGTCATCCTGGACTCCTAGTCCCTCCTATCTAGGTTTCCTATCAGTTCAACAGTACTTTATTGACAAATGCATAGGACTTCCCCCAACATCTCCTCTTTTCTGTTTAAACAAAAAGAAAGGTCTTGAATTTAACATAGTCAAATTGTATATAACAGAACAGTTATCAAGTAAGAACATAGTTACAATATTTTAGCAAGATTTAAAGAAAATATCATCCATCCCATCCTTGTGAGTCCAAAGTCCTATATGTAGCTTATCTTTTATCATAACTAAGGAAAACTATAATTATAAATATCTGTCTTCAACTCCATCAAAGACCACAGAAGGATAATATATAAACACTAGGATTGACAGAGATATCTTACTGCCTGGACAGTCACCCAAAGTTCCTCTGTAACGTTGGGGCATCCATCTTCAGCCCATAGGCCACAATGTGTCCAGAAGATTTCTCAGCAAAGCAGGAAATTTCAAACTGTCCATCTGCATTGGCAGTCTGTCAGTCATTTCTCTGTCCTGTAGAAAGTCTGGTAGACACTTCCATGAAGCAGGAATCCTGTAAGACTGAGTTTAGCAGTCACTTTTCTGTGGGTCCTGCATGTCCAGTTTATACAGCAACAGTCAGTCTAGGCAAGAGCAGTTTCTTGCCCAAATGGCTAATCTTGCCATGTTGAAAGCAAACTCCATAACGAGTTTCTTCGATGCCCATCTTCTTCTCAGACGTAATTGGTGCTGCCAGGAGCAGACATTTCTCATTGTCAAGAAAAACCCTAAACCATTTTAAATGCCATTTTCTGAAGGTCTTTGAAAGGTTTAAGACTGCTTATCTATCTCAAATGTATTTCTGTATATCTAGAAAACCTAACTTACCTAAATATAAGTTCTATTATAAGTAACTATCTATAGTCTGTACTCAATTATATATTATGTTTTAAAAGATCAGTATAAGCACAATACTTAATCAAGAGGAGAAATATACACATCACAAAATTGACCTTGAATTTGTATCAATAAATGAAAAACCATACCCATACCATAATTCCCCTTTTTACCATTTAAAAAGAGATTGACTGTGATCATTAGCCAATTATAAACAACCCCATTTAAATGAAAACAAAGATTTATAAACAAGATGGGAATTAGGACGTCGCTCATTCCAAACTGCTTCGTGCTGGAAGGTGGCACTGTTCATACCATGGGGATCATGACAAAACTCAGAAACCTGTATAAGTCCGTATTTTCGGGTCTATAAAGCTCCATCATCTTAGCTGTCTCAATTGTTGGAACACCTGGCCCACTGCTTCCGGGGGTCTTGGTTCATCAAACCACAGAAGCCTGGAAGGAATCCTCAGCTTTTCATTTTCTGTGGAAACATAAACTAAAACTCCTTTTCCGAGTAACATATCCTTATACTTAAATTTTGAAGTCAAGGCATTTTTAAAAGATAGAAGTTGGATTAATTTAGCAGCATTTATAATCAAGTGTACTTTAGCAGTTCCTTCCTGAGTAATCAAAAAACTAAAAACACAATAGTGTACAGTATCCAGACTCTCTGTGTATTTTCCATCTTTACGTGGCTTATTTATTTATCTATTATTACTTTATTTATTTTACTTTCATTTATTTTTCTTTGAGACAGGATTCCTCTTTGGAAATCTGCCTGCCTCTGCCTCTGCCTCTGCCTCTGCCTCTGCCTCTGGAGTAAATCCTACCGGCGTGTGCCACCACAACCAGCTTTTGTATTTATATACCACTTGGCCGTTTCATTTTCTCTCTCAATGTCACATATATTTTTAAACACACTGTAAACCTTTAGAAGTTTTGTTCATCCAAGTCTGACTTTACTGTAAATCTTTATGTTTTTCTGGCCACGTGTCTTATCTGTAAAACCGAGGCAGTTTAAACTGCAGTTTTTCTCCAAGATGGCGGGCATAAATGTGACTCCAGCTTACTGTCTCAGTCCATGCTGACATCCAGCAAATGCTGCCATTTCTAGTTGTACATACACACCTTTTAATCATTAGCAGAGTCTCTTAAAACAACCTTGCTGGGTTTTTTTTTCTTTTTATGTAGAGTCAGGAAGACTCCGGTAAGCGAGCCGCGTGAATCTTGGCTGGTCACTAGCAAAACAGAGCACACCTGAGAAAATGCTGCTACCAAAAATCTGTGCTTCTCTCCATTTTTCTGTTTCTAAAATTCCTTTAAATCTTTTGTTATTTTGCGTGGAAATTCAGTCCCGCTCCTGACAACTATTCTGCAAAGAGAAGCTTTTTCCTTGAGAGGATTCCTTCCCGCCAGCCTGGTTCCAGAGCCGCATCAGTCCCAAATAAACACACAGGAGGCTATATTAATTATGAAGCTGTTGCCTTGCTTGTCTCTTACTGGCTAGCTCTGCTTTAAGTAATTACCCCATAATTGTTAATCTAAGTATGTCTCTTACCGGAGAATAGTTCCGGGCTTCCTACCCCATGGCGGTTACATGTCGACTCCTCGTGTTTCTCCTTCCCAGAATCCTCCTGGACTCCTAGTCCCTCCTATCTAGGTTTCCTATTGGCTCAACAGTACTTTATTGACAAATGCATAGGACTTCCCCCAACAGTAAAGAAACCCACCTCAGAGGGCCAGAAAACATACTCGACAAAATAATAGAAGAAAACTTTCCCAACCTAAAGAAAGACATGCCAATGGAGGTACAAGAAGCCCACAGAACAACAAATAAAGTGGACCCAAAAAAAATTTCACTCAACACATAATAATCAAGACCCCAAACATACAGAATAAAGAAAGAATATTAAGAGCAGTTAGGAAAAAAGGCCAAGTTATATATAAAGGCAAACCTATCAGAATTACACCTGACTTCTCCATGGAAACTCTGAAAGCCAGAAGGTCCTGTATATATATTCTACCAACATTAAGTGTCCACAGATGCCAACCCAGACTGCTATACCCAGCAAAGCTTTCAATCAGTAGATGTGGAGAAAACAAGATATTTCCTGACAAAACCAGATTTAAATAATACATATCCACTAACTCAGCCCTACAGAAAATTCTAGAAGGAAAACTCCAACACAAGAAAGTTAACTACTACCAGAATAACATAGGCAATAGATAATTGCACTTTACCAACAGGCAAAAGAAAAAGTGGTGGAAATCCACATACAACTCCACAAACAACAACCATTCCAAAACAAACAAGAATAAGCTATCCGGTCATTAATTTCCCTCAATATTAATGGCCTTAACTCACTCATAAAAAGACACAGGTTAACAGAATGGATTTAAAGACAGAATCCATCCTTCTGCTGCATATAAGAAACACACCTCAGCTTCAAAGACAGACGTTATTTCAGAGTAAAGGGTTGGGAAAAGATTTTCCAATCAAATGGGCCCAAGAAACAAGCAGGGGCAGCAATCCTAGTATCTAGAAAATTAGACTTTAAACTAAAATCAATCAAAAGAGATGAAGGGGGGCACTTCATACTCATCACAGGAGAAATCAACCAAGATGAAGTCTCAATTCAGAACATCTATGCCCAAAATACAAAGCCATCCACATTCGAAAAAGAAACATTACTAAAACTCAAATCACATATAAAACCTCATACACTTACAGTGGGAAATTTCAACACCCCATTATCACCACTACACAGGACCACAAGACAGAAACTTAACAAGGATACAAAGGACCTAATAGATGTTATGACCCAATTGGGTTTAACAGATATGTATAGAACACTCCAATCAAACACAAAAGAATATACCTTCTTTTTGATTCCACATGAACCTTCTCAAAAATCGATCACATACTTGGCAACATAGCAAACCTCAACAGGTACAAAACATTGGAATAACTCCGTGTATCTTATCAGACCATCATGCCTTAAAGTTAGAATTCAACAATAACACAAACTGCAGAAACCCTGCAAACTCATGGAAATTGAATAATACACTATTGCAACATTCCTGGGTCAAAGAAGAAATAAAAAAAAAGAAATTAAAGACTTCCTTTCCTAGAATTCAATGAGAATGAAGACACAGCATACCCAAACTTAAGGGACACTTTGAAAGCAGTGCTAAGAGGAAAGTTAATAGCACTAAGTGCCCACATGAAGAAACTGGAAAATAGTTACACTAGTGAATTAACAGCACAACTGAAAGTTCTAGAACAAAGGAAGCAAACTCATCCAAGAGCAGCAGACACCAAGAAATAATTAAATTGAGGGCTGAAATCAATAAAGTAGAAACTAGAAAAATGATACAAAGAATCAATGTAACAAAGAGTTGGTTCTTTGAGAAAAACGAGATAGACAAAACTTTATCCCAATGTATGAACATGCAAATTAACAAAATCAGAAATGAAAAGGGAGTCATAACAACAGAGACACTGAGGAAATCCAGAGAATAATCAGGTAGTATTTTGAAAAGCTGTACTCCATAAAATTTGAAAATTTAAAGAAAATGAACAATTTTCTGGATAAATATCACTTACCAAAATTAAATCAAGAATATATAAGCAATTTAAATATTCCTATACCACCTAAGGAAATAGAAGCAGCCATTAAAAGTCTCCCAACCGAAAAAAGCCCAGGGCCAGATGGCTTCAGTGCAGAATTTTACCAGAAATTCAAAGAACAGGTTATACCAGTTCTCCTCAAAGTATTCCATACAATAGAAGGAGAAGGGTCTTTGCCAAACTCTTTTTGCGAGGCTTCAATAACAATGATACCCAAGCCACACAAAGACACAACTAAGAAAGAGAACTTCAGACCAATATCCCTCATGAACATTGATGCAAAAATACTCAATAAAATACTGGCAAATTGGATCCAAGAACACATCAGAAGCCTCATCCAACATGATCAAGTAGGCTTCATTCCAGAGATGCAAGGATGGATCAACATACGAAAATCCATCAATGTGATCTACCATATAAACAAACTGAGAAACAAAAATCATATGATCATCTCACTAGATGCTGAAAAAGCCTTTGATAAAATCCAACACCCGTTCATCATAAAGGTCTTGGAGAGATCCAGCATAACAGGTACATACCTAAACACCATAAAAGCTATGCAGAGCAAACCAACAGCCAACATCAAACTGAATGGCGAGAAAATCAAGGCAATTCCTCTAAGATCAGGAACAAGACAAGGCTGTCCACTCTCTCCATACCTCTTGAACATTGTGCTTGAAGTTCTAGCTAGAGCAATAAGACAACAAATGGAGATCAAGGGGATACAAATTGGAAAGGAAGAGGTCAAACTTTCACTATTTGCAGATGACATGATAGTTTACATAAGTGACCCAAAAGACTCCGCAAGGGAACTCCTAGAGCTGATAAACACCTTCAGCAAAGTGACAGGATACAAGGTAAACTCAAAAAAATTAGTGGCCCTATTATATACAGATGATGAAGTGACTGAGAAAGAAATCAGAGAAACCTCACCCTTTACAATAGCCATAAACAGCACCAAATATCAGGGGATAATGTTAACCAAGGAAGTGAAAGACCTGTATATCAAGAACTTTGAGTCTTTAAAGAAAGAAATCAAAGAGGATACCAGAAAATGGAAAGATCTCCCATGCTCTTGGATTGGTAGGATCAACATAATAAAAATGGCAATCTTGCCAAAAGCAGTCTACAGATTCAGTGCAATCCCTATCAAAATTCTGGCACAATTCTTCACAGACCTTGAAAGAACAATTCTCAACTTTATATGGAAAAACAAAAGGCCCAGGATAGCCAAAACAACCCTATACAATAAAGGAACTTCAGGAAGCATCACCATACCTGACTTCAAGCTCTATTATAGAGCAATATTCCTGAAAACAGCTTGGTATTGGCACAAAAATAGGCAGTTTGACCAATGGAACCGAATTGAAAACCCTGATTTTAACCCACACACCTATGAACACTTGATTTTTGACAAAGAAGCTAAAACTATACAATGGAAAAACAGAAAGCATCTTCAACAAATGGTGCTGGCATAACTGGGTACTGGTATGCAGAAGACTGCAGATAGATCCATGTTTATCGCCTTGTACAAAACTTAAGTCCAAATGGATCAAAGATCTCAACATAAATCCAGCCACACTGAAACTTTTAGAAGAGAAAGTGGGAGATACTCTTCAACGAGTTGGTACAGGAGACCACTTCCTGAACATAACACCAGTGGCACAGGCACTGAGATCGACAATTAACAAATGGGACCTCATGAAACTAAAAAGCTTCTGTAAGGCAAAGGACACAGTCAACAAGACAAAAAGACAGTCCACAAAATGGGAAAAGATGTTCACTAACCCCACATCTGACAGAGGGCTAATCTCCAAAATATACAAAGAACTCAAGAAGCAAGTCTCCAAAACACCAAAGGATCCAATTAAAAGGTGGGGTACAGAACTAAACAGAATTCTCAATAGAGTAGGCTAATATATCCAAGAGATACTTAAGAAAGTGTTCAACATCCTTAGCCATCAGGGAAATGCAAATCAAAACAACTTTGAGATACCATCTTACTCCTGTCAGAATGGCTAAAATCAAAAACACGGAAGACAATTTATTCTGGAGAGGATGTGGAGAGAGGGGAACACTCCTATACTGCTGGTGGGAGTGCCAACTCGTACAGCCTCTTTGGAAATCAGTATGGAGATTCCTCAGGAAAATAAGAATCAATCTACCACAAGACCCAGCAATTCCATTCTTAGGCATATATCCAAAAGAGGCAAATTCATACATAGCATTATTTGTAATAGCAGCATTATTTGTAATAGCCAGAACATGGAAGCAACCTAGATGCCCCTCAACTGAACAGTGGATAGAGAAAATGTGGTACATTTACACAATGGAGTATTACTCAGCAGAAAAAAACAATGGAATCTTGAAATTCGCAGGGAAATGGATAGCACTGGAAGAAACCATCCTGAGGGAGGTAACCCAGTCACAAAAAGACAAACATGATATGTACTCACTCATATATGGATTTTATACATGGATCAGGAGAGTACCAGTCTGCACTTCCAATGACAGAGAGTCTGGGAAACAGGAAAGAACATAAAAGATATGCATATATGCATAGTACCCAAGCAAAGAGGAATGAGGCAAGATCCTCTGAACAGATGGAGAACACAGCGAAGGGGAGGGGGGAGGGGGAGCTGGGGAATAGAGAGGGGGAGAAGAGGAAGAGAGAGTAGGTCATGGGGGAACAGGAAGGTTGACTGGGGGGGGTAGGATAGGGGGAAGAGGGAATCATAGGTTAGAAGACAGATCAGGCACCATTGTGACCTCTAGTGATCTAAAGGGATGACACCAATTGGCAAGCTAAGCAATAGTGTAGAGACCACCCAGAATGCCCATTCCTGATAATGAACTTGATGTCTATAACCATCCTGGTGCCTTCATCCAGTGACTGATGGAAGCAGAGGCAAACACCCACAGTTAAACACTGAACTGAACCCAAGGAACCCAGTGACAGAGAGAGAGGAGCGATGAGCAAATTGGCAAAGAATGGGCTGACAAAACCAGCAAAGATAGCTGATCCGAACAGGGGAGAGCTCTTGGACCCCGGACCGACAGCTGGGAGGCCAGCATGGGACTGATCCAGACCCCCTGAATGTGAGAGTCAGTGAGGAGTCCTGGGCAACCTATGGGGTCCTGAGCAGTAGATCAGTGTTTATCCCTGGCATACAAACAGACTTCGTGTGTCCATAACACAAAGACGGATGCTCTCTCAGCCTGGACTCTTAGAGGAGTGCCTGGACCCTACCCTGAGTGAAATCACAGACTCTAGATATCCCCTATGTGGAAGGAATTGGCAATAGGGTGGAAGGATGGGGGGATGGTGGGGGAGTGCGGGAGGAGGGGAGGGAGAGGAAACTGGGATTGACATGTAAAACAAGCTATTTAAAATTAAAATAATAAATAAATATATATATAAGAGAATTCTCTATTCAGTTCAGTCCACTACCTTTTAATTGGATCCTTTGGCATTTTGGAGTCTTGCTTCTTGAGTTCTTTTTTAAATTTTGGACATCAGCCCTCTGGCAGATGTGGGGTTAGTGAATATCTTTTCCTAATCTTCAGGTTGCCTTTTTGTCTTGCTGACTGTGTCCTTTGTGTTACAGAAGCTTCTTAGTTTCAGGAAGTCCCATTTATTAATTGTCGATCTCACTGTTTGTGCTACTGGTGTTATGTTCAGGAAGCAGTCTCCTGTACCAATTCGTTCAAGGGTACCTCCTACTTTCTCTTCTAACAGGTTCAGTATGGCTGGATTTATGTTGAGGTCTTTGATCCACTTAGATTTAAGTTTTGTGCATGGCGATAGACATGTATCTATCTGCAGTCTTCTGCCAATATCCAGTTATGCCAGCACCATTTGTTGAAGATGCTATCTTTTTTCCATTGTATAATAAAATATATTTTGATCATTTTCTTTCCCTCCTCCACATCTTTCCAAATCTTCTCCTCATCTCTATCACCCAACTTTAATTTCTTTCTAAAAAAAAAACCAATACAACAAAACATACCAAAATAAATAAGCAAATAAAAAACACTCAAAAATAAACAACTACAAAAAACAAGTTACCAAACTATGACCAAATAAAAACCCATGCACACAAAAATGTGGAGTTCATTATATATTGGTCATCTACTTGTGAACATAAGGTCATCCCTGGAGTGATTAATTAAACCCAGTATCACTCCATTGGAGAAAACTGATTTCCCTTTCCCATTATGTACAAACGATAATTCAATTGCTAACTTTTACCTTAGTGGCTATGTTTTTATGCATTCATTCATCTTTTAATATAGCAAAATAAAATATAAGATAAAACAAAGACTGTCACATTAGAGTTGGAAAGGACAGACCAACAGAAGGAAAAGAGCCCAAGAGAAGGCACAAAACCCAAACACCTACTCATTCTCACTCTCAGCAAATGCATAAAAACGGCAATCTGGAAGCAATAATATAAACACCGAGGACCTGGGGCAGACCAGCACAGGCCCCATGCATGCAGCTTCAGTCTCTGTGAGCTCAAATGAGCTTTCCTCACATTGATTCAGAGGTCCTTGTCCTCCTGGTGTCCTCCATCCGTTCTGGCTTTTAGGCTCTTTCTACCTCATTTTCCCCAAGAGTCCCTGAACAGTGAGTGTAGGGGTTTGATGGAGACCTCCCATTTAGGGCTGTGTGTTCCAAGGTCTCTCACTGTCTGTATAATGTCTGGCTGTAAGTTTCTGGTTTCTCTGTATTGTTTTGGAACCTGTCCTGGAACTTGCTCTGTAAACCAGGCTGTCCTTGAACTCGCAGAGATGCATCAGCCTTCCTCTGCCTCCCAAGTGCTGGAATTAAAGGCATGTACCACCAACACTCAGCGACTCTAGATCTTTGTATTTTCTCTCTTATAGAGTAGGAGGAAGCTTCTCTCGCCTACAGACAAATGTCATGGAGGCATTTTCTCCACCTAGTATCCCTCTTCCCGAATGACTCTGTGTCTAGCTGACATGAAACTAGCCAGTCAACCCCTTCCCAAAGAAACTTCTTTTTGCAACAGACAGAGACTATCACAGCAGCCCATGACTGACCAGTTACATATTTGCAGCACAGATCTTAACGGTGGCTGAAGTGAGTCCATGCCGTTTTCGTCCTTACATTTGTTCCTAACACATAAGGATTTTGGAACCCGCTTTTTAACTTCACAGAAAACAAAAAAAAATCTTCAGAGGTTTTAAGTGAGACTTGATTAAAACTTAAAATTAGTTAGGAGCCATAGAATGCATACGTGCTCTAGAATTTCTCACTCCATGTTGTACATTTCCCTTTACCAGCATTTTAATATATCTTTCAGTAGAGTTGTATAATTACCTCTGTTAAAGCTAAACCTTACTTGTCTGATTCAACCAAGCATATCTACTTTATATATTCCCAAGATGGCACTTTCTACTTTTTTCCTTTACTGATTTATAAAACTGCAATTAACTTGCACGCATTTCCTGTGCAACTGGGAGCTGCTCTGAGTTCTCCCAAGGACCTTTCAAACCTCCCCTGTAGATCTTATATGCAAACTACCTTTTATCTGTAAATCATAAGGCTGTGTTTGCTGGGGTGTTTTACTATTACATCATTTATTTCTCATCATCACTCAATGTGCTGGCTGAAAATTCCAGGAAAGTGTGATTAGATATGAGGGTCATAAACACCTTTCCTGACTGTTCACTCGAGATGGGCATCTAAATAAAATGGTCTTTAGTTTTGATATTTGATAGGAATGTCCTCTGGCCTTTTCGTTATTTTCTGTACATTTTTATTTGAATGGGTTTAGGAAATTTTACCACATGCCTGCTATATTTCACTCAGGTATATTTTCCTTATATCTTTTAGATTTAGTAACAGATACCTTAATGTTGTAAAAAAAATATTTAAGTTCTCCAGTTGTGTAAACATTTTCATTTTATTTTTTTATATTTTTATTTAAATTAGAAACAATCTTATTTTACCTATCAATCCCTCTCTCTCTCAGCCTCCCATGGCTCCCACCAAACCCTCCCCCATCCCAACCCCCCATCCATTCCCCATGGAGAGTGAGGCCTTTGATGCCATTTGGGGCAAGGCCTAGGCTTTCTCCCCGTCCTCTCTCCCACCCTACCCCTGTATTTAGGCTGAGAGAATATCCCTCCTTGAGGGAATGGGCTCCCAAAGTCCATTTGTGCACTAGGGATAAATACTAGTCCCACCACAAGAAAAAATTTTACAACCTGCTGTAAATTCAAGATGTTTAAGGTGTTTAAAGTATTTTAATATAAACACTTTAGCAAAACAAATCATTTGGTTTTATTTCCTAATATTTGGGAGAAGGCAGAATATATTTTATCACCAATATTTTCCTTGTACTCTTTGAGATTTCCATGAAAATGGTGTTCTCTCATATCTCAGGCCAGTTTAAGATTGAGATTAATTTTCCCTTCAGTGCCACCTACTAAAACATCTAGGTCAGACTCTTAGTGAAGGAAAATGGATTAAAAGTCTGTATTTGCCTCTGCTTTCCCTGATGGAAGAGTTTAGAAAGCTGAAAATCCAGGTGACAGATGATAACTGGAGTAGAATAACTGAATAACTTGAAGCCTAAACAGGCTGAAGAAAGAACACACACACACACACACAAAAACAATTATCCCAGATGGCAGAACCCTTGAGAAGTGGCAGCAACTAGTTTATCTGGAATCCTGGGGTGGAACAGAGAACGGAGAATGAAAAAAAATGCTAAAAATAGGTGGGAAAATCTAAAGTTGACTGAGAAAGGTTGACTTGTCACATGGCTTTCTCTGTGCCAGAGACTGAAATGTATTATTTGACAAAATAAGACAGAAAGTAAAGATCCATATGAAGACCTGAGGTACTCGGCTGAAAACCCACCTGGGAGTGTGGTAGCCACAATCTTCTGCATGACTAGTTCCAAACATTGTGGCTGCCAAGTTCCTGCTCTTGGCAGAAGATTAATAAGAGGCTTGGCTGTAGCACTGCCAAATCAAATATGAATTTCAGATAAATTTTTAACCTTGTAATAATTGAGCCATATTTATACCTTTTAAATTTCTCTTTTCTTATTTGTAATTAAGTTTAAATTTGACAGATATCTCATGATTTCATTCCACATGCTTTAAGAATCAGATCAATCTATAAAAATATACCTGAAGATACTCATAGCATGGGCTGGAGGTAAATAGCTCAGTGGTAGACCATTTGCCTTGTATACATGGGACCCTGGGTTTGCTATCTAATACTTCAAGGGGAATAAGAAAAGTGAGGAACGAGGGAGGCAGCTGTGAGGGTAAGAGCACTACCTTTGAAACACAAAGAGCTCAGTTCAAATTCTAAGTGCTCGTGGTAAAAGTTAACAAGGGTGCAAGCATGTAATGCCAGCTCTGGGGATGGGGTTGGGGGTGGTTTGGGAAACAGAGACTGATGAATTATAGAAGTTCCCTGACCAGCCAGCCTAGTCATCATGGTAAATTGGTAGGTCACCAAGAGACTCTGTCTCAAGGCAGGAGAGCAAAGAACAATGGAGGGAAACTCCTGGCTCCCTCCTCTGGTCTCTGCATGCTTACCAGTGGGCATGAATGCCTACACACCCACATGCACCATACACATGTGTGCACATGTGGGTGCACACACACACACACACACACACATGCACACATGTACTGACAATAAGTGTTCCCTTGATAGTAAATTTTTTTAAATCTACCCATATGCTGAGAAATTCCCATCAGCTTTGTATTGCCCTGCTGTTTTACAGAAGTCAACAGATGGTCTATTTATTCACCAATAGACACAAGTTGTCATTTTGGCTGTTACAGCCCAAGCTTTACCTGCCCATAAGGATACAGCTCAGAGAGCACATCTTCAAACATCAATGTCCTTTTATCTCCTCACCATGGAAATTAACACTTTCTGCCATAAAACATCTTCTAGGAATCCAAGAAAAAAAGATGAATATGGGAGAATGTGGAAAACCACCACACCACCCCGTTCACTTTATTGGTGTTTTGCTCTTGTGGATTTTTGTTAATTGTCTCTTAATTATTCGAGGTGAAACTTATATAAGAGCAGTCTAAAGTTGTCAATGCCGCTGCATCTAATACAATCACACTATTGTACAATCATTCTTTTCCTCTATTTTCTCTTAGTTTTGTTTAGTTCAATCCTACAGGAATGACTGATTAGTTAGCTGGTTGGTTGAGTTACTGAGTGATTTCGGTGCTCCAATTGTTCCAGCTTTGCCAGCTGGTAGCACTTTCTCCTTCTTGGTTTCTGTGACCTTTGACATACTTTTAACCATATGCTTTTCCTGTAAATCTCACTCCAAATGACATTTGAGTTGTTCTCTATTATTGTTATGAAGAGTGCTATGGAACACTTGCTTTAAATGTGATACTAGATCATAAAAGCAGACTTATTTACAGTGTAAGAATTCAGATTATGGCCTATCAACCTTAGCTGAGAATGTGCATGTCATATGACTTAAATGTTCTCCCACTCTGTACAAATTGTAAATGATCACAAAACAAACTGAACGTCTAAATTAGGAATTGAATAATGAAAATTAACTATATTTCATCACCTCCTACTTCCCTTCATCCAATCATAAGATTAACCCAACTAGTGAGTTCTTTACTTCCTTTGTACCCTTCATATTTAACACTCAGAGACACATTTTTTGTAGGTTGTTCATAAAATGTTCTATATAAAGAAATAACCAGAGATGGCTCTGTGGTTTAGAGCACATGCCATTTATTTTCCAGAACCCACATTGTGGCTCACAACCATCTGTAACTTCAGTTCCAGGGGATCTTATACCCTTTTCTGATCTCCACAGGCAACAGGCACATGCATGGTATACATACATATAGGCAGGAAAAATATATGTGCATGTAAAATAATAAAAAAATAAGTAAAAAAAATCCTAGTGTAATTCCAATTTAGGAGCTTAAGCATCAGAATGGAAACTCTCAAACCATCAAATTGAATTATATTATTTATTTGTTTATGTACTTTCTTACTTACTTACAGGCATATTTATTTCAGCTTATGGCTTCATTTTCAAATTAAGCTTATTTGACATTTTTGTAACTTACAACAGATCATTATACATGAAGACGATATTAATTACCTATCAAAATACTGAGGAGACAAAATCATTGAACCATGAATTTTAAAAAAGGCAAGTTTAATGGTAAAAGGTCCAATTACACTACATAACTTATTGAAATACTCCTTTTAACTTTTCTTATTACAACCTAATTTTCATTTTGATGCCATTTACATCTTTACCCCTTACTGTTATTCTCAATATTTTTTCCAAATCTTAAACCTTTCATAACTATTTGCAAGGTTTGGTTTTACTGCTACTCTTAGAATTCCTGGGACTTGAATATTTAATTTTCACCCTGAACTCATTTGATTAAAATAAATAAAACATAGCTGCCATGGGTTAAACAATGGAGTAAAAATCAAAAGTTGCATCTATATTTAGTCAAAGTTTTTCAAAGAAACAGCTAAAATATATATTTTCAAGTAACAAAGCAGCAGGGGATTAGATAGATAAAGATAGATGATTGATAGATAGGTAGATGATAAATAGATACATAGATAGATGATAAGTAGTAGATAGATAGATGATAATAGATAGATTAGATAGATGATAGATACAAAGATGATAGATAGATAGATAGATGATAGATACAAAGATGATAGATAGATAGATAGATAGATAGATAGATAGATAGATGATAGGTAGTAGATAGATAGATGATAGATTAGATAGATGATAGATACATATATACATGCACACATATATACATACATAGATACACAGATGTATACATAGATAGATGTTCTATAAACTATTATATATGTAATACAGATATGGAAGCAGCATCTGTCTAGGCTAGGCTGAGAAGCTAGCAGTCGTATAACAAAAGTCACTAGAGATGCAACTCCAAAGTCTGAAAGTCCCTGAAAAACTGCTACTGCAAATCTGTATTCAAAGACTGAAGAACATGGAGTCTGATGTCTGCGCACAACAGTAGCAAACATTGCACTCCCTCAAAATGGATGAGTTGTGCACACCAGAGTTTCTGCTTTTTCTGTCAATCCAGGTCCATAACATGTTGGATGATGTCACCCAAATTCAGGGTGTGATTCTGATCCACCCATATTCTTTGGAAACACCCTCACAAGCACAGGCAAAGATATCTTTTGTCAGTTTCCCAGGTGTTACTCTTTCTAGTCAAGATGAAAACCAAAATTAGCCACATGTTAGATAGTAAGCCACTTACTTTACAAGAAGTGTTAGCTAGGTCGTATTTCTGCTCAACACATATTAGTAGAAGTATTATATTCTAAGACATGGTAGTATTTGATATCATAACTGCAAGTCTTGAATCATAGTGTCATTGTCCTGGGCAGATCTTCTCTAACAAAGAACAGGGCTCTAGGTATGGAAGTAGGTATACATTTTAATAGTCATAACTCCACAAAATCAATGTAAAATGCATAATGTCTAAAAGTCTAACATGGCGGGAGAGGTACAGAGAGCTGGTGGATTAGCACCATTTTACTCTGACAAAGTTAGAAACGGTTCAGAAATAAGCAATCATTATAAAGACTGTGATTACTACGCTGAAGCTCTGTTGAGTCAAACCACATGCTTCAACTCAGAAAGGATCAGTCCACCTTCTACATCATTAAGGCCACTGTCCAGATCAGGACCATGTTTTTTTTTTTAAAACAGTTACTGGAATGAAGCTTATACATACATTCGTCCCTTCCCACAGGATGTGTTTATTCCAGGTAAGAGACTGTGCATGAGCAAGTGACTTAGTCAGAAAGAACAAGGCACATAATAAACACCAATGGGAATAGCTGTCAACAGATGCTAAGAGATGTGTACAGCTGTGGCTCGGTGTTATGCTGCTACAGTACTGACGTAGAAACGAGCGTGACTTGCCCATATGCTCAACCATCTTTCACTAAGCAACACTCATCATATCATTCTGATGTTACAGCTTTTCCAAAGCCCATCACCCTGACTGCATGGCTTGGTCGTTTCTTCAGTCCTGATGCTGGTTTGAGTCTGGTCATTTAGCCACTGTAATATTTTCCTGATCTGTTTCTTACTTTGTTCTTTACCTTATCTATGATCAATTTAGACACAGTGGCCTTGACAGAAACAACAGAGTACAGGTCAAGAGAAAGACAGTAAGGATATGATACGGGGAAAAGGCTATTAGATAATAACAAAGCAACTTGCATAAGCTTTACATTTTTAAAGTAAACAAAACTTAAATAACCTAACAAAACAACCAGAACCTGCTGTTCTCAGGAAAGAATGCAGAGTGAAGATTGGCCAGACACGCCCCTTAATAGAACATGCTCCAAAGGAATTGCTTTCTCTTTGGGCCAACCAACAATCAGGCATTGAGTTAGCCATGACACCTCAGGTGGCCCAAGTATTTATTAGGCTATTCGGCAAAGCTACAGAGAGCTTATTTTCCCTTAATGAGTTTACTCATTGCAAACAAAAGCCAATTCAATTCATCCAGGATATTTCTTAGTTCTACGGAATCATAAGAAGCCAAAATATCCTTGATGTATTTGGTAGTGGTGTTTCTTACAGTAAAAACCACACAAACCATTTTCATCAGCTCCACACTCTGTGGGCCTTCATACCAGGGCAGAGTGTTACTATCGCGTCATACTTTCGTACTTTTGAAGACAAGTGGGATTTTCTTGCCGTTGTTTACCTAAAACTTTACCATTAACCATTTTCTACAGAAAACGGTGCTTTGTAGGAACCAAACCCAAATGTTAGGCTCCCTTCTGCATCATACAGATGTACTGTGTGTTCCTGAGCCCTTGCCTCTGGCATCCTTCTGTGTTTTAGGCAATAAACTTCTCACCTGAAATAAGCAATAATAAAAGATACTTTCTCTCCACTTAAGTGTGGTGAATGAAATACAAAGCATAAAGCCAAAGACTTGTGATGAGTGTCCTGTACCCAGGTGCACTCTTTATGAAATCTTTAAAACAATCACCAGACAGTGCTACAGTGAGATTTCTACTGTTCTCTTTTCTGTCCACATAATTGCTGGTTTCTCCACTTTCTGCCACTGAAATCTGTCTCCCAATCTGTACCAATATCCATTAACTGTGCTAATAATCTAAGTCAGACCCATGCCAGTAGTAGACTCTTTTCAGCATGAGTAGCTCTTAAAATGCTAATGAAAATACTTTGCCCCCTCCTACAACTGAAGAAATGTTGTGTGTTTAGTGTGTAATGATCCTGAAAATCCATATGACAAAATTATACATTAGAGTAAAAAGTTTAATATTATATACTATAACATATAGTATTGTTGCTGATGTTAACACATTTAGTGGGTTTACAATTCATCACTTTCAACAATATCTAAGTATGCTGGTGTGCCCATGTGTGTTGACTGTTCTAGACCTCCTTCCAGGAAAATGCTATGCCCTATTTGTCTCTGCTCTTGTTTTCTTGGACACAATAATCAGTCTTGAGTTTGTGGCCACCACTTCACACGTTTGGTAAAACCACGGCTTATGTCACCCGTTGATCCAGGGCTTTGGCAATGATCTAAACGAGGATCAGGATCATCAGAGTTCTCCCTTCTAACTGAGAGAAGAGCCTTTTTGTGCCTGGCAGTGAAGCCCCAGGAATGCGGGTGAGCACGCTGCAGCAGCTGCCTCCTCACACCATTGTAAAATTGAGATTGAGCCAGCACAGAGAACAGCAGAGATGCAAAGTGAGAAATTAGAAGAAAAAACTTCATTTTTTTCTTGCGTCTGTTTTAGGCTGTTGCTGCTATGAAAACCAACTGACCTTTTCTAAACTGAAATTCCATTTTTAAATTAGAGAAGCCAAATACTAGCAGAAATGAAAACTCAGGCATTGCACATGAATACAAAATTAAAAGCAAAATTCCCCCCACCCAAATCCACAATCCAGATTTTCATTAGTGATTTCTAAATTTGCTTCTACAAAAAAACATTGGCATCCACAGAGGTAAATGTCATAAAAATGGAAGTATTTTTTAAACTCCATCAGCATTATACAGCATGTGTCACCTTATAGTTTGGAGTAAACATAGATTTACTCCATTATTTTTAATGAGCTGCAGAAAAATCCCAGTGCAATGAAATGATATAATAAAAATGTTCACAGCTCTAATTGTAAAGTTAGAAAACATAAATATATGAATTATGTAAAACTAATTAGCAATCAGCAGAGGTTGGGGAGAGCATGGTGGGAAATGAGGAGGAGAAAGGTCAGTCAACGGGACAGTTAAGTTAGAAGATAAAATCATTTCTTGTGTGCCACTGAACAGTAGGGTTACAAAACCAACTTCAATGTCCTACGTGTCTCAGAAAGCTAGGGAAAGGATGGTGAAGACTTTCATCACAAAGGATAATCATTGCTTCATATTATGTAATCTTAGTCATTTGCATATTATACAATACACACTGTATCATATAACATGGCGTTGTATAAATATGCATAACTGGAAATGACAACTAAAAATACAAGTTTAAATTTCTTTTTCTTCTTACGGTATTGTTGCAATGCTGAGGATCAAACCTAACATCTTGAGCATGCTAGATGTGTTCAGTCACTGAGCTGCAAACCCCAACCCCAAAATTTAATTCTCAATAAAAACATAAATGAGCATAGTACTGAAGTATTTAGCTTCAATGAAAAGTAGGTTATTTTCTTGCATAATGTCTAGATATCAAATACAAAATCTTGCTTTGTTTCACACGTAATTACAGTCAGCATATTAAAAGCAATCATTCCCATTTGAATGATGAACTATATCTTAGCCAAGTGGCTTGAACTATACTTGACTCCAAATTAAAAAATAGTAGAAAGGAATTATCTTCAAATTAACACCTTTAAAATACATATTTAACTATGTAAAGATGTGTTACATTTGTTTATGCTGCAGAATATTACTTTAACTGTGTAAATGTGTGTGTGGCATTTGTTTATGCTACCTTTGTTAACAATGTAAAAGGATGTGTTACATTTATTAATCTGCATTTATTTAATTATGTAAAGACATATTGCATTTGTTTCACCTTGTTGGCCTAAGACACCTGATTGGACTAACAAACATCTAAGTGGCCAATAACTAGGCAGGAGAGGGATATGTGGGGCTGGCAGGTACAGAGAATAAGTAGTAGGAGAAATCTAGGTTTGAGAGAGAAGAAGAAAAATAGAATGAGGGAGAAAGAAAGGGGCACACATGGGGCCAGAAGCCAGGCAGCCACCGATCAGACATGGAGACAGCAGGAAAGGAAGACAGACAGACAGACAGACAGGAAGGAAGGAAAGAAGGAAGGAAGGAAGGAAAGAAGGAAGGAAGAAAACTAAGAAACCCCAAGGCAATGCATAGATAAAGACAAACAGATTAAAATAAGAGCTAAGCTAAAGCCAAGCAGTCAAAACTACTAAGTCTCTGTGTTATGATTTGGTAGATGGTTGGTTGCCCAAAAGAAAAATCCTCATACAAATACCTAGACGCACAGGAGAGAAAGCTTGTTGAGTAAAGCATGCATTTCACATGCTGATGACTGGATCCCCAGAAACTACACAAATGTCAAGTAAGCATCAAAACCTGTCTAGGATTGCAGTCCCTTGGGAGACAGAGTAAGGGACATTCCCTAGGGTGAGTTCGATGCAACATCTAGTTTCAGTGAAAGATCCTGTCTCAGACAATAAAATGGAGAATAATCAAGGGAAATACCCACCATCACATTTAGTCATCCACATGTACAAGCACGTACATGTGTGCCTACAAACATAACAAGCAAACAAAACATACAATCAAATATGTAAGTATTGAGGCTGTAGAGGTAGCTTCTATGGTAGAATGCTTGCCTCTTCTGTGTGAAGTCTTGGGTTTGATCCCCGGACACAGCATAAAAATGGGCATGGTACCTCATTCCAACAATCCCAGTTTTGAGTGGTATAAGCAGGAGAAGCAAATGTTCTAGGTCATTCTCAGCTATATAGAGAATTTGAGACAAATTTATGATTCCTGGTTTATACACATATTCTCAGTTGGGGTTTCTATTGCTGCAATGAAGTACCACATCATTTGCATCAATTTATTGTCTAACTTATTAATGATTGATAAAAGTCTATTCTTATATCTACAATTAGATCACCTTAAAATGTTTAATTACAAATTGTTTTATGGGATAAGCATGCATTAATTTTAAAGAAAATAATTTGTACAAAGCATCATTATCTTGAGGGTGCTAATTTGAGTGGCAGTAAGTTAGCTTCTTGGCTGCTTTGATAAAACACTGACCAAAAGCAACTTGAAGAGGAAAACACTTATGTTTTGTTTACTACTCCAAATCTGAGGGAAATCAGGGGAAGACCTCAAGGCAGGAACCTGGACGCAGGAACTAAAGCAGAGATCATGGAGGAACAATGCTTACTGGCTTGCTCTCCATGGCTTTCTCAGCTTAATCTCTTATGTAACCCAGGACTACCCATTCAGGAGTAGCACTAACTATAGTGTGATGGGACCTCCTGTATCAATCATTAATCCATAAGAAACCCCACAGACGAGGCCCCACAGGCCAATATGATGGAGTCAGCTGTTCAACTGAGGTTTCCTCTAGTTTGTGTCAAAATGACAAAACTAATCATTTTACTTGGTTTATTTTTTTGTGTGTTTTTAAAATATACCATGGATGGCATGTCTCTTAATAACTGTACCTGGCTTTGACAAATTTAAAATGATGCAATTCCTCTTCCTCCTCCTCCTCCCCCCTCTTATTTCTCCTCCTTCTTTCGAGATAGGGTCTCACTACTACTCAGCCCTGGCTGGCATGGAAATCACTATACACTATATAGACAATTATGGCTTCTAATCCATAGGTATCTGCATGCCTCTGAATTCTGAGATTAAAGGCATGTACCACCACATCATCTGTGTGTGTGTGTGTGTGTGTGTGTGTGTGTGTGTGTGTGTGTGCGTGCGTGTTAGATATGTATATGTGTTTGGGAGTACTGATACCAAACATGCTTTTTCAATTGCTCTCCACCTTACTGATTGAAATAGGATCTCTTACTAAATCTGACTATCAATGATTTGAGTATATTGGCTAGCCAAGAAATCCTCTGTCCTGTTGCCTCTAGTCCCCTGCACCAGTGTTATATAGATGCACCACTGTACCTGGTTTTTACTTGGATGCTGGGGAACTGAAATAATGACTTCAGGTTTGAGCAGCAAGCTCTTTATTCATTTAGACCTATCCCTAACATTTCAAATTCTCTTCTTTAACATTGTTTGTGTTTTTGTAAATTCCTACACTAAGCCAGAGACATGTTGTACAGGGATGTCTCTAGTCACTATGGAGTGCCAAGGGCCTGTACTGAGATCACACCAATATTCAAGAAATCATATCTGGTTAGTGTCGTGTCAAGAGGATGGCAGGAAATAGTTTGATTGGAATTATGGCAATTACAAAGTAATTATGTCAGTTTACAAAGAGATATACACAGGAGTGGGGAAAATTGTGACCATCCTCTTAGGTCTCATTTGGGTCCATAAATTATGGTGACCCAAGACACACTAATGGGAAGAGACTAATACAAGTTTACAGGACACAGAAGCCATCGGAAGGAAATGGAGATCCAACGAGAGGGAGTGGAATGCTCAGTCCTAAATAAGAAACCTGTATCACAACCCTTCATTTTGAAGCTCATGAACCCTTAAAGAAGTAGGGGGCAAAAAGATTGTAAGAGCCAGAGGCAGTGGATGTCTACAGAGAAACAGTGTTTTCCAGACAAAGCATGGAGGTTGCACAGATAAACCCACAGTAGGCGTGACAGCATGGGGAAACAAGACAAAAATCACAGCACCAAGAGGGTAAATGGGCACCGACTTCACCCCTCATTGAGGAACCAATGGCAGTTAATATCTGCTAGAAGTAGGGAAGGTTTTCTTTAAGGGTGTGTCCCCCAAGAGGTCCACACACCAAAGAGTACATGGGCAGGATACACTGGACTTCATAGGCTTAAAAATCCCAAAGAGGGCCACTTCAATCCATAGTCAGGGCAAAGGACAGAGGTGAGCACCCGGTCCCCATCTTAGACCCGAATTCCTCCCACTTACCCTCTCTCGGAGCCCCTGGCCTGGGGACTGCAGCCAGGTAAACTTGCCCCCAGATGGAAGAGCAAGTGACCAGGAGCCTGGAGAAAGAGCTGGTACATTTCCTCCTACACCCAGGGCAGAGGGCAGAGGACAGAGAGCAAAGGACAGAGAGTATTGGATTTGCTTGCACCCACTGAAAGGAAACCCTGATCACCTACCCATCAGGAGTGAGGGGGAAGAGGCAATATAAAAATGAACTCAGCAACAGAAAAACAAATATGACACCACCAGAATCTAGAGATTCTACACCAGTAACACCTGAACTCCCCAACGTGGATGAAGCAGAAGGGAATGACCTTAAAAACACCTTCATGAAAATTATAGAGGCCCTCAAAGAGGATGTGAAAAAATCCCTTAAAGAAACATAAGAAAAACAAACCAAAAAATGCAAGAAATAGAAGAAAAAAACAAACCAAAAAATCCAACAAATGCAAGAAAGGGAGGAAAACACAAAACAAAAATTACAAGAAAAAATTCAAACAATGCAAAGGTTGAAAGCTGACATGGAAACAATAAAAAAGCATAATGTGAAGGAATGCTGGAAATAGAAAACTGGAAAAACAGTCAGGTACTACAGATGCAAGCATAACCAACAAAATACAAGATATGGAAGAGAGAATCTCAGGTGTTGAAGACACACTAGGAGAAATTGATTCATCAACCAAAGAAAATCTTAAGTCCAACAAATCCCTAACACAAAATATCCAGGAAATATGGGACACCGTGAAAAGGCAAAACCTAAGAATAAAAGGTATAGAAGAAGGTGAAGAAACCCAACTCAAAGGGACAGAAAACATTAAACAAAATCATAGACGAAAACTTTCCCAACCTAAAGAAACATATGCCAACGAAGGTACAAGAAGCTTACAGAACACCAAATAGAGTGGACCACAAAAAAGTCCCCTCACCACATAATAATCAAGACCCTAAGCATATAGAATAAGGAAAGAATACGTAGAGCAGCTAAGGGAAAAGGTCAAATAACATATAAAGGCAGACCTATAAGAATTACACCTGACTTCTCCATGGAAACTCTGAAAACCAGAAGGTCCTGGATAGATATTCTATCAACACTAAGAGACCACGGATGCCAGCCCAGACTACTATACCCAGCAAAGCTTTCAATCACTATAGATGGAGAAAACAAGATATTCTATCACAAAAACAGATTTAAACCATACATATCCCCTAACTCAACGCTAGAGAAAGTTCTGGAAGGAAGTTAACTACAACCAGAAAAACAGGAAATATATAATCCCACATTACCAATACCCAAAAGAGAAAAGGGGTGGAAATCCACATACAATTCCACCAAGAACAACCATTCCAAAACGATTGAGAACGAGCAAACAAAGGTCATTAATATCTCTCAATATTAATGGTCTTCACTCGCCCATAAAAAGTCACAGGCTAACAGAACAGATTGGAAGAAAGAACCCATCCTTCTGCTGCATACAAGAAAGACATCTCAGCCTCAAAGACAGACATTACCTCAGAGTTAAGGGTTGGGAAAATATTTTCCAATAAAATGGTCCCAAGAAACAAGCAGTGGTAGCAATCCTAATATCTAACAAACTAGACTTTAAACTGAAATCAATCAAAAGAGATGAAGGAGGTCATTTCATATCAATTCCAGGAAAAAATCCACCAATATGAAGTCTCAATTCTGAACATTTATGCCCCAAACACAAAGGCATCCACATTTGTAAAAGAAACATTACTAAAACTCAAACCACACATAAAACCTCACACACTTATAGTGGGAGACTTCAACACCCCACTGTCACCACTAGACAGGACTACCGGAAAGAAACTTAACAAAGAAACAAAGGAACTAATAGAAGTTATGACTCAATTGGGTTTGACAGACATCTATAGAACATTCTATCCAAACAAAAAAGAATATACCTTCTTCTCAGTGCCACATCGAACCTTCTCAAAAATTGACTGCATACTTGGCAACATATCAAACTTCAACAGGTACAAAAAATTGGAATAAGTCCATGTATCTTATCAGACCACCATGCTTTAAAGTTAGAGTTCAACAACAACACAAATTCCAGAAACCCTGCAAACTCATGGAAATTGATTAAGGTGCAATTGCACCACTCCTGGATCACAGAAGAAATAAAAACAGAAATTAAAGACTTCCTAGAAATCAATAAGAATGAAGACACAACATATCCAAACTTATGAGACACTTTGAAGGCAGTGCTAAATGGAAAGTTCACAGCACTAAGTGCCCACGTGAAGAAACTGGAGACTAGTCACACTAGAGCATTAACATCACAGCTGAAAGTTATAGAACACAAAGAAGCAAACTCATCCAGGAGGAGTAGACCCCAGGAAATAATCAAATTGAGTGCTGAAATCAATAAAGCAAAAACTAGGAAAACATTACAAAGAATCAATGTAAACAAAGAGTTGGTTCTTTGAGAAAATCAACAAGATAGACAAACCTTTATCCAAACTCACCAACGGCAGAATGTGAAACTGCAAATTAACAAAATCAAAAATGAAAAGGGTGATATAACACTGGACAGTGAGGAAATCCAGAGAATTATCAGGTTATACTTTGAAAATCTATACTCTACAAAATTTGAAAATTTAAACAAAATGGACAACTTCCTGGATAGATATCACCTGCCAAAATAAAATCAAGAACAGATAAGCAATTTAAATAGTCCTATAACACCTAAGGAAATAGAAGCAGACATCAAAAATCTCCCAACCAAAAAAAGCCGAGGGCCAGATGGTATCAGTGCAGAATTTTACCAGAAATCCAAAGAACAGCTTATACCAGTTCTCCTCAAAGTATTCCATGCAATAGAAGCAGAGGGTCTTGGCTAAACTCTTTATGAGGGTTCAAAAACATTGATACCCAAGCCACACAAAGACACAACTAAGAGAGAGAACTTCAGATCAGTTTCCCTCATGAACATTGATGCAAAAATACTCAATAAAATTCTGGCAAATCAGATCCAAGAACACATCAGAAAATTCATCCACCATGATCAAGTAGGCTTCATTCCAGGGATGCAGGGATGGTTCAACATACGAAAATCTACCAATGTAATCCACCATATAAACAAGCAGGGAAACAAAAATCACATGATCATCTCACTAGATGGCGAAAAAGCCTTCGACAAAATACAACACCCCTTCATTTTTATAAAGGCCTTGGAGAGATCTTGGATAACTGGAACATACCTAAATATAATAAAAGCTATATACAGCAAACCAACAGGCAACATCAAACTGAATGCAATGAAACGCAAGGCAATTCCTCTAAAATCAGGAACAAGACAAGGCTGTCCCCTCTCCCCATACCTCTTCAATATTGTACTCAAAGTTCTAGCTAGAGCAATAGGACAACAAAAGGAGATCAAGGGGATACAAATTGGAAAGGAAGAGGTAAAACTTTCATTATTTGCAGATGATATGATAGTTTACATAAGCAACCCAAAGAACTCTACCAGGGAGGTCTTACAACTGATTAACACCTTCAGCAAAGTGGCAGGATACAAGATCAAGTCAAGAAAATCAGTAGCCCTACTATATACAGATGATAAAAAGGGCTGAGAAAGAAATCAGAGAAACATCACCCTTTACAATTGCCACACACAACATAAAATACCTTGGGGTAATGCCAACCAAACAAGTGAAAGACCTGTATCACAAGAACTTTGAGTCTTTAAAGAAAGAAATTAAAGAAGACACCAGAAAATGGAAAGATCTCCCATGCTCTTAGATAGGTAGGATCAATGTAGTAAAAATGGCAATCCTGACAAAAGCAATCTACAGACTCAATGCAATCCCCACCAAAATCCCAGCACAATTCTTCACAGAACTTGAAAGAAAAATCTCAACTTTATATGGAAAAACAAAAAACCCAGGATAGCCAAGACAACCCTGCTCAACAAAGCAACATCTGGAGGCATCACCATTCCTTACTTCAAACTCTCTTATAGAGCTGTAATCCTAAAACCAGCTTGGTACTGGCACAAAAACAGACAGGTAGACCAATGGAATCAAACTGAACACTCTGAGATTAACCCACAAACCTAAGAAAAGCTGAGTTTTGACAAAGAAGCTAAAATTATACAATGGAAAAAAGATAGCATCTTCAGCAAATGGTTCTGGCATAACTGAATATTGGCATGTAGAAGACTGCAGATAGATTCATGTCTACTGCCATGAATAAAACTTAAGTTGAAATGGATAAAAGACCTCAACATAAATCCAGCCACACTGAACCTGTTAGATGAGAAAGTGAGAGGTACCCTTGAAAGAATTGGTACAGAAGACTTCTTCCTGAACATAACACCAGTTGCACAAACACTGAGATTGACAATCAATAAATGGAACCTCCTGAAACTGAGAAGCTTCTGTAAGGCAAAGGACACAGTCAGCAAGACAAAAAGGCAACCCACAGATAGGGAAAAGATATTCACTAATCCCACATCTGACAGAGGGCTGATCTCCAAAATTCACAAAGAACTCAAGAAGCAAGTCTCCAAAACACCACAGGATCCAATTAAAAAGTGGGAGACTGATCTAGAGAATTCTCAATAGAGGAGTCTAAAATGGCTGAGAGACACGTAAGAAAGTGCTCAATATCCTTAGCCATTAGGGAAATGCAAATCAAAACAACCCTGAGATATCATCTTACTCCTGTCAAAATGGCTAAAATCAAAAACACCAATGACAGCTTATGCTGAAGAGGATGTGGAGAAAGGGGCACACTTGTCCATTGCTGGTGGGAGTGCAAACTTGTACAGCCACTTTGGAAATCACTATGGAGATTCCTCAGGAAAATGGGACTCAGTCTACCACAAGACCCAGCAATCCCATTCTTAGGCATATACCCAAAAGATGCCCATTCATACAACAAGGATGTCTGTTCCACAATGTTCATAGCAGCATTATTTGTAACAGCTAGATCCTGGAAGCAACCTAGATGGCCCACAACTGAAGAGTGGATAGAGAAAATGTGATACATTTACACAATGTCGTACTACTCAACGGAAAAAAAAACAGTGGAATCTTGAAATTTGCAGGCAAATGGATAGCACTAGAAGAAACCATCGTGAGTGACAAGCATGGTATATACTCCCTCATATATGGATTTAGACATGGATCAGGGGAGTGTCAGCCTACAATCCCAGTGCCAGTGAGTCTGAGAAACAGGAAGGTTCGCAAGAGATATGCATTATACCCCAGAGGAGTGGAAAGAGGCAAGATCTCCTGAGCAGATTGGAAACGTGAGGGGAGGGGAGAGGAACCAAGAAAAAGAGAGGGGAATTAGAGGAGGGTAGAAGAAGACATGGGGGAGCAGGAAGGTTGACTTGAAGTAAGAATAGAGGAGAGCAGGATGAGAGATTCCATAATAGATGGAGTCATTATAGCTTTTAGGAGAGAGTTGACACTAGTGAGATTTCCAGAGATCTACAAGGATAACACCAACTGGAAAACTAAGAAATAGTGGAGAGACTACATTAATAGCCCCTACCTGATGATAAGGTTGATGACTACCTTATATGACATCCTAGAACCTTGATCCAGTGACTGATGGAAACAGAAGCAGATACCTACAGCTAAACACTGAACTAACCCCCCTGAACCTAGTGACAGAGATGGAGAAGTGATGAGCAAAGGGGTCAAGACCGTGCTGGTGAAACCCACAAAGACAGCTGACTGGACAAGGGGGAGCTCTTGAACCCCGACTGATGGCTAAGAGGCCAACAGGGGACTGATCCAGACTTCATGAATATAGTGTAAATGAGGCCTCAGAAATCTCGGAGGCCTTGAGTAGTAGATTAGTGTTCACCATGGCATACAAATGAACTTTGGGAGCCCATTCCACATGGAGGAATGCTCTCTCAGCCTGGACACATGGGGAAGGGGTTAGATCCTGCCCTGGATGAAATGACAGACTCTGGAGATCCCTGCAAGGAGGATGATGTGGGGATTGGGCTGGGGGTGGGGGGGGATAGGGGTGGGGCTGGTGGAGGGACAAGGGGGTGGAGCTGGGATTGACATTTGAAGCATGCATGTTTCTAATTTAAATTAAAAAAAGAAAAAATACCAAAGAGGGTGTAGAATTGGGTGACTAGGAAGGGGGAACTGTGGGAGAAGTTGGAGGAGTGAATATGATTAAAATACATATACTGCATAATATTTTCAAATAATTCATAAAGAATTTTTTTAAAAGTGGAGACTCGAAGAATCAGTGAAAGTCGGTTTCTTGTATGGCTAATTAGACAAGGACCAGTGAACTCTGTCAACGTGATGGCAGTGCGGAGCTTAGAAGAGAAGTCACCCTAACAAAGCCTGAACATTATTTTCTACACCTCAGCTTCTCATTTCAGAAGATAAGGCTTTGTTGCCTTTCCTTGTAGCAGTGGGATTATGCTTCCACTTGGGTATTTCAGCTTCTGCTTCATCATAGCACAAAGGTCAATGTAATCAAGTTGTAACTGCTATTTTTTTCAAGTGGCATTTACTTAGATAGTTAATGCCAAAACGGTATATTTTTAACTCTTTCACATCTATTCACCTAAACATGTTCTAGTAAGGATTAAACACTCTGAAGTCCCCTATTCTAGTGACACAGATGAAAATCACTCTGCAACAGCAATCGTTCCTTTGCAGGTAGAAGTTGACTATTGTGAAGGTGCTGAAGGATGAGAAAAGGAAGCTGGAGTTTCATAGGCCTCACAGTTTTACTCCTCCCTCTTCTGATTTCCAATGTTCTCCTGTCACTGCTGCCCTGTCAATCAACTCTTTCTCTGTAGGACACTGAGGACTTCTCACTGCCACTAGAACACAGACCATAATGATGCTTATAGATTCTAGTGTTGGCACATCCTCTAAACCAGCCTTTGTTATGGATTTACCTCCATGACCAGGATGGAATACAATAATTAGTTCTAAGACTGGATGAGGAGGGCCTCATGGGTTCCTGCCTCTTACTGCTGAACTAACAGCGGTGGATAGATTCTGGGACAGGGGGCCTCATGGTCTTACTGTGTGGCCACTGCTGATCCCACCAGGCTCCAGAAGATAGCTCCAAACCCATTATCACATAAACAGTACTGGCGAACAGAGTGGGTCTCAAACTAGACAGACATGATGCCAGAAAGAGATTTGTAGGGAAGAGAGTAAGTAGATAGGGACAGGAGAGAGAAACAGGAGTGGAAGATGAGAGTGATTGGTATGTACTCTGTGTGTGGGTGTGTGTACAGTTGTTAAAAAGTAAATAACAATAGTTAAGTAGAAAAAAATGCAACTCCCCAAAAGACAAGTGAAGCTGTTTTCATGAAGGAGGGAAAATAACCACTATCCATTAAGAAAAACACCACTGCTGTCCGGCTCCATTAAAACTGAGTGATCAGAAGCGGACGTGTACACACTTTGCTGTGCGAGGTGGTCAGGTTCCATTATAGTGGGCAGATACATGGTGGGGTGTGGGAAGGGGGAGAGAGGTTCATGCCCTATAGAGACAGACAGATCTGAAGAGGGGAAGGCTGTGAAGATCAGGTTCATGCTTGTCACCCAGAGACATGGTGTTGTCTGGTCTTGGGCTACTGCAAAGGGCCATGTCTATGTCTGTGACCCTGCTGCAGTCAGAGTCTGCAACAATGTCCATGGCTCCTATTACTACTAAAGGGTGTGCAGACACTTGTTGGTATGGACTGACAAGGTGCCCGAGGATCATGTTGACATGGAGGACATACAGATCTGAGTAGACAGCACTGGCCCCTGATGCCATGGAGATTTACCAGCTGGGACTGCAGCCAAAAGCCTTGTCAGAGTACATGACCCTACCGCAGCCTAGGACTGTGTTGAAGTCCGTGGTCCCTGTTACCATCAAAGGCAGAGCAGAAACCCGGGTGTCTGAAGGCCGTGTAGATCTGAGTACCACTGCCAGTTTCACTGATGCCTTTTCTTCCTGCCTGTGCTGGGGCTTGATACCCTGAATGTTGACCCAGACTGTCTGACAAGCACATTTACCATCATTCCAAACTGATGTCCCAGTCACCTCTACAATATGAATCAAATGCAGACAGTGTATTGACTCACTCTATAACAGAAAGGTCTGTACTCTGTCAGAGATAAGACTCCCCCTTAACAGGTCTACTTATTGGTAATGGCATCACCATGCCTTCAGAACAAAACCCTTGAAGAAACTAGGAGTAAAAGGAACATACTTCAATGTAATAAATGATGTATACCACAATACCATAGTGGACATTATAGTAACTGACAGTATGTCCTCCAAATTCTGAAATAAGACAAAGGTACCAATTCCACTCTTATTCAACATTGTGCTCAAAGTCTTAGCTACAGCAATAAGATAAGAGAAAT
This sequence comes from Mesocricetus auratus, assembly GCF_017639785.1. Lineage (NCBI taxonomy): Eukaryota > Metazoa > Chordata > Mammalia > Rodentia > Cricetidae > Mesocricetus > Mesocricetus auratus. Next base: position 8,425,515 of record NW_024429185.1, read on the forward strand.
AAAAGGAATGAGGGGAGAAAGAAGCAAATTGTCACTAGTTGCAGCAACATGATCCTATACTACATGAAACACACCACCAGAAAAGTCATAGAGCTGACCAACACTTTCTGCAATCACAGAATACAAAATTAACATGCAAAAACTAAGCTTTTCTATGTACAAATAACTAATTTGCAAAGAAATGAATTAGAAGGGAAATCCTATCACCACAACTTCAGAAAAATAAAATGCCTGTGCAGAATAAACGTAACGAAAGAGAAGAAAGACTTTTACGATGAAAATTGTAAACCTGAGGAATTGGGAAAAAGAAACACTAGAGAGTGGAAAGACCTTCTATTCTCAAAGGTTAATATTTTGAAACTTGTCATAATACTAAAGGCAATCTACCAGCTCAGTTCTCACCAGAACCCCAATGACATTCTCTGTATAATTAGAAAAAATTCTAAAATATGTATGGAAATACATACAAACCTCAAATAGCAAAGCAATCCTTGACAGAGTAATGTCTAGAAGTATCATAACACTAGGTCTCAAATTAAATTACAGAGACACAATAGTGAAAACAGCATGGTACTGGTACAAAAGCAAACATACACCCCAAGTGAAATAGAATAAAGGACCCAGAAATAAACCCACACAATTACAGACACTTAATTACTGAAAAAGTTGTCAAAACATGCATTGGAAAAAAAGACAACCTCTTTGAGACCATGAACTTGAGGGTGTGAACAAGGAAAAGGTTAGAGACATGTGGGAGGAGTTGGCAGGAGGAAAGGGGAACATTATGTGGTTATATTTTAATTAATTTTTTATTTTAAAAGCTTCTTTTAAAAATGGCTCAGGGAAAGCAGATACCTACATATAAGATACTGGAAATAGAACCACATCTCTAACCCTACCCAAAACTCAACTCAAAACAGATTAAAGGCCATAACCTTTGAGCTGCTAAGGGAAAATACTTTTTTTCCATAAAGGCATTTTCTAAAGACTTCCAGTGCCATAAGGAGTAATCCCAAGAATTGACAAATGGGCCTATATGAAATTAAAAAGCTTCTATACAGCAAATGAAACAATTATCAGAGTGAAAAGTTCCCTACATAATGGAGAATACATCTTTTCTAACTTTGCAACAGACAGTAAATTAATATCCAGCATGTATAGAGAACTGCAGAAACTTAATAGCAAAATCCAAAATACCCAATCAATAAATGGACTAAAGGACTAATAGATGGTTCTCAAAAGAAGAAACACAAATGGCCAATAAACACTTGAAAAGTGTTCAATGAACTTAGCTATAAAAAAGTGCAGATTAAAACTGTTTGGAGATTCCATCTCACCCCAGTCAGAATGACTATTGTCAAGGCTGCAAATGTGGAGGACAAAGGGAAGGGATATCCTTAATAACAGCAGGTGGAAGTGTAGACTTGAACCATCGCTATAGAAACCAGCATGGGAACTCCTCAAAAATCTGAAAGTAGAACGGCCATGCAACCAAGCATGCACTCAAAGAACTCTTGTCAGAACACCACAGAGATAGTTGCTCAAGAAATGAAACGAGCGTATATGTCTATCAGCAAATGAATTGGCAAAGAAAATATGATACCTGTACAGAATGGAATTTATTATGAAGACATAGAGAAAAATGAAAGAAAATGGATACAACTGGAAATCATTATGCTAAGCAGAATAGCCAGACACAGACAAATGCTGTGTGTTTGTCCTCTGAGACTCTAAAATTAAAATGTTAAAATTGTGCTCGTTTATGTATGTGTTTATGTTTGTATATGTGTTTGTAGCTATATGTGTGTGCTTGTAGGTCACAAAATTAGAGAGAGATCATGAGAGAATGAGATCTTAAGGGTTACAGGAAATGAAGAAACAATACATGTACTAATACATGTAAGAAGAGAACAGAGTGAGAATAAAGTATGATTACACACTGGTGTTAAAATAATATAAAGAAACATACGAGCTTTTTCTAAGAACTTCTAGGTTCTTTGTTATAAGTAGAATATATGTCTATCCCTTAACCTTGACATGATTCTTCTACTCTCTTGGGATCGCAAGGATTAGGAATGAACTAAGAGCAGGATGAAGACTATGAAAATGAAAGATTTCAATTTGAACTAAAATAGTTGGAGACTGAAGAGATGGTTCTGTAGTTAAGAGATCTTCTCTGCTTTTTTAAGGAACCCAGGTTCATTTCCCATCACCCACATGGTGGCAAACAACCATCCATACCTCCAGTCCTAGGGGATCTGATGCCATCTTCTGGCCTCCCAGGGCTCTGCACATACACAATGCATTGTCATACGTGTGGGACAATAATTCTTTTTCAAACAATACAATGGAGATAGCTGGTGTCACACATTTTAAGGCACAGAGACAGACACAGATACAAGCTGAGATGGAATTGAGTCTTTCCCATTTTGAAAGCAATAAATCTTTGGCCATCATTCCTTATGATGTCCTGATACAAAAGGATTCATAAGAAAACAAAAGGGGAATTCAGAATGTGAAGCAAAGACATCACTCATTAGGTACATTTCATTAATTGCTCTTTTGTAAATTTTCAAATGAATAACATTCTGGCAATGGCCAAAGAGTCCTGAGACTGTAGACATTCCTTTTTTAAAAAATATTTAAATTCCTATTAAGATGATAAATCGTCATGTTTCTAAAGTGTGACTTACTCACTGTCTGGCAGGTGAATAATCACCAGATTAAGAGTCTTGAACAATTTTATAGATGTAATAATGTTTAATAACTCTTCAATAATAGGTCAAGGATTCTGAACCTTGACTTTTAATCCATATTACTTCAGAAAACTATTATTATCCAAGGATATAGAAAATTAAATTTTCTTTTCTAACTTGTCAAGGAAAGTTTGTTGTTGAATCTAGCTCCAGAAATAGTAACTGCATACAAAACCTAGAGACTCAAAAGACGAAACAAAGGAGCTTGTATTACCATGCTCACCGTAGCACTCATCAATTAAATTTATTTTCAAGTAATTCAGAAAATCAGTTCATAGTAGTTGATATGTGGGAAGTGGACTACATATAAAACAGATTTAAATGCATACAATTTATCATCAAGGCCATAAAAAATGGAGAAAAGCAGAATAAACACAAACAACAAGTCTACTCAAATTATATAGATGTCCATTTGAATAAATGGATTTGACTTAAAGATAAGGCTCTTGGGCCTGGGGAGGGAGTTCATTGTGTGAGAGTGCTTCAGGTGACCTGAGTTTGGAACACCAGCATCCGCACAGAGTTGCTGCATGAGCCTGTGACCCCAACAGTGGAGACAGGAAACACTCTAGGGCTCCTCGGTCTAAGGAAAATAATGGTGAGATTGACAGACAGAGACACCCATGTTTGTCTGTACACATGCACACAGAAACACACACATGCATACATATACAAACAACGTGCACACACAGAATCTTTTGTTTTTCAAGTATGACTCTCGAAAACTGTTAGCTATCATTCCTCCATGATGAACTGGTAAACCTGACTCTGAGTTGTTAAATTCGGTGGTCATATTCTGAGGCAACCTTGAACCATTGGCCTGTCCCTGGCCTGCTTGTTCATCAGCGACTCTTCCCAACATGGTAGATGATATTTTACCAGCAGCGATTTAACCTGCAGAAGTGGGGTCCAAAGATAATCTTGCTCACTCTACTCCCTTTTAAATAGCTCATATATGTCATAAACCAGGAATGCAGCAGCCATCAAGGGAATAAATCAAACTATGGCTCAAGACTCTCAGTGAAGAAAAAGTGAGATTTCTGGATGTATCAAACAGCTGATAATATAAGGACTTTTTGTTCTGTTTTGTTTGGGGGTTTTTTTTTTTTGCTTTTTTTTTTCCATCTCAGGGGCACAGCCGAGAGATTGTGTTACAGCAGGTGATATGTCAGCATGTCACTTACCTATCACACCTGCCAACCTTGAGAGGGTCCCTTAGTCATTACTCATAACTGCCAATTTACAAGATGGCCCAGTAGGGAACAAAGGAACCAACTGGAACAAATAGAGGTTTGCTACAGATGCTGTCGGTCTACCAAGTACAACACAAGTGATGAATCTTAACTAGGAAGGAGCAACACAAATATCTCCTTTCAGCTCACTGACCCTGCAGGTCTGAGTGATGGACACTGGCCCCTGGAGTCGATGCTCACAGGGTATGCTGGACCAGCCGTCCTGGGACTTTCACCTCTCTCCAGTCACGACTGTGTGCTTACGCAGTTGGGGCTAGAGGTTGCTTGGGGTGTAGAACCTGGCTCATCTATTCACACTGGTCTTGCTTTGACCTTTAAGGAAAGATGGCATTTTTTCAGTTGTTTAAAACTCTGCCAAGGAGAGGGAGTCTGTAATGGTTAACAGGGAGGCCCTGAAGCAAAGGATCACCATTTTTATCCATTTGAGCATCCTGTTGACAGCAGAAGGTGGTGCTTCCACATTTTGAATGCCTGTCTAGGAACTAAGTCAGCTCCCTAATGTGACTGCATGTTAAACCCAGTTTTGATATGACTCTAAGGTGCAGTATAATGGCACAGGTAACGAACTCTTGAAAGCCCCAATGTCTGGGCCACCTTCCTACGCATTCTGATTTAATTGGGCTAGGACAGAGCCCAAACATCAGAATTTCTTTTTTATTTCCACAGATCTTTCTGCTATGCAGCCAAGATGTAGAACCTCTGATTTACTTCTGGAAAAGTAAGAGAAAAGCCACACTTGGAGACATGGAGCACTCTGTTCCGTGAGGCCAGGTCTGTTACTGGTTTAAAAGGACCTGTCACACCCTGGCTCTGCTGTATGATCAAATTCATCAGCCTCTGAGATGCTGGCCCCTGTGAGTTCTTACCAACTCCCTCATCCCTCTGAAATATTTGCTTCCAATTATGCAGTTATCTTAAAACCGCCTACTTCCAGTGATCACAGCATACACATGTGTACATGCCTGCCCTCCGAGTGGTCACAGCTTGCACATGTGTGTATGTGACTGGCCTAATGTCTTAAAATAGCAGTGGTATCTGGTGAAAATTCAGTCTTGGGAGATCTTGCAGGAAGAATGTCATGGTGATGATTATAAAACTAATGATCTTTCTTTCAAAAGCAGTGGTGTCTGGTGAAGTAGTGGTGTCTGGTGAAAATTCAGTCTTGGGAGATCTTGCAGGAAGAATGTCATGGTGATGATTATAAAACTAATGATCTTTCTTTCAAAAGCATGGACCTTGCCTAGTGTGCCTTAAAAATCCCTTTTAAATTTGGGTCTAAGGAGATCCTTCTTTATCTAAAATTTGATATTCCACTGAAGTAAGGAAGGCTCAAGTTTTTAAACTGACACAATATCTTTGATAAAGTAAAGGCTGTCAAAATTATATGTAGAAGCCCTAAGGCCATCTTGGTGGTAAATAAAGTTCTTGACAGACAGCGTCTGAGTGGAGGAAAAGTGTGGTCCATGTGGCAGTCTCCTGCCAGCCGTTCTTTGCCATGGTGAAAAGGGGGTTTCAGAAAGCTAACCTAGTTAGCGCCCATCAACGTGTTGGAAGAGAATCTCCCCTCCATAAGACTAGCCTCATGGAACAGAGTATTAGACCCAGCACCACTTATAAATTGGTTGCATTATGCAGCCTATGATTAAAAAAAATGTTCGGCATTCCATTCAGCCTGAACTGAGGAAGCTCAGCACATGAATTATGACTTAAGTGGGACGACAACCTCATGGGAAGAGAACATTTTAGTCCATGCAAAGCAATTCAGCCCTGTGATTCCTCTGCGTCCTGAGTTCCTATGGGCTGATAGGAGGTGGGGAATGATTAACTCCGGTTCAGATGGTACATTATTTGAGGGTTAGAATTGATGTCAGATATTGACTCATTACTCTCAGAAATGTATTTTGCCCTTCAATTCTGTGGAGAAAGCATGAAATGTGGCACTAGAAGTTATGTGTTCGACCCCCAATTTTCAAATAAATAATGACGATTCTGTGTCTCTGGAGCTTCTTTTACCATCTGCAAACAAGAGGGTTCTAGCTGCTGAAGAAATTATTCACTGGTTTATTCAATAAAGAATCATTAGCTCTAATGGGATTCAGCACCTTCCAGGCACTGAAATAGATAATACACTGACCTCATCTACAAAGTGCATAACATAGACTGTTAGGAGATACCCATCCTTTTGTGCTGTAAGTGCCATCACACAAGACAGAGATTAACAAGTTTGGAAAGTGGGCGTGAGAATCTCAGTACAATTGCTAAAAACAGCTATGCAGTCAGGAGCATGTAAATCCACGTACTAATCCTATGGTTTTAAAATTGAAAATAAAGAGTCCGATGATTCCTCCGGTTTAAATGTTTCCCCCTAACATTCACATGTTGGAAACTTCATCTTTAAACTCATATAATAACGGAATTTGGGCGTGTGGCCTTTGGGAGATAATTAACACAGGCTAAGGTCATGAGGATGTGAACTACATGGTGCCTTTAGTGGCAGTATAAGACATGGAGCACACTTGCTCTGTCTTGGCAAATAATGGCTTCCTCCACTTTAGGTTGCAGAAATAAGACCCTTGCCTGGTAGTAGCGAAATGCCCTCACACTACTCAGCTCATAGAACAGTGAGTCAAATAAACTTCATGAATTACCCAGACCCTGGTATTTTGTTAGAGTAACAGAAGCCAGACTGCAAATATAATGAATTCATGTGATTCAGTCAATTTTCTGTGTCTTCTATGAATAAGTTGCAAGAGGTTTCCTATAGTTCTGACCTGTGAATCCTATCACACTCCATCGGCATCACGGAATACTATTCAATATGCAGCTTATCACCCTTTCATAGTCTTTGAAACTAATCACGTATGGAAGATTTGATTCAATCGCTACCGAGTGCCTGCCATATCACAGCTTTGTCTATATAGAAGGACTAAGACATGACTCTCTGGCTTTACCGAGTTTGAAGATGGCTGGGGAAAACATTGCAAACAACAAATTAAGGAATTATAATCGCTTTTGGAGTGCAATAATTAAAGTGATTATCAACTTGATGATATTTAGAGTCACCATGGAAAATAACTCTGTGTGTGTCTATGAGGGTATTTCCAGAGCACTTTAACTAAAGTGGAAAAATTCACTCTATTGGTTAAGGATTAGCACCCCTCCCCCACTGCCACCAATGGGCTAGGATCCTGTGTTGCACCCTTCCCCCATGGGGGTCTGCTGACCAGCTTGTGACTAGGAGTTTCTAGCAAAATACCTCTAGTCCCCTCCTTTCAGTTAAGCCAGCATGCAAGTTCCTGTCTTCTGTCCATCCTTATTGTCTAAATGCTAATTCTTGATATCTGTCCATCCTTTGCTGGAGGGCCCTAGGAACGTAGGTTTTCCACCAGGCCTGCTATTGGTATATAAAACTCTGCTCTTGTTAAAAATAAATACCATTCTCCTTGTAAGAATGAGCTGCTTGTCTTTGTCTTCATTTAAATCCTTAGCCCTTCACTCAGATCGTTGTGAAGTGTTGTAGCCCTGTAACCGAACCTACAATCCTGACCTGAGTAAAAAGGCTACAGAGCTAAAATACAAGCCTCTCTTTATCTCCCTCCCTTTCTTCCTCTCTCTCTCCTTCTCTCTCCCTACTCCCCCATCTCTCTCTCTCTATCTCTCTCCTCATCCCCCTCACCCATCTCTCTCCCCCTCTCTCTCTACCACTTGACAGTACATGCACTGGAGCCACCTGCCTCATTTTTCCGCTGCTTCAACTTCCCTGCCATAATGAACTGCAGCCTCAAACAGTGAACCTGGATAAACCCTTCATTTTTGTTGGTATTCTGTGTTGCCTAAGAGGACCAATGGCATCCATATTCATTAATCAAGTTGCTGTGTTATGTGAACGACATCCACATTTTTTTATTTAGTCCTTGTATAACCCCAGAAGGGAAATACTATTACTACCCTTTTTTTAAAGTGAAGCAGAAAAAAGGATAGTTATCTATCCCGGAATAAGTTTGTTAACAATGTCTTCTGCAAATCTGACTGAGACAACATCTACCCATAAGCGCAGTCATAATGTGACTCCCCTTCCCAAATGAAAGTTTTTTTAGGATGCAGTAGTATTCATTCTCTTGGACTTTCATAAAACATTAACAGAGATCGAGGGACTTAAAAAATACAGAAACTCACCACAGTTCTTAAGGTCATAAATCCAAAGACAAGGCATTGCCACATCACACTTCCCCAGAAGCCTCCATGATGGATCCTACTCAGCTTCTCTCAGTTTTGCTGACTCTGGCCATTGCTTACCATCTAGCAACCTGACACCAAGATCTGTCCCCTTCTTCACACCATTTTGTCTTTTCTGTCTCTGTGTCTTCTCCTTTCTGTGTCTTGCAAGTCCACCAATCATTATACAGAAGGCTTGGCATAGTACGGATGACCTCATTTCAAGATCATTACCTTAATAACTCCTGCAAATGCTGATTCCAGCTAGGATCACACTCACTGATTCGAGAGGTAATCCTCTCCTAACTTTGCTGGGCCACAGCACAGCTCATCTGGGTGTAGTAGAGATGACATGGAGCTTAACAAAGAAAGAGAGAACTTTCAAACAAGAGGTAACAATAAATTCAAAGACCAGACTGTGAGGAGAAGGTCACACTAAGAAATTATATGTGTTTTGTTATTCTGCAAAAATAAAAACAAAAGCAAACTGTAACAAGAAAAACAAAGAAAACAGAAACATGTTTCAAAACTAGAATCCTGGTTCAAAATCAAATGCCCAGCTACTAGGAAGTCAAAGGGATGAATATTTCTTAAGCCCAAGAATTTAGGTATAGTCTGGGAAGCCCATAAAGTACTTGCCTCTGAAAACAAGGAACCAAACACAGGTGACTGATTACCAATACCAGAGAATGGTGCCCTCCAGTAAGTCATTGGGGCTATACTCAAAATTGGAGACTCATCAGAGAATTTTTTGTGTAAGAAAAAAGCATAATCAATTATGCATAGACTAAAGGTCCCTAAAATGCCAATATGGAGGGGGTGTGATGAATAAAAAAAATCTATGGACAGAGAGATTCATTAGGGGGCATTTGGTATGACTCAGATGAAAGGGCACAGATCAAAAACCAACAGCGAGGGGAGGAGGACTTGAAGTCAGGTGGTAACACTAGATTTCACCAAACCTGATAAACAGATGTGGGGAACTGAAAAGGAAAGGGAAGTTAAACGTGACTTTCAGCTTTGGACAGTGACAGTCCTCAAAAAAGGCTAGCCAATGTTGGGAAGCCCTAACCCTAACCCTAACCCTAACCCTAACCCTAGCCCTAACCCTAACCCTAACCCTAACCCTAGCCCTAACCCTAACCCTGGGAGAGCTTTTCGATGTTGACTTTGGAGGCCTCAGGAATAGACACACAGAGGTCAGACAGTTGAGCACACAAACCTAGTTAGTCTTGTTATGTGTAATGCAACTCTGCTCCTCCTCTAGGGTATGATGTTTTAAGGTATCATGTCATATGCTAATCTATACCCCTAACAATGGTCTACATATATTTTATAGTATGTGTTGCAGAGCCCATTGAATTCATTGAAGGTCATCCTTACTAACCTTATATCAAAGAAACTATAATAGCTTATACATGGACAGATGGTTTTAGACACACAATGCATGAGACACATATATATGCACATAGGTCATTGCCCAAGGTTGTTTCTCAGTTCTGAGAGAATTAATTTTTCAGGCTACCAATTCTGACAAGGAACTAAGCCTGAACCACCCAACAGCTCAGCTTCATGTGACTGGTCTCTCCATGGAGTATGTCCTAATCACACAGGGACAGGACCTGAGTTGGAAACAGAGGCTCGGTGCCACCTATTACAAATAAGGTACTCTTGGATGAACCTCAGAACCAATGGTCTTGGTACCTAAGCTCTGGTTTTTGTTTTTGTTTTCATGGAAAACTAATAAAATGTTTTCTGTTGGATGAAGAAGCAGAGAAATCAACTTTGAGAAGACAAAGTGGAGCTATGTAACAATGACAGAAGGAAATGCTAATAATCCTTCCAACATGTGACAGTACTTATCACAGAAAATTGAGGACAAGCCTGTGGGACAGGACTCAAATGTGTATGTTTCCTTTTTCCTTCTTTTCTTCCTTACTTCCTTTTTTGGGGGGAATATATTTTTTCTCTCTCTCATTGAAAATATTTTTTGTCAGACAGTTGTGGCACATGCCTTTGATTCTAGTGCACTAGAGACAGAGAGAAGCAGACAGATCTCCGAGTTTGAGGCTAGTGTGTTCTACAGAGTGACAGAGTTTCTAGACTAGCCACACAGAGAAGCACTGCTTCAAAAAGTCAAAAGAAGGAAAAGGAGACAAATTCTTGTCTCACGTGATACATCCTGATTATGACTCTCCCTCCTTCTACACCTCCCAGTTACTCCACAACTTCCCTCCCATCTAGATCTACCCTCATTAGAAAACAAATAGGCTTCTAAGGGATAATAATAAATTAAAATAAAACAATGTAAAACAAAAGCAAACACATCAGAACAAGACAAAACAGAAGGGAAAGAGCCCAAGAAAAGACACAAGAAACAGATATAGATGCAGAAGTCCACTAGCTCATAAACTCAGGAGTCCCATAAAACACTAAACTGGATGCATGTATATGTATATGTATGTGTATGTGTATGTGTATATGTATATATATATGTAAAGAACCTGTAAGGAAAATGAGAGAAGAATATATATATAATAAAAAAAATTTAATGAGATAGAAATTTTAATTTTTATATCTAGAAATATTTATTTAATACACATATACAAATATATGTGTGCTTAATATATTAATATATATTGTACATAATAAAATTTTTTAATTAGAATTTTTTTAAAAAAGAAGGAAAAATACTGATATGACATTATGAGACAAGGACCCTCCAAGATTACTACTGAGTTCAATTTATGTAGGTCATCTACTGCTGGGCATGCAGCCTACCCTTAAGAGTAGTTTGTTTGACCTACTAACCCAAGGTCTGCTCCTCCCAGGACAAGTAGGTTGAAGGCAGACCCACAGCATTCCTACTGTTCCTGAGATCTCCATCCCCAACTCTGTAGCAGGAAACCTTCTGCAGTCTCCCTTTCCTATATGACCCTATCCCTAATGGATCACAAAGATCTTCTCCCAAAGCTTCCTTCCCCCAACTCATCCCATTATCCTAGCTTTCAACACCAGTAGTCATTCGGTGGGAACACACCAGCTAAGCAGGACATGGAATCAGGAAAACTTATAGAAGACCCTCACCACTCCCTACTCCCCTCCTAATGCCCCAGTCTCATCCCAAGCCCTCCAACAGAACACCAGCTGCAATCTTCCTTGCCTCCTTCCCATATCTCCAGTAGATCCCAAAGTTCATCCTCTTCTAACCTCCTTCCCCCCACTCATTACTTTGTTCCATCCCTCAGTGAAGACCCCCTAATAAACCAACGCCACTCATCACAGGGTAATAGGCAGAAGACTCACCCACACCTCTCCTACAGCTCCTAAGATCCACTCTCCCCAGTTTCATCCCAAGCTCTGTAGCAGGAAACGTGTTGTGGTCTCTCTCTCCTCTCTGGCCCTATCCCCAACAGATCACAAAGACCTTTTCCCACAGTCTTCCTTCTGCCAACTCATCCCAGTATCCCTGCCTCCAACACCAGCAGGCATTTCCTGTGAACACCAGCTGAGAAGGCCAGTAAACAGGAAACACTAGCAGGCATTTCCTGTGAACACCAGCTGAGAAGGCCAGTAAACAGGAAACACACAACCATGAGACTCTCCAAAAATCCAAAAAGGAAACATAAACCAAGAAACAACAACACCCACCCAACACAAACAAATCCAGAAATCAGCAAGGATCCCTAACCCAGATGCCTGGACACCAGCATAAAAATGCAATCAATACAGCCAGGACAATATATCTCCACTAGAGTCCAGCTATCCTATCACAGCATTTCCTGAATATTCCAAAATACAGCTGAAAATGAGTTCTTAAAACCAACTCTGAAGATGATAGAGGTCCTTAAGAAGGAAATGAAAGAGCCAAGACTACACAAATAGTTGAAGGAAATGAATAAAACTGTTTGACACCTAAATATAAAAAAGAACCAATAAATAAAACACAAAGGGAATTCTAGAAATGAAAAATTTAGGAATTCAAATGGGAACTACAGAAGTAAGCTTCATCAACAAAAGAAATGGAAGAGAGAATTTCAAGCACTGAGGACAAGGTAAAAGAAATAAATACGTTGGTCAAAGAAAATGTTAAATCTAAAAAATTCCTGACGCAAAACACCCAGAAAATGTGGGACATGATGAAAAGACCAAGTCTAAGAATAATAGGAATAGAGGCAGGAGAAGAATCCCAGCTCAAAGGCCCAAAAAATATTTTCAGCAAAATCATAGAAAAAAAAACTTTCTAACACAAAGACAAGACAATAAAGATACAAGGAGGATATAGAACATCAAGTAGATTGGCGAAAGTCAGAAAAGAAAGTCCTCTTGCCAAATAATAATCAAAACTCTAAACATACAAAACAAAGAATGAAACAAAGAATAAAATTGAAAAAGGAAAAGGAAAGGGCCAAGTAGCATATAAAGGCAGATTTCTTAGAATTGCACGTGATTTCTCAATAGAGATGCTAAAAGCCAAGAGGATCTAAACATATGTGCTAGAGACTCTAAGAGACCACAGATGTCAGCCCAGACTACTATACCCTACAAAACTTCCAATCGCTATATATGGAGAAAAGAAAATATTCCATGACAAGCTCATTTTAAACATGTTTTCAAGTCCAGCCCTATAGAAGGTACTAGAAGGAGAACTCCAACCTAAGGAGGTTAATGACACCCATGAGAACAAAGAAAATAAATAATTTCAAACCAGCAAAATCAAAAGAAGAGAAGCACACACACACACATAAACCCACACATATACAACAACAACAACAACAAAATATCAGAAATCAACAATCATTGGCCATTAATATCTCTCAATATCAATGGACTCAATTCCCCAATAAAAGGGCACAGAGTAACAGAATGGATGCAAAAACAGGATTCATCCTTCTTCTGCTTTCAAGAAATACACCTCAATATCAAGGATAGGCATCACTTCAGGATAAAGGTTTAGAAAAACATATTCCAAGCAAATGAACTTAAGAAGCAAGCTGATGTAGTCATTTTAATATATAACAAAACAAACTTCAAACCAAAACTAATCAAAACAGATGGTGAAGGACACATCATACTCACCAAAGGGAAAAAAATCACCAAAAATGACATTTCAATTCCAAACATTCATACCCAAAACACAATGGCACTCAAGTTTATGGAAAAAAAAACACTACTACAGCTTAAATCATGAATATTGACCTTCATGCACTCGTAGTGGGAGATTTCAATACCCCATTCTCACTAATGGAAAGCTCATCTATACAAAAACTAAACAGAGAAATACTGGAGCTAAAAGTCATTATGAGCCAAATGAACCTATCATTTTTATACATTTCATACAAACACAAAGGAATTTACATTCTATTCTGCATCTCATGGAACTTTCTCCAAAATGTACCACATACTCAGCAGATACAAAACAAGTTTCAACATATATAAGAAAATTGAAATAAATCCCTACATCCTATCAGACCACCATTCCTTCCCATTCCCACCCCAGTTTATCCATACTATCTATTGTATTTCCCCTTCCTATGTATCTACCCTAATCCATTACTCTATAACCCAACCTCGGAGGTTCTACAAATCAGGGTTTGCTTATCATTACCTAACAGCTAATATCCACATGTAAGTGAATGACTTGTCTTTCAGGGTAGGAATTACCTCACTCTGGATGATTTTTTCTAGTTACAACTATTTACTTATGAAGTTCATGGTTTTATTTTTCAACAACTGAGTAAAATTCTGTTGTGTAAATGTACCGCATTTACTTTATTCATCTGTTGAGGGAAATGTAGGTTGTTTTCAGTTTCTGGATATTATGAATAGTGCAGCAATGAACATAGTCGAATAAGTGACTCTCTAGCAGGATGAAGTATCCTTTGGTAATATGCCTAGGAGTGGTATAGTTGGACCTTGAGGTAGATCAATTCCTATATTCCTTGAGAAAATACCTCACTGATTTTCAAGGTGTCAGTATGAGTTTGCACTCCCAGCATCAATGGAGGGATGTTCCTTTACTCCACATCCTCACCAGCATGAGCTGTCACTTGTGTTATTGACCTAAACCATTCTGACAGGTGTAAGATGGAATTTTAAAGTCATTCTTATTTTCATTCATCTGATTGCTAAGAATGTTGCACATTTCTTTAAGTATTTCTCAGCCACTTAAGTTTCACTTTTGAGAATTTTCTGTTTAGATCTGTACCCCATTTTTAAAATTGGGTTGTTTTCTTGATGACCAGATTTTTGAGTTTGGTATATATTTCAAATATTAAGCTCACTATCAGATGTGTAGTTAATTAAAAAAATGTTTTCCCATTCTGTAGGATGCCTCTGACTTAATGATGGTGTCTGTTGCTTACAGAAGCTTATCACTTTCATGAGTTTTCCTTAATTGTTGATCTCAGTGCCTGGGTCTACTCTTTTTGCATGTGATTTCTTCTTTGTTGGGGAAGTTGTGTGATTATGTCAATAAAGCACTGTTGGGCCAATAGGAATCTAGATAGGTGGGACTAGGAGTCCAGGAGGACTCTGGGAAGGAGAAACACAGGGAGTTAAGATGTAACTCCATGGGGTAGGAAGCCTGGAACTATTCTCCGGTAAGAGAAATACTTAGATTAACAATTATGGGGTAATTACTTAAGTCAGAGCTAGCCAGTAAGAAACAAGCAAGGCCAACAGCTTCATAATTAATATAGCCTCCTGATGCGGCTCTAGAACCAGGCTGGCGGGAAGGCTTCCCTCAAGGAAAAAGCTTCTCTTTACACTTCTTTTTGTTCTACAGCATTTTAGGAATGCTGTTAAGTTACTAATATGAGATTTCTCCAGTTTTTTATGTAGGCATTTAGTGCTATGAGCTCACCTCTTAGAACCACCTTCATTGTGTTCCATAAGTTTGGGCATGCTGGTTTTCATTTTTGTTCATTCTATAAAATGTATAGATCACTCAGTAGAGAGTTTTACATTTTCCATGAGTTTGTAGGCTTTCTGTTGTTTCTATCATTTTTTGATATTCAGCTTTAATCCATAGTGGTCAGATAGGATGTGGGGTATTATTTCCCTTTTCTGTTGTGACTTGGTTTTGTGTCTAACTGTGTGGTAAGTTTTAGAGACAGTGACAAGAAGTGCTGAGAAGACATATACTTTGGTTTTTGGGTAAAACATTATGTGAAAATCTGTTACATCATTTGGATTGTAATGTCTGTTATTTCTTGTATTCTCTGTTTAATTTTTGCCTGGATGACCTGTCTGTATGTGAGTGTGATATTCAAGTCTTCCATTATCAGTGTGTGAATGTCAGTATGTGATTTAAGCTGTGGTACTGTTTCTTTCATGAACGTGGGTGCACTTATGTTTGTTGCATGTATGTTAAGAAATGTAATGTTCTCTTGGTGGACTATTTCCTTTGATGAGTATGTAGTGTCCTTTCCCACATCTTTTGATTGGTTTTGGTTTGAAGTCTATTAAGTCAGATATTAAAGTGGCTACCCCATTTCACTTCTTAGATCCATTTGCTTGAAATATATTTTAACATCCTTTGACCCTAAGGTGATGTCTATCATTGATATTATTGTGTGTTTATTTGATAAAGCAGAAGGATGGGTCCTATTTTCATATTGATTCTGCTTTTACTGAGGAATTTAAACCATTTATACTAAGAGATATCAATGATCAATAGTTGTTGATTCCTGTTATTGTTGTTGTTGTTATGGTGGTGCTGATAGTGGTGGTGGTAGTGGTGGTGGTGGCGTGTGTGTGTGTGTGTGTGTGTGTGTGTGTGTGTGTGCATGTATGTATATGTGGGTGTGTATGTATGTGTGTGTGCATGTACTTCCCCTTTTTTGATCTAGTGGTCTGGATCTTCTGGTTTCTTGGGTGTAACTATGCTCTCTCTCTTTTTTTAATTAGAAACAAGTTTGTTTCACATGTCAATACCAACTCTCTTTTCCTCCCATCCTGCCCTGCCCCTCACCAACTCCCACTAACCCCCCACCCAATCCCCACTCAACTCTCCAGGGAGGGTAAGGCCCTTCATGGAGATCTCCAAAGTCTGTCATATCATCCCAGGCAGGGCCTAGACCCTCCCCCATGTGTCCAGACTAAGAGAGCATCCCTCCAAGTGGTATGGGCTCCCAAAGTTCATTCCTATGCCAGGTATGAATACTGATCTAGTACTTGAGGCCCCAAAGAATGCTGAAGCCTCCTCACTGAGACCCACATTCAGGGGGTCTAGATCAGTCCCATGCTGGCCTCCCAGCCATCAGCCTGGGGTCCATGAGCTCCCCCTTGTTCAGGTCAGATATTTCTGTGGGTTTCACCCACCCGGTCCTAACCCCTTGGCTCATCACCCCTCCCTCTCTGCAAGTGGTTTCCAGGAGTTCAGTTCAGTGTTTTTCTGTGGGTGTCTGCTTTCCATCCGCCACTAGATTAAGGCTCTAGGATGGAATTTAAGGTAGTCATCACTCTCATTTTCAGGAAAGGGCATTTAAGGTAGCCTCTCCACCATTGCTTAGATTACCAGTAGGTACCATCCTTGTAGATCTCTGGAAATCTCCCTAGTACCAGATCTCTCCTCAAACCTAAAATGACTCCTTCTATTATGGTATCTCTCATCCTGCTCTCCTTTATTCTTCCCCTGACTCAAACTTCCTGCTCCCCTATGTCCACCTTTCCCCTTCTCTTCTCCTGCTCACTTTTCCTCAGTTCCATGTCCCCTTCCCCCAATGCTGGCATCCATGGTCTCTTAAGGTTTGTAGAACATCTATCTAGGACCTGGCTTTCAGAGTTTCCATGGAGAATCAGATGTGATTCTCATAGGTTTGCCTTTATATGTTACTTGGTCTTTTTCCTTTACTACTCTTAATATTCTTTCTTTATTCTGTATGTTTGGGGTTTTGATGACTGTGTGGCAAAGGCATTTTTTGTGGTCCACTCTATTTGGTGTTCTGTAGGTTTCTTGTACTCTCATTGGCATATCTTTCTTTAGGTTTGGAAAGTTTTCTTCTATAATTTTACTGAATATGTTTTCTACACCTTTGAGTTGGGTTTCTTCACCTTCTTCTATATCAATTATCCTTAGATTTGGGCTTTTTATGGTGTCCCATATTTCCTGGATATTTTGTGTTAGGGATTTATTGGACTTAGATTTTCTTTTGTTGATGATGGATGATGAATCTATTTCTCCTAGTGAATCTTCAACGCCTGAGATTCTCTCTTCCAACTCTTGTATTCTGTTGGTTATGCTTGCATCTTTACTTCTTGATCCTTTACTTACCTTTTCTAATTCCATCATTCCTTCAGACTGTGTTTTTTTCTTCATTGTCTCTATTTCAGCTTTCAAACCTTGCACTGTTTGAATTGTTTCTTGCAATTTTTGGTTTGTCTTTTCTTCCATTTCTTTAAAGGATTTTCTCATTTTCTCATTTCCTCTTAAAAATATGGAATGCTTCACAAATGTATGCTAATCTTCTCTGTATTATTCTAATTTCAGTTTATGTGATGCCAAAGGGAGCACTAATTAAGCTCTTTAGATTACAGTTTTCCTTCTAGCACCCTCTGTAGGACTGGATATTGCTAAAAATTGATTTTAATATAGTGTCTCATTTCTTCCATCTATTGTAATTGAATGTTTTGCTGGGTATAGTAGTCTGAGCTAGCATCTGTGATCTCTTAAAGTCTGCAGCACATCTACCCCAGGCCCTTCTGTCTTTTAGAGTCTACATTGAAAAGTCTGATGTTATTCTCCTTTATATGTTATTTGGTTTCTTTCTCTTGCAACTTTTAATATTCTTTCTTTGGTCTGTATGTTTAGTGTTTTCACTATTATGTGCTGATGGGACTGTCTTTTCTATTTGGTGCCTGGTATGCCTCTTGTATCTTGATAGGCATCTCCTTTTTTAGATTAAGAAAAATTTCTTCTATGATTTTGTTGAAAATAATCTTGTACCTTTGACCTAAGTGTCTTCTCCTTATTTTTTCCTAATATTCTTATATCTCGTCTATTCATAATGTCCCAGATTTCCTGGGTGTTTTATGCCAGGACTTTTGTAGGCTTAACTTTTTATTTTTGAAAAAGATGTATGTTTCTTCTATCGTGTCTTCATTGCTTGAGATTCTTTCTTCCATCTCTTGTATTCTGTGGTTAAGTCTTGCCTCTGAGATTTCTGATCAAGTTCCTAAACTTTCATTTCCAAATTTCCCTCAGTTTGGGTTTTCTTCATTGATTCTATTTCCACTTTCATGTTCTTAACTTTTTTTATTTCTTTCCAGTTTGTTTGTGTTTTCATATATTTGTAAGGGAATTTATTTTCTCTTTAAGGGCCTATATTATATTCATAAAGGCTATTTATTTTAATGCCTTTGTCTTATGCTTCACCTATGTAGCAGTTCTCTGGGCCTATTGTGGTAGGGCTGCTGGCCTCTACTGGAGACACATTGTCCTGGCTACTAATTGTATTTTTATACTAATTGTGTTTTTATACTAGCAACTAGGCATCTGGGTTTTGGAAGATTATAATTCTAGGTGGTGATACCTGGTCTTGTCTTTGTTGGTGGATTTTTCCCCTTAACTTCTACTGTTTACTGTCATTCTTAGAAGGGTATAGCTGCTGTGTGTTACCTGATAGGGAAGTATTCTAAGAATTTAATAGTATGGCCGCTAGGGCTTCTGAATAAAATGTGTCTCTGTGTATTGGGAGCTAACACTTAGGAATGAATATGGGCTATGAGGAGAGGGCTGAAATGAATCAGGGTGTTCCACCAAAATCTTCTTAGTTCCCTGGGAATGGGAACACAGAGAGAGGATGGCCACAAGAGGTAGTCTCCTATAGATTAGTGTCCGGTGTGATACTACAGAAGTGGGTTTGGCAGGAGGAAACAAAGTGAATATCTGAAGCTAGTCTATCTGATCTGCTGGCCTACTTGCTCTTCTAGCAGGCTTGGCTTACGGGTTCCCAGGTTATGTTTTCTGAAGTTGGGGGCTGGAATAAAGACACGAATTGAGAGGTACGTTGGAGGAAATCTGTATGATCTGCTGGAGATGGTGTCAGAGGTGCAAGGGAGAGGCTCCATCTGCTACAGAGATGGGGGTGGGGATTAGATTTAGAGGAGAATGAGGAGAGATGAAGATCTGAAGTTCTCCTAGCTGCTTCCCAGGCCTGAGTAGATTGCAGGGCCCCACAGAATGCCTGCTAGCATTTAGGGCTGGGTTAATGGAATGAGTGGGGAGAAAGAAGGTTGAAGGGGAAAATCTGTGTGATTCACTGGAGGTTTGGGCAGAGAAGGTGGAAGCTGCAACAGATGGTGGTAAGGTTAGGTATTTGGATTTGTAGGAGAAAAGGGAAATGTGAAGAATTGCATTTATCCTACCTGCTCTCCCAGCCAATGTGGCTGATGTGTTTCCCAAGGATTGCCTGCTTGTGTGGTCTGCTAGTTTCACTATTAGAAACACTGACTTTACATATCTGTCTCCCTGAGTTTTCCATGATACTGATCTCCAAAACACTAATAATTATCTGTGTGGTTCTTTTTTTAATGTAACTTTTTTTAAAATTAGAAACAAGCCTCTCCACCAGCTCCCCAACCCCCCACCCTGTGTGGTGTTATTTCCCCTAAATACTAAACTGAAACAAGAATTCCATGGCAATCATTAAAGTTGTATTACTTTTCTATTTTTTCTGAAATTAGAACTACCATATGACCTAGTTGTGCTGTTTTTTTTTATCTCCACCCAAGGACTCCTAACCAACATGCTACAGAGACTTGTGCATCCGTGTTTGTTGCTGCACTCTTCATAACAGCCAGGATGTAGAACCAGCTGAGTTGCCCATCAACATAATAATGGAAACGTGATATATACGCAAGTGGAATTTTGTGTACATATGAAGAAAATACGACTTTTACAGAAATACAAATGCAACTGGACATTATTATGCTTTACAAAACAAAGCCAAACTCAAAACACATATACAATGTCTTCTCTTACTATGCAGAACCTAGATTTAACTAATACATCTCTGCATGTGTGTGTACGAGTGCACACATGTGTGATGTGATGTGATGGGTGGGCTGTATGTGGGGGAGCTGAGTGTGTGTGTGTGTGTGTGTGTGTGTTACATTACTGTGAAAATATACCATACTAAGCCAATAATTTTAAAGAGAAATGTAATTGGAGACTTACTTACAGATTCAGGTCTTAGTCCATTATCACCAAGGCTGGTAGTGTGGTGACTAGAGAAGTAACTATGAGCTATGTTCTGATCTGTAGTCTGAGAGAGGGAGGGAGGGAGAAGAGAGAGAGAGAGAGAGAGAGAGAGAGAGAGAGAGAGAGAGAGAGAGAGATGAAATAAGAAAGGGGACCATGGGAAGAGGGAAGGACATTTTAATGGAAGTAAGAAATATGGGTGGCAATGGAATACATGTAATAAGAAAACAGTAAGGAACTAACCAAGAAAAAAAAGAAACCAGCTAGAGGAAAGAAGCCAAGGGAAGACCATAGGTGAGATTAATAAGTGAGAACAAAATAAAATGGCTTATATATAAAGATACTGTGATAAAACCTGCTACTTTGTATGTTAATCTAAAAAATGCATGCGTTCCTATGTGTGTGCATGCATGCGAGTGTGTGTGTGTGTGTGTGTGTGTGTGTGCATGTGCCTGTGGGTGTGCACATTAGTTCTCTTCACCATGTGGGTCCTGGGATTAACTCAGGTCATTAGGCTTGGTAGGAAGCCCCTTTATACACTGAACCATCTCCCTGGTCCGATATTATTTCTTCTTTTTCTTCCTATTCCTCCTCCTCTTCCACTCCTTTTACCTCCTCCTCCTCTTCTTCAAAATTTTTAGGTTAGAAAAAAATCAGAAAACTTTCTGGAAATGATAGCTTTTGAGATAGTACAAATCCCAACACTGCATTTGGGGAGATAGGTACCCCAGGAGACATAAAATCAAATAGAAAATAGAAAAAGAAAAAATATATATGTTGCACGCTTGCAATACACACAACCGGTCTCTTGAGCCAGCCCCATTGTATGCCTGTAGCTTTCTTAATGCATTTTTCATGGTTCTAGATTCTGCCACCTCCTGGAATTTCCATTACAACTTAAGGCTTCACCTCCCAGCTTCATCCAGCATCCTGTCAGGTCCTCTCTGCAGTAACTCCAATATTACCAAACAGTGCTCGGCCTCAGCTGCTGTCTGGAATCGTGGCACCAAACTCTGTGATCCCTTCACTATTAAGTCATCCTGCCTATAAAACAAGTACTGTGTGGGTGGTGCTGCCTGATTCTGTTCCCAGCTGAAGATGTAGCCTGGATCTCTTGGACTACTGTGTGCTGATCCCAGAAAAGCACCGCCTTCTCCAGTTGTTCTTCATCAAGGACGCCCTTGAAAGTTCAGGCTTTTTCCTCTCAAATGCATTTGCCTTCTCACGAGTTGGAGCCGCCAATGTGTGGTGTCTTGCTCTCAGGTCTCCTTTCCTGCTGTCCTGGTTATAGAGCAAAGGTTTCTTTTTTAATGGGATTTGTTTCCTTACTAATCAGAGCCAGTGTCTCTGTACCTTACTGATCCACAGCTGTAAGTCTTCTCACATTTGCTTCACATTTTTCCCCTCCCTGCTTTATCTCACTCTGGAGCAATGAGCGGTAGCCATTCCACAACCTGAATGCTACCCTATCCCAGGATTTCCTCCACCAAATTAGTCCGTTACTTTTGAACCCAGTTTCACTCCAATGCTCCAGACACTAGTAGAATGAAATATAACACAAATGAACTCTAGTCCAGCTCCTGAGGGAGTCCTTGCACCCCTCTGAAATCTCAGGAGCTGGGCCTGTGCTGTTCACATTTCTCTCGGCCTTCTCATCTTCTAAATTCTCACCAGAATGGCCCATTAAGCTCTGTATGTAGCATTCCCAGGGTGTTGTAGCTTGAAACTCTTCCATATCCCTCCTACACACCAGTTCCAAACCCCAGGAATCACATGGTCAGGTTTATCACAACAACACTCAAACTTTCCATAGCAACTTTCTGTTCTTTCTGTGGGCAAATAACCTGTTTCACAGCAAATCAAAGGGGTATTGGTTGACTTGGATTTTCATAGTGGTCAGGGAAGCAGCCCATAATGACAGGGAAATCATGGAAGGGGAAGTATGAGGTGGCTTTGCAGCACTTCTCCAGTCAAGGAAAAGAGAGAAACAAATGGTGCCTCTCAAACCACTTTCCTTTTCATTCAGTCTGAAATTTGTCTCTGTAAACACATGGAATTAACTGACCAAACCAGGGTCTCCTGATATGGTCCCTGAGAAAGGAAAACCAGATGAGGAATCAAAGCAAGACTGAGGCTGTGGCAAGTTTATTGCAAGCTATCAGACTTTTATAACCTTATCAGAAATAAAACATAATGGCCTTTGCCACGAAGAATACAGTTGTACTTGCCAGGATACAATGACGTGTGCAAGCTCTACAAGGTACATAAGTGCTCTCTGTTTCCACAGTGCTCCCAGGAGCCTAGTGCACCTTCCCTGGTCCATTAGGTAAAGTTGAGACACAGCTTTGACAATAACATTAAAACTCATTCTCCCCATTAATTTCTAGGAAACTGTTCCTATAAAGAGTGCCCACATGTTTTTGTAGAATGGAGAAATGACTTAAGGTGACCTGCATGAAGCACCTGTGAGTTAGAAATAGCAAAGTAAATACTTTTCACCTAATCTTCATAATATCACAAACTAACTTGTAAAAATTTTCTCATTAGTAGACCATTTGTAATAACCAATACTTAAAGAAAATTTTATTTTCTCATAAGAAAATAAAAACAGCTGGGCAATGGTGGTGCACACTTAATCCCAGCACTTGGGAGGCAGAGGCAGGTGAATCCCTGTGAATTCAAAGCCAGCCTGGTCTACAGAGTGAGTTTCAGGACAGCCAAGGCTACACAGAAAAACTCTGTCTTTAAAAAACAAAACATAGATAGATAGATAGATAGATAGATAGATAGATAGATGATAGATAGGTAGATAGAAAGAATACAAATTAAGATTTATCATAAATTGAATCATTGTCAATTATGCATTTTGCCTTTTTCCTTCTTTTAAATTCTTTCTTTTTGGGGGGGTAAGGGTCTCACATACTCAAAGCTTTCCTTGAAAGCCAAGAATGGCATCAAAATCACCAGATGGCTGAAGATCGTCCTGAATTCCCGGTCCTTATGCCTACACCCCTCCAGTGCAGGGATTACAGACATGTGCCACCATACCCCACAGAGATGACTATCACACTAACTAAATACAGGAACCACATAGTATCCCTGAAAGAGGTCTTAAGAAAACATTTCTCAAGCCATTTGAGGCATGTTATTCTAACATTAGTATATATTTTTAAGTCAGCAACTGCTCAAATTTTCTGCAGCAGGGTAAACTAGCATCACAGAAGTTAAAAGGTAACATGCTTATAAAAGGACTATTGAAACAACATCTCAATGGTGCATGGAGCTGGAAAATTCTATAAGTTCTAACATCATCGGGTGTAGGGGAAAGATCACACACCCAAGATACTGTCCACACCCCCCACCCCGGGCTCAGACGTGGATATGTGAGACAGGTAAGGGATAAAAGGAGGGAGAAAGTAAATATCTCTGTCTTGGATCCTGGCCACTGCCAAGGACGATAGAGCAATTCTCAGTAGGTGATTTCTATATTCAATAAAGTATCTTAGACCTCCTTTTCAGATAGCATTATTTCCATCTTCAGTCGGGGGCAGATACAAACATCTTTCCCTCACAAAAACATATGAGGAACATGCACACACATGTGTGTGTACTTGTATGTATGTGTGGAGATGGAGAGAGGGAAAGAGAAAGAGACTGGCTGTCCAGGTGTCTTGGCAAGACTCGCAAAGGGAATTTGCTCTCCTCCATAATGATGGTATCTGGTCTACAGATGACATGAGGGTTTGTATTTTCTGTTTTGTCCTAAAACTAATTGTTTTGGACAGCTCCAAAAGACCCTACATGATAAAAATTAGGATATCAACAATGAGAAGCTGTGGGGAAAAGTAAATATTCAGTATCTCTATTTTGTGTGATTGAGTCTGTGAGAAACACAGGCAATACAGAACCCATTTCCTTGAGTCACTTCTTTTCAACTCAACAGATAACCAATATTTCAAAAACCATTTAAAAGAATTTATAAGTTCTGATTAACCTTTAGTGACCATCCCTGTTTCCTAGGTGGAGAGTTTAGGAAGAATTGATTTGGCTTTCCTAGCAAGAGTTCTATTCAACCCAATACAGCAAGTGTTCACCTGAGATATTACATAAGCAAGACGAAGTAAAACATAATCCAGAACTGCGTGTTATGTATGAAAAAAACTAGATGATAAGCCAAACTTGGAGATAATCAGGACTGGATAAATGAGGAATAAGAGTTAAGACTAAGGGAGGTTTCTCAAAGAGGAGGCTAAGGACTGAAGAAATGCCAAGGAAAGAAATTACACTTGCTTTAAAAGAATCAGAAAACTTTCTGGAAACAATATCTTTTGAGATAGCACAAAGTCCACCACTACAGTTGGGGAGACAGGCCTCTCAGGAGATGTGAAATCAAACAGAAAGATAAAGAAAAAATGTACATTGTACACAGAGAAACCACCATGCTTTTCTATCAAGCCCCCTTTTTAAATAAATAAAACTGTTAATTGAGCTTCTATCTTGAAACTTTCTGGTGTTACTTTGAAGATAATTAGAAGACAAAAATACAAATGAGAGGAAAACTTCACAAAAGTAAAGCTGTGGTTCCTATCTAATCAATGAGGGAGGCTAGTTTTGTAGCAAGTGGCCAGTTAAGGCTAAAGTACAGTCTCAATAGTTCAGGAGAACGGTAATGGTGAAAGCCAATATTTCACGCAAGAAGGTGGTGGAGACCAAGGATAGATGGAAGAGGAGGTTTCATTGACTAGCATATTACAGGCAGTAGCAGGAAAGATTGACAGCTCTCAGTATAACTGAGCTTCAATCAACCAAAGCAGCTTGCTCTAAAAAAACTGCTGCTTTATGAGAAGATTATTAATGGCTTTTAAAATGTGGCTAGGGGCCTCCTGGTCCCCTTTCTCTCTCCGTACTCTCTTGGAACCAAGCCACAAATAAAGCCAGACATACCTAAATGCTCCTTTCCCTTAGTAAAGAATCCATGTGGGAACAAGAAGCTGGAAATGTCAACATTTGTAGCAATATGACATCACTAGATCTAGCCAATAAAAGCCGATGTTTGGCCCAAACTCAGTTGTTGGAAGTGTCACTCTCAGTCAAGGGCACACCATAGCACATCTCCCTGCACATCAGTAAGACTCAACAGTCTCAAGTGTCCAGGAGGCTGACCTCCAGCAACCCAGCATCACTATGAACTAGATTTCCGCCCACCTCTCTTTTATCTAGTTTCTCTGAGCAGGAAGGTTAAAAATGGGTTGCTCACCACATGGACCAATGCACTGCAACAGCAGCTGAAATTGAACATTTTCGAACTTGTGTTTCTCTTTTTTTCTTTTGTTTCTGTTTTTCCAGAAAAGTACAGCTTACATTTACTGGACTCTTCTCAATTCTCCAAAGCTGGCTCGTTCTGCTGACATGAATGCCTTCCATCAGCAAGTAGCCTGAATCTAGAGGACATGAATTGGAGTCCTCTGGGGCTTGCTGCAGAGAGGCCTCTGAACATTACCAAAGCCCCTCAGTTAGAAAGTGTCATTCCTGGTTGGCTACAGTGACAAGAAACTATCCTAAGAAAATGCAATCTGGGCCTTACATTTGGGTGACTAATTTGGTTGCCTCCCTTTACAGGGCTTGACCCGCCCTGCAGGTGAAGACATTTGATTGAGCGTAGAGCAACAATCTCCGCAGAGCTGAGTGACCTTGTTAAGCAACTTTGCTACATCTTTTATGCTCAGAGAAGCACGGATATTTTCTATTAACCTCTGAGGCAACAGCAGATTTATCCATTGTTTTTTCCTTGCCTACCATCCTTCCTCAGATCCTTCGGGAAAATGAACTGTATCCCCATGTAAGACCGGCGTCTACACCACCTCTCTGGGCTCACTTCCTAGAAATCTTATCTTTGTGTAAGAATCCAAACATAATTCTAAAGGACCTGAAGTAACAGAAGGAGACTTCTTGCCCTCTGTCTTATAAAAAGGCTAACTAAATCGCTTTGTCAAGCTAAATCAAATCATTCCAAACGTATGTGTTACAAGACAAAAATGCATTACAACACTAAGCTCTGTGTTGTTTCTGGGTATATGACAAGACATAATGTCTTCAGAACTAGAGAGTGTGGCTTGTAGAAGAGACGTTGCTGTCAGACTAGGGTTTGCATCCCACCTTGAACTTCCCCTGAGGCTTGTTTCTAGATGGACAATATGGGGATGGTGGTGTTGTACCATGGGGGTCAGTGCACATTAATCCTTAACAGTGAGATTGCATTAGTTGCTTTTTTCTTCACCCTGACAAAAACAACTTGAGGGAAAAAGGTTTATTTTGGTTCAGAATACAGAAGGAGTGGTCCATCCTGTTAGGGAAGGCAAGAGGGCTAGACAGATCAGATTGGCAGGTGATGGCAGGAAGTGGAGAAAACCTCAGTAGGAACCCAGGCCAGGCTATACCCCAAGGCCCACCAACCCCAAGTGTCACAACCTGTCAAAACAGTGCCCCCCCAGAGACCTCCTCCAGACAGAAACAGAAACGTTTCTTTGAGTATGTGCAAACTGTGACAACACCCAAATGCTAACTTCTTATTGTTTTTGTTGCAGAAACAATATTATTTTTTATTTTGAAAAGCAAGCTTTGGGGAAAGAAGCAAATTAAAGCAAGAACTTCAGGAAGGTGCTCAGAGGGTGATGACCTGGATGGCTCTCCTTCAACAGTTTGTGTTTCATCATTCCTGGGAGTCACCTCTTGAAAGACATTTCATCCAATGGTGATATAAGGTGGAGTCTTCCACCGCCTCTGGCTTTCACAGTCTTTCTGCTGCCTCTTCCAGGTGCATCTCTGAGCCTTGAGGGGAGGGGTTTGATGAAACAGCTCAATGAGGACTGGGCAATCCAAAGTCTCTTGTTCCCTGCACACTCTCCAGTTATGGGTCTTTGTGGTAATTCCCATCTGCTGCAAGTAGCTTCTGTGGTGGTGGCTGAGCAAGGCCACTGATTTGTGGATATAAACGTGTGTTATTAGGA
The DNA here is from genome assembly GCF_017639785.1 of Mesocricetus auratus. NCBI lineage: Eukaryota > Metazoa > Chordata > Mammalia > Rodentia > Cricetidae > Mesocricetus > Mesocricetus auratus. The sequence continues at coordinate 8,452,951 of NW_024429185.1, forward strand.
GTCATTTTATTAGCATCAGTATGTTACTTGACCAAAATAAGGAAACAGTAGACACAATAGGGCAAACACACAGATACTGTGACGCAGGCACCAGAACCACACAGACTCAAATGAGACAAAATCCCCACACTGAGCATGAGAAGCAGACAAAAAGCCCTTCCTTTAAACAAGAAGCTATTTGCAATTGGTACCTGCTGGAAAGGGGAAAATCAACTTCATCCATTGAAATGACACTGGGTGTGTCAACTACACCCCAAGGAAGGCTCCATGCCCAAGTTGGTCAACACAAAAAAGCCTCCATTTTTTTTTCCTTGTGGGGCCTTTTGTTTTGTTTTGCTTGGGTATTTTTGTCTTGGAGGTTTTTGTTTGTTTCTTTGTTTGGTTTATTTGTTTTGATTTTCATTTTCTGGGAGGGGGTGTTTGTATAGAAAAAGAACATGAACTTGGGTGGGTAGGGAGGTGGGGAGGATCTGGAAGGAGTTGGGTGTGGGGAAAGAAGATTATCAAGATAGAGTGTCTGAAAAAGTTTGAAAGGTAAATAAAAAATTTTAAATGCATGTGTGCATGCGTGCGTGTGTGCTTGTGTGTGTGTGTGTGTGTGTGTGTGTGTGTGTGTGTGTGTAAATAACCACAGCAATTCTTAGGCACACTTTCACTTTCAGGGCAGCAAAGTAAGAACTGCTTCTGAGAGCTGCCCATTTGCCTGCCTCCTGTGTGATTAGCATCTCCTCCGGAGTAATTGGTCAAGACCAGCCCTGGTCAGACTCCACTTAGTCAGCTGTGCTTTAGAGAACAGGGAAAAACATGTTGTTCTGCATAGCCTGCTGGGATCCACTCCAGCCTGGAGTTGTTGCTATGCTACTGAGAGAACAGCAAGCTCCTGACATTCCCACAGCAACCAAACAACAGTCGCAGAACTCTGTTGGGATTTCTCTCAGAACCCCTAACAGGCACAGGCTACTTGGAAAATGTCTCATTCTCCGTGTAGCCTAGAGCTGGCACCCACATGATTAGCAAATGATAGCCTTGATTCCAGATGGTGAATTGTTTTAAATGTTCGTGATCTTTCTAGATTCAACTGTGTTAGTCATTGGGATTAGTCTATCACGTTACATTCCAGCAGTAAAGGCCCAAATCTACGGAAGTACAAGTTAATACTAAAGTAAACAAATATCATGAGGAAGACATGGTGCCCATGGGACCTGCAACTGACATGTTACACCAAAGATGGGCTTCATGTTTAGTAATTCTTGGCTTTACTCACCACAGTATTTATGCATACATGGAGACAGCCACCCAGGTGATTAGATGCAAAGCCACCCTTATTTTTCTGTGGCTGTGATATCGATCATGGCAATTTATAGACTCACAGAGGTTTTTAACCTGTGGGTCAAGACCCCCCAAAGAACCATGAAAAATCACAGATATTTACATTACAATTCACAAGAGTCACAAAATTATAATTACGAAGTAGCAATGAAAATAATCTTATGGTCAGGGATCACGACATGAGGGACTGTCTTAGAGTTGAAGCATTAGAAAGGCTGAGAACCACCTTTTGGTTTACAGTTTCAGAGGGCTACGGGTCCATCCTGGACGGGTATTAAGGAAATGGTGGGCAAGCGGGCAACAGGGACAGAAGGCTGAGTGACCCCATCTTCAAACACAAACAGGAAACGGTGTGAACCAGAAGTTATGCAAAGCTGTTCATTCTCACAGCCCTCCCCTGGGGACGCTACTTCCTGGAGCAGGCCTCCAGAGGAGCCTTTTAAAGCTAAATATGTGTGCTTGGTTTTCGGATGCGAAACGGTTTGAATAAGAAACCAGGAAGCCTTGGGATTGGCTCAAGCCTGGACTGAGCTGATTGGCTGCCCTGGGTCTAGGGGAATTCCAAGCCCTCTGGATGGTGATTGGTCACCCCCATAAAGTGGCAGGAATTTCCAGTCTAGGAGAATCCACAGCAGTGAGGAGATTCCAAACACAAGGGGAATTCCAAGTCTTCTGGCCTGGGATTGGTCAGTTTTTCTAGCTCAGGGATTGGCTTGAGTGAGGGACAAACTGTGTTTCTTTCTGTGGTTCTTTTTTGCTTTTTGGCTCTAATTCTAGGGCCTGGGTGGATTTATTTTACATGTCCCTAATCTAGGGGCAAAGTGTGTTCTTTTGGTGCTAGTTTCAGAGTTAGGGTGTTTTTCCCTGGCTCTAGGCTTAGGGATAAAGCATCTCTTTTTCTAGCTCAGGTACCAAATCCAGGCTGTGTTTCTTTCATTGAATAAGGGCTTGGAGCCGAGCCATTCAGGGTCTGTGTAGGGACTGTGGATCAGGATTTTCTGGGACCTGGGTCTCTCATTCCAAATGGAAAATCTGAGTTAGCAGTTATTGTCATGAAGAATTTTTTTCTCTTCACTCAGATTCAGCTTTGCTTTACCTCCCTTCATGTTGATGGATTCCCCCGAACCATCACCACAGCCCATGCGTTTATCCCTGATGTACGTCTAGATCTGGCCTATGTGACGTCTATTGCTGGGTGTTTTCATTTTCTCTCTCAGAAAAGTTTCCAATGGCTTTTGTTAATATCCCTTTAAAGTTTTAAGTTTCAAGTATCTAATAAAAAAAACCTGCTGCAATATTTTATTTAAGTCAAAATGGAAAGACACCCATTCATCTCTAAGATAGACATGGAATATGTTTAAGTTGCTTCATTATAAAAAGATCAGCCTTTTAAATAGTTTATTTAGGTGAATTTGAGTTACATCACCATACCCAAGTTCTGCTGAGGCAGGGGAAAAGCACCAGTAAGCTTTTCTCTCTGTGGTGTGAGTACCATTTCAGGGACTGAAACCTGCTTTGCATTTGAGTGGCACTGGAGCTCTGGGAGCCAACATGAAGTTATAATGCAATCCAAATAAAGCTTCAATTTAAAAATTATAGAGCAACTGGTTGTTGAGACAAAGAACACAAGACTGTAATAACTTTATTTTTTAATACTGATAACACTGTATTTTTTTCATAGTTCATTTGGACTTTGCTATTGCTTTTATTTTGTATTGTTATGTAACATGTCAGGTCAAACATATATATTATGGGATAATAACTCATTCAAAACACCAATGAATTTTCCACTAACGCTGTGTACAATATACATCTTTTCTCCATGCCATTCTTGCTTAATAGAATCTTCTAAAAGGTGATAGAAAAACTCTGACTCCACAGCCCAATCACACTGTCATCCATAACCCATTCCACATCAACAACTGCCCAAAGGGTATGTACAGCAAAGATGATATGAAGGCAAATAAATATTTTATTAGCATCCAGTATTCATCTCTGCAAAGCTCATGAATGTCAGGGGGCCTCTACCTGCTCTTTTCTCCCCTGACTCATAACTTGCCCCAGGCAAAAAGCCCACACAGGGACTGCTCCCTGGCTTCTGTCTCCTGGGCCTTGGCCTCATTTTGTCATATCCCAAAAGCTACAGAAGTCCTATTCCTGTTGTACCCAATTAATCCCTTGGGAAACTCTATAAAAGAAACAAGAGAGAAATGATGCAAAAATGGTACTTCTTATATAAGAACACAATAAAAATGTAAATTTATATTTACAGCCCACCTCCTAGCCTTTACTGCTTAACTACTTGATCTACCAGTTAATGTCCAAGACCTTCTACATCTTTCTGTAGAACTTACAAAAAAGAGGACAGAGTACAGTTTTACCTAGGAAAGTTCCTCTGCAATAGTCTGTGTAAGAATCATAGTATCTGTATCCTAACCACTTCCCCAAGGACTTAAAGAGTCTGAAGAAAGAGGAGGTGATAAGAAGCAGAGGTTGAAGAAGAGTGCCATAAAACTATGTCTTCCGGATGTGACAGCACCAATGCACTCACGAACTCAATGCAGCAGTAACCTACACAAGAGCTACACAAGATCAAGCCAATCACCATCCCAGCATGGATGGGGGAAGGGATCACAACACCCCAGACCCCTAACTGAAGACCTATTGGCAATTAATGGTTGCTAGCAAATGAAAAGTAAAATTTTTCCATAGAGTGGCTCCTGGATAAGTTTTCCATACTCCATTAGGTGACAAACCTAACTGATGCACATATGGATAGCACTTTTTGAACTCAGTATGTTATTAAACAAAACATAAAGAGAAAGAACTAGAGGAGGAGAAAAAGACATGAAGCCGGGATGGGGATCTGTTATGGGAGTGTGGGAAGAGTTGAAGGGGACAGCAAAAGTATACTTGTATGAAATCCTCAAAATACAAATAAAAATTTTAAAACAATGGCAAGTGACGTGAAGAGGGAATCAGGAAGACATGCATAAGGAATCCTGCCTGCCTCTGTAATGTCAGCTGCACTTTCTTACAGACTACCTTTAGGAAACACTGCTTTTAAGGACACTGTGGCCCTTCTGTAAAGGATGTAATGAACGTGCCCTTTCCTAGATATGTAAGTAGAATCACCCACAGAATTAAATAGATACAATTAAAACATCCTCAATGACCTGGGAGGGAATGCTTCACCTGTGGGAAAAGAAAACAAGAGAATAGACAGCATACATCATACAGAAGAGGGCCACATGTGTGCATGTGATTTTCCCAAAGATCACAGAACTTCTTGTGGCTTTTTTCCCTTTAAAATATATCACTAGGATATTATTTTTTTCTCCAAACTCCTTCTCTCACCTCCAGTCTTGGCTGGATACAAGGAAATCTCCACATTTGTGTTTCTATAGCATACGGGTTCAGGTAACACTTAAGTTAATATTGAAATTTTCTTTGATTCCTTCATATACAAACTGTCAGCCCACAGAAGTCTCACCATGCCATATGAATAGCTTGCTCTATCTCCCAAGAGATTTCTCCAACTCTTTAAGGCTAGAAAAATCCCATACTAACCACTAACAATTTAACTTTTCTCTTTAAAACACATAGCTTTAAAGAACTTAGGACTTATAATTAGCAATGGAAGAGTATGGAACTAAAATATTCGACTTTCTCTTTAAAAGTAACTGAGCATATACCTGTGTGTAGACAATGACATGTAAAACAAATTATGTGTTTTAAAAAGCACCATCCTCACCAAGAAGATTAAAGTAAATTTTCACTGAAATCTAGATAGTAAATTAGTAAATAATTTATATAAAGAATTTGACAGTCATCATAAATATTACACATATTCTTTAATATATTAAATATCATTGTCAGTAAACTTCAAAATAACACTTGTATGAGCATAATCACTACAGATTACTTTATAAGAGTTCCCCTTTGAGGTACCTGGTTGCTCTAGTTTTGTTCCTTTCGCTAAGATAAAATACTCTGATCAAGCAACTTAGAGATGTTGAGGGTTTATTTGGCTCACAATGCCACGTCATCATCCATCATTGAGGGAAGTCAAGGCATAAACTCAATGTATACAAACTTGAAGGCAGACCTCCCTACTACTCCACATAGTATTGCCACTGATCAAAGAGCTCACTTCATAGCCAAAGAAGATTAGTAAGAACCACAGAAGATGCTCCTTGCCAAGCATACTCATGCTCAGTTAGCTTTCTTACACAGTTCAGGATGACTTCCCAAGAAAATGGGGCCACTCACAATGGGCTGGAGCTTCCTACATCAATCAATAATCAAGACATTCCCCACAGACATTGCCACAGAGCAGTCTTATCTACACAATTCCACAAGTGAAATTCTTTTACCAGATAGATCTAGGTTGTGTCAAATTGATGTTTAAAACTAACCAGATCATTGATTTACTAATAAATAGCAATGCAGGTCTTGCTCACTTAATGGGCACACTACTAGCAAATTATAACCCACTATTCAATTTTGTTAGAGGAAACAAAATCTAGAAATTATTTTTATCATAAATTTTATCTAGTATACAAAGAAACTGATTGTAGTGTGACACACACACATATATATACATACTGTGGATTGAAATGTGCCTCATTGGTTAAGAGCATTGGCTGCTCTTCCAGAGGAGCCAGGTTTGGTTCTTACCACCCCCATAGTAACTCACCACCATCTGTAACCAGTTACAGGGGATCCAATGCCTTCTTCCAGTTTCTGCAGACACCAGGAACAAAGATGTACAGGAATATTCATGCAGGCAAAACACCCATACACATTTAAAATTAATACATATGTATCTTTTCCCTTTATTCTCAATCATTCCCACCTACTATCCTTTTCTGGGCTCTTCCTTCAGTTCCTTGTTCTTCTTTCATGATATGCATGCTCCATTATCTTTTCTTCTACTCTTTAGACTTCTTCTTGCTCTCTCATAGGTCTCCTGTAGTACCAATAATAAAAACCCAAATACAGATACTGGGGTTCAAGCAGAAGGTCAGAAAAACAAAGCAGCCAACCACTAGAGAGTTCTTACTCTACAAAGTATGGGTGATCCTGTCTGCAGTATGGTTGGAGTCTGAATGCTTCATGAGACCATAAGCTGCTGTCTTCAATCCCTCTCTAGGGCTGGGATTACAGGCATACACTACCACCACCCAGCCTTCATGGCTAACTAGTGTGACTGCTGGGGTTGAAGGTGTGTACCACCACTGCCTGACCCCTTTGACTGTGGCTAGGCTTGCATTCTGATCATCAGGCAAGCTTTATAAGAACATAAGCAATACATCACCACATTCTCCTTATTCTTTCATGTCATATATGTGCGTGTCACATGAATGTGATATAACTTATATAGTAGAATTGTAAACATGTATTATATTTATTAATAGCTTCAAAAGAGTGTTCTCCTTTCAACATTTCAACAAGGCAGTTCAACTGACAGCTCACAGGGTGAATACTTCTTCTTCCTATTTCCTTTACTCTGCTCTTATAGCCAGAAGCGCATTAACTCAGGGAAAGACAAAAAGCAGAGGAAGAGCATGAGTCAAGTAATTGAGAATCTGGGTAAGCAGCAGACCTCAGAATGGACAAATCTCATGCCTGTGCACAGCCAGGTGGGAACACTAATAGAGAACTTCTTGAAACCCTTAGAAACAACAGACCTATGAGTGGGATGGGGACAATTGTAACCTCCAGGATCCTATCAGCCTTCTCTCCATCCCACCACTTAAATGCTGCCACTTCTCGTTTAGCACATATGAGAACCAGTTCCTGTAGCCTGCATTCTTTCCTCCAGTCTGCTTCCCGAGCCGCATCAGTTCCAAATGAACATGCAGGACACTATATTAATTATGAAGCTGTTGGCCATTTACTGTGGCTTCTTAATGGCTACCTCTGAGTTAATTATTAACCCATAATTACTAATATATATTTTATAAGGTTTATCTTACCAAGGACACAGCCTCATTTGTCCTCTCTTCCCAGAATCACATGGTGACTTTTGACTCTTGACTACATTTCCCAGAATCCTCCTCGACTCCTAGTCCCACCTATCTTGCTTCACTATTAGCCAACAGTGCTTTATCAACTAACAGGACAACATATACACATAAGGACTTCCCCCATCATCTCCTCTTTTTTGTCTAAATAAAAAGAAAGGCTTTAGCTTTAACATAGTCAAATATATAACAAGGCAGTTATTAAACAAAAACCATAAATAAAAATATTTAATCCATTAACATTTAGCAAGATTTAAAGAAAATATCATCTATCCTATCTTTGTGAGTATAAAGTCTTATCTTTTATCATAACTAAGGAAAACTATAATTATAACTATCTGTCTTCAACTCCATCAAAGACCACAGAAGGATAATATATAAACACTAGAATTGACAGAGACATCTCGCTACCTGGACAGTCACCTGATGTTCCTCTGTAATGGCGGGGCATCCATCTTCAGCCCATAGGCGACAGTGTGTCCAGAAGACTTCTCAGCAAAGCAGGAAATCTTAAACTGTTCATCTGCATTGGCATTTTGTCAGTCATTTTTCTGTGTCCTGCAGAATGTCTGGTAGACTCTTCCATGAAGCATGAACCCTGTAGGACTGTTCATATTGTTTTGTATGTTCAGTAGTCACTTTCCTGTGGGTCCTGCATGCCCAGTTTATACAGAAACAGTCAAACAATCCAGGAAAAAGCAGTTTCTTGCCCAAATGGCTAATCTTGCCATGTTGAAACCAAACTCCATATCGAGTTTTTCAATGCCCATCTTCCTCTCAGATGTAATTGGTGTGCCAGGAGTAGTAGTGTCTCACTATCATGAAAAACCCTAAACCATTTAAATGCCATATATTCTGTAGGTCTTTGAAAGGTTTGAAGAATATCTAACCATCTCAAATACATCTCTGTATATCTAAGAAAACCTAACTATGAGTTTTGACTATTATAGGTAACTATCTATGGTCTGTACTTAATTATGCATTTCATTTTTAAAAAGCTGTATAAACACAATATCTAAATAAGAGGAGAAATATATGTATCACAAAATTGATCTTAAATTTATATCAATAAATGAAAATCCATACCAATAAAAAGTATTCCTTTCTATATCATATTCCTTTTTTCCCTTTAGAAAGACATTGACTGTGATCATTATTATTTATAAGCAACCCCATTTAAATGAAAACAAAAATTTATAAGAAATATTTGAACATTGTTATCCCAAACTGCTTCCTGCTGGTTGGGGGGTGCTGTCCATACCATGGGGATCATGACAAAACACAGAAACCTGGCCAGGTCCTTGTTTTTGTAGTCTGCACAGCTGCATCATCTCAACTGTTTTAGGTGTTGGATTGCCCGGGACACTGTTTAAGGGGGTCTTACTTCATCAAACCATGTTAGTCTGGAAGGAACCCAGAGCTTTTCATTCTCTGTGGAAACAAAAGCAGAAATTATTTTCCTGAGTAACCCGTCCTTACATTTAAATTTAGAAGTCAAAGCATTTTTAAAATATATAAGTTGGACTAATTCAGCAACATTTATAATCAACTGTTTCTTAGCAGTTGTTCCTTCCTTAGCAATTGAACAACTGAAATACAACACAATAGCATACAGTATCCAGACTCTCTGTGTCTTTTCTATCTTTACTGGATTTTTTATTACTCTATATCTTTTAATTTTACTTTTTTACTTTTTTGAGACAGGGTTTCTCTGTGTACTTTGGCTGCCCTCGAACTCCCTCTGTACATGAGGCTTGCCTTGAAATCACAGAGACCTGCTTGCCTCTGCCTCCCAAGTACTGGGATTAAAGGTGTGAGCCACCATAGCCCATCTTCTCTCGCTTTTACCACTATCTTGTTTTCTTTTTCTCTCCTAAGCCTACGCATATTTTTAAACACACTGTAAACTTTTCAAGTTTACATGGAAATTCATGCAACCAACGTTGGGTGACATTTGTAACATGCATTCTTTCCACCAGCCTGGTCCCTGAGCCGCATCAGTCTCAAATGAACACACAGGACACTATATAAATTATAAAGCTATTGGCCATTTGCTATGGTTTCTTAATGACTAGCTCTGATTTAATTATTAACCCATAATTGCAAATATATATTTTTAAAAGGTCTTATCTTACCGAGGACACAGCCTCATGGATCTTCTCCTAGGATCACATGGCGACTCTCTACTCTTGTCTACATTTCCCAGAATCCTCCTTGACTCCTACTCCCACCTATCTTGCCAACAGTGCTTTGTTTATCAACCAGTCATACAACATTTACACAGAAGGACGTCCCCAATCAAGTTCTCCCGATGAAAGTGTTTAGACTCTTGTGCATGCTTATGGATTAAGGGTCACTGATTTGACCTCAATCAAAAGACACTTGATTGAAGTAAAACAGAGAATTACGTACACACGCAGGTAGACTGTGGGGCTTCAGTTTCCTGTCCTTGTCAGCCTTTAAGTTTCCCTACCTCAATATAAAATAATGTATTGCGCATCAAAACTCATTTACAACTAACAAGTCTGGTTATGACTGTCTGAAGTGATGGTCAGACAGTGAAAAAAGAGGCAAGCATATTCAAACAATGCTTTTATTAAAAGCCAAATGAAACAGGAGGCATCTATAATGCTTTAAGTGGTAGTTTACCATTTACTTATTCACTGTTGGGGAAATACATCAATATTTATTATAGTGAGAAGATTGTATTCTCACCTTTCAGTAAGAACCCACTAGCACAGCAAATAAATCATAATAAAAAGTCATTTGTATGTAAAATATTTTAAGCCCAAGTAAATCTCCCCTAAGCTCATTGGTCGCTTAGCTTCTTTGGGAAATTTTCTTGGTCATTTGACCACCTATTGCATACCTGCAAGGGTGCTCATGGATGGATATTCCTTGAAACAAAAATTTTATTCTTAAATTTTCTAAGAGTGTGTTGATCTTGGCCGGTGATCCAGCTTGGCTAGTGAAGGCCTCTGCAGCCAAGCCTGATGATGACCCTCTAGTCCAATCCCCTGAACCCACAAGGTGGATGCATAGAACTAACTCTCAGTGTTTGTATAAGCGCACACATGCCTATACACATATAGACTAAATGAATTCAATTCTGTAAAACAAAGCAGCTTTCAAAACAAATTGTCCTTTGACTTCACTAAGAAATTCTTTAAGTGAATAAATGTAAGAAGTCACTTCACAGCAGTATAACAAGTATTTTGCCTGGAGGTGACAATAACAATGACCCAAAATATTAGACATAAGATGTTCTTAATTTCATAATATACTTTATTGGATATTCACCAGAACCTGTATTTTATTAGTTTAGGGCAGTTAACATTTTATTTTCTGTATTGGATTTATAGTCTCTTTGATTAATATAATATCTCATTGATTCTTTGGGAATTTCATATCATATACCCCAATCACACTCCCTTCCCAGTCTTTTCATGTCTGCCCCCAACCCTTGTGACATCCCCCAAATAAAAATAAAATATTAAATAAAAATAAAGACCCAGGATCTGGTCCTCCACCTGAGGCCATGTTTAAGTCCAGGGAACATGTTACTGATGGGTCCATTCCTATCTGAGAGGCATGAGCTGTACCACCTGGGACACCGACCCAGCTGTTGTTCCATGGTCCTGATGCAGCTGTGGTCAGTGTTCATATCCATTGCTCATGTCACCACAGGAGCCCAGTTGAATCATGTGTTAAACCATGTGTTGATGTAAGAGGGCATGCTGGACTGGCCATGCCCCTCACTGGCCTGGGGACACACAGACACACACACACACACAGACACACACACACACACACACAGGAAAGCTGACCCTGTTCCCTGCTGGTCCCACCACCATAGGATAGTTGGTCCCACCCCTCACCATGGGTGTGGGATAACAGGGTTATCCCTCACCTGAGGTGAGTAGCCCCATTATCTAGGACTGATCAACTTAGCTTCCACCCAAACACACATCCAATGCTTTGAGTTGGCACTCCCCAACATCTAACCCAACTATAACCTGCACATAAAGGGACTTGTCCTGCAGAACCATAGCCACAGGATTTCCAAGACTCTGGGAAACAGCAGGATATCCAAGAGGAGATTCAGTGAGGGTTCAGCATTGATGGTATACAAGAAGCCAGATGTCTTGAGCCTGACCAACAATACATACATACCAACAAAACAATACATGCATTATGACCACTACATAATGAACATTTGCAAGTGAAGCTGATGAACAAAAGAGTATACTACGATACACCACAGCTCCGGATGCCTCTAAGATTAATGAGGAGGCAATGGAGAGTTAGGAGAGATAGAAGAGCGAAAAGTTTGTGTCTTTGTTTGCTTTGGGATTTGTTTCATTGATTTATTTTCTTTTTGTTTTGCTCTTGGTTGACTTTTTTTAATCCTTGTTGGGATTTTTATTAATTAATCAATTAATTAGTTTTCCTAGGCCGATCACAGTTGCCCCTCCCTTCTCTCCTTCCAGTCCCTCCTCAAAAACTTCCCTGGCATCTACCCCCTCTCCGCTCCCTTCAGAAAAGTGCAGGGCTCCCATGTATATCAGGCAGCCATGGCATATCAAGTTAAAGGAAGACTAGGTACCTGATCTCCTATTAAGGATGGAGGAGGCAATCCAGAAAGAAGAAAGAATCCCAAGAGCAGGCAACATAGTCAGAAACAGCCCCTGATCCCTCCTCCAGGAGTCCCCCAAGAAGACCAAGCCACACAACTGCAAAACACATGCAGAGGGCACCAGTCAGTCCCATGCAAGTTCTCCAGTTGGTGGTTCAGTCTCTGTGGGCCCCATGAGCCCAGGTCAGTTGACTCTGTTTTCCTTTGGCATGGCGTCTTTGGCCCCTCTGACTCCCATAATCCTTTCTTTCCCTCTTCTCCAGGATTCCCCGAGCTCCACCTAATATGTGGCTGTGGGTCTCTGCATCTGTTTCCATCAGTTGCTGGGTGAAGCCCCTCTGATGACAATTGGGGTAGGCAATGATCTATGAGTATAGAAGAAGACTATTAGGAGTCATTTTGTTGACTTTTTTTTCTTTTTTGGACAGTTGTATCTGGTTCTATCCTAGGACTCTGGGATATCCAGCCTCTGGGTCCTGGCCCTCAAGGCATTGTCAGGGATGAAATCCCTCTCATAGTATGAGTCTCAAGATGGAAGGTTGGCCACTCCCATAATTTTTGAGGCACTATTGTCCTAATATATCTTGCAGTTGAGGAAAATAAATTATACGTCAGAGGTTGTGTGGCTAGTTTGGGGTCCCAATCCCTCCACTGGAAACCTCACCTGGTACAGGCAATGGCTGGTTCAGGCTCCATATCTCCCATTGCTAGGAGTCTTTGTTACAGTCACCCTCACAGATTCCTGTGAGTGTCCATTGCACTGAGATTCTAGTTCACCCCAGAGATGCCCCTAATTCCAGTTGTCTTTACCTGTTACTCTTTCTCTCCATTCTCCCCCAACCTGGTCCCTCAAATTCCCATGCCTGTGAAAGCAGCATGGACCCCAGATGCCAACATGACTTCTGGAGGCATCATGGGCCATGGTAATCCTTTGTGGATATCCAATCCATAAAGTGAACGGTTCTCCATCTTGGACCTTGGTTATTTCCAAGAGCCAGAGAAATCCCACAGTCAGTCAGTGTGTTTGGGAACTGAGTCTGCATTTTCGTAAGCACCAGACTGCTGCACATGAACCCACTAAACCTAATGGGCAATGACATGTTCTGCTTTCAGCTTCAACTCTCTCTCATACCTACCACCAACATCAACTCTCCAACTCCACCTCTTGCCAGAGAGTATATACCAGTCTGCTTTTCTATCTTTCCCAACTTTCCAACACATATTTGTTCATCATAGTAGCACCCTCCTCTCAAGGCAGGGAAGCCTTGCAGAAAACATTTTGAAGGTGAAACAAAAACTGTGTTATGAGTACTGTGTGTGCAGAAAGAGGGAAGGCCAGAGGATGGCAGTTCTGTATACCAAAAGTTGTAGAGAAAGAGAGGAATGAAAGCTTGAGGTGCATGTTAGATATCAAAGTTGCACAATAACTAGGTGAAGAAATTCTGGGAAAGGGTTAGGCTAGAGGTATTTAGAAACTATTGGCAATGATGGTTGCCAACTGGACACCTGGCTTCACAACTATGATACTATTACTATAACTGTGATGTCTACTGATTTTCTTTTCAGACTAACAACCTCAAAGACAGCATAAACAAATAGAGTCAAGGCTTAAGCTCAAATGTCTTTAATGACTAGTTGAAGCCTGTATACTTAATAATGAATGTCCTACACAGAATAATGTAAAGGTACCTATCACAGTAGAGTAGAATATTTATAAGCTCAGGTATTTCAATCACGCTCTGTATTAAATGAACTCAATTCCTATAAATTTCATATTTTGTGTGTATAAAGGGGGTATTAATTCATGGGAAAGTGAGAAAGGCAGTGTGTGTGAATTTGCCAATGTGGGCTGAGTCCTCACCACAGACATTGACCAATAAATGGTAGCAAAATGAGTGCTTGGGTTACAAAAACATTTAGTTTTGAACCTAGCTTTAATTTGCTTATTTCTGCCTGTAATATATTCAGAAACAAGGACTAGAAGAAAACAAAATGCACCTCCAGGCTAATAAGCAAACACATCTTTTGGGCTCTACTCTTTTCATTTGCTATTTCTCATTTGATTTATTGTCTCTAACTCTCATTCTCACCATCTTTTTTGGAGGGGTTGGTTTTTCTAGACAGGGTTTCTCTGTGTAGCTTTGGAGCCTATCCTGCATTCTCACCATCTTAAGTTTCCAACTCAAAACATAATGGAAAGGCCCACTTCCTTGTCAGACCTAATCCTAAGTGTTAAAACCAAATTAAGTGTTGTCATTGTTTTTACTGAAGTCTTTCCTTTCAATAAGGAGTAAAAATAGAAGTTACAAAAATAAAAAGAAGTGATGGGGGCTGGTGAGATGGCTCAGGGGATCTGAGTTCAGTTCCCAGAACCCTCATCAGATGGTTCACAGCTGCCTGTAACTCCAGCTCTGGGCTGTCCAGTGCCCTATTCAGTCCTCCTTGGATATTTGTGAATGCACATGAACACAGACAGACACAAAGGATAGATAGATAGATAGATAGATAGATAGATAGATAGATAGATAGATAGATAGATAGACAGACGAAGGGATAGATGTATTCTTCTTAATGCAGACATTCAGTTTGAGGAACACCATTTGTTAAAGATGCTGTCTTTAGTCCTGTGTGTATTTCTGGATTCTTTATCAAAAATCAAGTGTCCATATGATTTACATCTAGCTCTTCAGTTTGATTCTAAGATCACTAGGGGTTTTAGGTCTATTGAAAGTGTTTGTCGGATTTTAATTTAATTTTGTTCAGTGTTACTTATCCAGAAAAAAAATAGCCACTTCTTTTAGATTTTCCAGTTTGGTGGAGTAAAGACTTTTAAAGTATGTCTTTATGATTCTTTGGATTTCCTTGGTGTCTGTTGTTGTCTCCCATTTTTGTTTCTGGTTTGACTAATTTGGGCAATCTCTCTCCATCTTTTTAGTTAGTTTGAATGTTTGTCTATGTTGTTGATCTTTCTCAGAGACCCGACTGTTTGTTTCTACTGTAATGATTTCAGACCTCTGTTTGATTATTTCTTGCCATCTACTCCCCTTGGTGTAATGGTTGCTTTTTGTTCTAGAACTTTCAGTGTGCTATTAAATTGTTAGTGTGAGATCTCTCCAAAGTTTTTGTGTAGGGACTTAATGCTATGAGTTTTCCTCTTAGCATTGCTTTCATTGTATCCTATAAGTTTCGGTATGCTGTGTATTCATTTTCATTGAATTCTAGAAAATCTTTATTTTCTTTCTTATTTCTGTCTTGACCCATTTTCATTCAGTAGAAAGATGTTCAGTTTCCATGAGTTTGTAAGACTTGTGTTGTTCATATTGTTGTTGATGTCCAACTTAAATCCATGGTGGTCTGATAGGATGCAGGGAGTTATTTCAAATTTCTTGTATCTGTGGATATTTGCTTTAAGTGTGAGTATGTGTTCAATTTTGTAGAAAGTTTCATGAGGTACTGAGAAAAAAGTATGTTCCATGTTTTGGTAAAGTATTCTATAGACATTATTATAGTATTATATTCATTAATTTTATAACATCTGTTATGTTCAGTGTTTATATTTAGTTTTTGTCTGGATGACTTCTCCATTGGTGAGAGTGGGGTACTAAAGTCTCCCATTATCAGTATATGAGGGTCCATATATGATGTAAGCTGTAATAGCATTTCTTTTATTAAATGGGGTGCCCTTGTGTTTGAGAGACAGATATTAAGAATTGAAATGTTATATTGGTGGATTTTTCCTTTGATGAGTAGGAAGTGTCCTTCCTCATCTCATTTGATAACTTTTTATTTGAAGTCTACTTTATTAGATATTAAAATGGATACACTACCATGCTTCTTGATTCATTTACTTATAATATACTTTTCCACTCTTTTACTCTGAAGTAATGTCTACCCTTAATGTTGAGGCATGGTCCTTGGATGCAGCAGAGGAATGATCCTGCTTTGTGTCCATTCTGTTAATCTGTGTCTTTTTATTATAGAAATGAGACCTTTGATATTGACAGATATAACTAACTATTTATTCCTGTTATTTTGTTATTCGTGATGGCAATGGTGGTTGTGGTGGTGTGTTATAGTGTGTGTGTGTGTGTGTGTGTGTGTGTGTGTGTGTTTGTATTTGCCTTATTTTGGTTTTGCTGGAATGAGGTTATTTGTTTCCTGGGTTCTTATGGGTATATTTAACTTACTTAAGTTGGCATTTCCTTCTAGTTCCTTCTGTGGGGATGGATATGAAG
Source organism: Mesocricetus auratus (assembly GCF_017639785.1). Lineage (NCBI taxonomy): Eukaryota > Metazoa > Chordata > Mammalia > Rodentia > Cricetidae > Mesocricetus > Mesocricetus auratus. The sequence goes on from NW_024429185.1 coordinate 8,469,180, forward strand.
ACAATATTGTTTAAAATAACTTTATCATAGAATATCTTGTTTTTTCCATCTATGGTGATTGAAAGTTTTGCTGGGTATAGTAATCTGCTCTGGCATCTGTGATCTCTTAGAAACTGCAGCACATCTATCCAGGCCTTTCTGGTATTTAGAGTCTCCATAGAGAAGTCGGGTGTAATTCTTTTTTATTATTAGTATTTTAACTTTAAATAGCTTGTTTCACATGTCAATCCCAGTTCCCACTTCCTCCCCTCCTCCCGCACTCCCCTAACATCCCCCCAACCTCCCACCCTATCGCCACTTCCTTCCACATAGGGGATATCTAGAGTATGTCATTTCACTCAGGGAAGATTCCAGGCACTCCCCTAAGAGTTCAGGCTGAGAGAGCATCCCTCTTTGTGTTATGGACACACGAAGTCCGTTTGTATGCCAGGGATAAACACTGATCCACTGCCCAGGTCCCCACAGATTGCCCAGGCCTCCTCACTGACTCTCACACTCAGGGGGTCTGCATCAGTCCCATGCTGGCCTCCTAGCTGTCGGTCTGGGGTCCAAGAGCTCTCCCATGTTCAGATCAGCTGTCTCTGCTGGTTTTGCCAGCCCATTCTTTGCCAATTTGCTCATCACTCCTCTCTCTCTGTCACTGGGTTCCATGGGTTCAGTTCAGTGTTTAACTGTGGGTGTTTGCCTCTGATTCCATCAGTCACTGGATGAAGGCTCCAGGATGGTTATAGACATCAAGTTCATTATCAGGAATGGGCATTCAAAGTGGTCTCTCCACTATTGCTTAGCTTGCCAGTTGGTGTCATCCCTTTAGATCACTAGAGGTCTCACTGGTGCCAGATCTGTCTTCTAACCTATGATTCCCTCTTCACCCTATCCTATCCCCCACTCAACCTTCCTGTTCCCCCATGACCTACTCACTCTTCCTCTTCTTCCCCTCTCTTCTTCCCAGCTCCCACTCTCCCACCCCCACCCCTCGACGTGTTCCCAATCTGTTCAGAAGATCTTGCCTCATTCCTCTTCTCTGGGGTACCATGCATATCTCTCTTAGGTTCTTGCCTGTTTCCCAGACTCTCTGTCAGTGGAAGTGCAGACTAGCACTATCCTGATCCATGTCTAAAATCCATATGTGAGTGAGTAAATACCATGTTTGTCTTTTTGTGACTAGGTTACCTCACTCAGGATGGTTTCTTCTGGTGCCATCCATTCACCTGCGAAATTCAAGATTCCAATGTTTTTTTCTGCTGAGTAGTACTCCATTGTGTAAATGTACCACATTTTCTCTATCTACTCTTCAGTTGAGGGGCATCTAGGTTGCTTCCAAGTTCTGGATATTACAAATAATGCTGCTATGAACATAGTGGAGCAGATGCCCTTGTATGAATTTTCCTCTTTTGGATATATGCCTAAGAGTGGAATTGCTGGGTCTTGTGGTAGATTGATTTCTATTTTCCTGAGGAATCTTCATACTGATTTCCAAAATGGCCGTATGAGTTGGCACTCCTACCAGCAGTATAGTAGTGTTCCCCTCTCTCCACATCCTCTCCAGCATAAATTGTCTTCGGTGTTTTTGATTTTAGCCATTCTGACAGGAGTAAGATGGTATCTCAAAGTTGTTTTGATTTGCATTTCCCGGATGGCTAAGGATGTTGAGTACTTTCTCAAGTGTCTCTCAGCCATTTTAGCCTCCTCTATTGAGAATTCTCTATTTAGTTCTGTACCCCACTTTTTAATTGGATCCTTTGGCATTTTGGAGACTTGCTTCTTGAGTGCTTTGTAAATTTTGGAGATGAGCCCTCTGTCAGATGTGGGGTCAGTGAATATCTTTTCCCATTCTGTGGACTGCCTTTTTGTCTTGTTGACTGTGTCCTTTGCCTTACAGAAGCTTCTTAGTTTCAAGAGGTCCCATTTGTTAATTGTCGATCTCAGTGTCTGTGCCACTGGTGTTATGTTCAGGAAGTGGTCTCCTGTACCAACTCGTTGAAGAGTATCTCCCACTTTCTCTTCTAAAAGTTTCAGTGTGGCTGGATTTATGTTGAGATCTTTGATCCATTTGGACTTAAGTTTTGTACAAGGCGATAGATATGGATCTATCTGCAGTCTTCTCCATGCCAATACCCAGTTATGCCAGCACCATTTGTTGAAGATGCTTTCTTTTTTCCATTGTATAGTTTTAGCTTCTTTGTCAAAAATCAAGTGTTCATAAGTGTGTGGGTTAAAATCAGGGTTTTCAGTTTGGTTCCATTGGTCTACCTGTCTATTTTTGTGCCAATACCAAGCTGTTTTCAGGACTATAGCTCCATAATAGAGCTTGAAGTCAGGTATGGTGATGCCTCCTGAAGTTCCTTTATTGTATAGGGTTGTTTTGGCTATCCTGGGCCTTCTGTTTTTCCATAAAAAGTTGAGAATTGTTCTTTCAAGGTCTGTGAAGAATTGTGCCAGAATTTTGATAAGGATTGCACTGAATCTGTAGACTGCTTTTGGCAAGATTGCCATTTTTATTATGTTGATCCTACCAATCCAAGAGCATGGGAGATCTTTCCATTTTCTGGTATCTTTCTTTAAAGACTCAAAGTTCTTGATATACAGGTCTTTCACTTCCTTGGTTAATATTATCCCCAGATATTTGATACTGCTTATGGCTATTGTAAAGGGTGATGTTTCTCTGATTTCTTTCTCAGCCACTTCATCATCTGTATATAATAGAGCCACTGATTTTTTTTTTGAGTTAACCTTGTATCCTGTCACTTTGCTGAAGGTGTTTATCAGCTCTAGGAGTTCCCTTGTGGAGTTTTTTGGGTCACTTATGTAAAATATCATATCATCTTCAAATAGTGAAGACTTGACTTCTTCTTTTCCTATTTGTATCCCCTTGATGAGAAGTTGGGTGTAATTCTAATCAATCTGCCTTTATATGTTACTTGGCCTATTCCCCTGGAGCTGAAATTCTCCTTCCTCTATTCCTAGTATTCTTAGATTTAGTCTTTTCACAGTGTCCCAGACTTCCTGGATGTTTTGTGTCAGGAATTTTTTTAGATTTAACACTTTCTTTGTCATATGTACCTCTTTCTTCTATCATATCTTCAATGCCTGAGATTCTGTCTTCCATCTTTTGTATTCTGTGGGTCATGTGACATCTGTAGTTCCTGTTCACTTCCAGAATTTCCTTAGCTTGTGTTTTCTTTACTGCTTCTTTTTCCATTTTCAGAAGAGTTTTTTTTTTCATTAGTTTCCTTCAACTGCTTGTATTCTCTTGTGCATCTTTAAGGGATTTATTTATTTCCTCTTTGAGGACCTCTGTCATTTTCATATAGTTGTTTTTAAGGTCTTTTTCTTGTGCTTTATCTCTGTGTTACATGTAATATCAGGGCCTGCTGTAGTAGGATGGTTAGGTTTTAGTGGGGACACATTGTCCTGACTGTTACTGATATTGTTTTTATGCTAATGTCTATACATCTGGATTTGGGGTGATTATAAGTCTAGGTGCTGATTTCTGGATTTGTCTTTGTTGAGTGGGTGTTTTGTTCCTTGGTTTCTGCTTCCTCTCTGGATTTTCAGAAGGTATGACAGCTGCTTGTTGCCTGTTTTGCTGGCTGATGGGTTCACAGGGAGTACCTGATGGTGTTGAAGACTGAGATCCAGCAATGAGTGGGAGAGAGAGGTCAGAAGGGGTCAGTCTGTGGGATCCACAAGAAGCTGTAGGTGGTTTTCTCTTGCAGCAGTAGGGAAAAGTTTAAGGGATCTGGTCTGATAGGGGAACAACTTTTTCTCCCTTTTTTATTTAAATTAGAAAAAAGCTTGTTTTACATGTCAATCCCAGTTCCCTCTCCCTCCCCTCCTCCCCTGCCCCCCACTGATCCCCTATCCTATCCCCTTTCTGCTCCCCAGGGAGGGTGAGGCCTTCCATGGAGGATCTTCAAAATCTGTCATATCATTTGGAGCAGGGCCTAGGTCCTCCCTCCATGTGTCTAGGTTGAGAGAGTATCCCTCCATGTGGAGTGGGCTCCCAAAGTCCATTCATGTGCTAGGGATGAATACTGATCCACTACCAGAGGCCGCACAGATTAACCAGATCTCCAAACTGACATCACCGTTTAGTGGGTCTGGAACAGTCCTATGCTGACTTCACAGCTATCAGTCTGGAGTCCATGAGTTCTGCCTTGTTCAGGTCAACTGTTTCTGTGGGTTTCCCCAGCATGGTCTTGACCCCTTTGCTCATCACTCCTCCCTCTCTGCATCTGGATTCTAGGAATTCAGCTCAGTGTTTAGCTGTGGGTGTCTGCTTCTACTTCCATCAGCTACTGGATGAAGGCTCTAGGATGGCATATAAAGTAGTCATCAATCTCACTATCAGGGAAGAGCATTTAAAGTAGCCTCTCGACTATTGCTTAGATTGTTAGTTGGAGTCAATCTTGTAGATCTCTGGACATTTCCCTACCTGCACAACTCTTATAGGAGTGTATTTTAGATAGTGAAAAATACCACATTCGTATGACAATGTTTTATGAAGAAAAATTACATTTTATGCTGTATTGTTTTTGAGATGTTCAAAAGCATCATAAAATAACTGAGAAGGAAATAAATGACCTGCACATTTCTGCTAACTCACCAAAACCCTGGACATGGCAGATGTGTCTGCCTCTCCTTGTATACAGATTACATTACAGGCCATGTTAATAAATCTTATCACACTACAACTAGATTAGGCTAGATGAAGTTATTCTGTCAGACCTCAATAGATGCAACTGTAGCTGAAACTCTATGCATTTTCTAATTTACAACCTCATACATGATATTCACAGGAAAGATTGGACTGAGCTGCAGTGTCTGGAAGGGGCCACACTTCTGCCTCAGTCACGTCATGACTGACACATATTTCCCTTGTTTGGCGCTTATTTAGTTCAAGACAAAGAAGGCTAAAAGCAGCTATGAAAAGCTGAGCTGGGCTTATGACAAATGGAGGTGTGTGCTAGTTACTTAAAATAAGCTCTCCCACTCCCGGCCAGTGGCTTCATTGTGAGAGATGCATTAATTGTGAGCCATGAAGAGAACTGGGGAATCCTCTGTCGCTCTGCAATTAAGCACTTTCAGAAGTGGTGTGAGGCTCTGCTCTCACGCTTTGCTATGTGTGTATGACTTTGGGGGGGGTGGGAAACTAATTGAAGACTTCTTAAAGCCTTTTATAGTCAAGCAGCCTCTTGTGGTCCCTCATCTCCAGGTCAGACTGAGGATGTTTAAAGAACCAACTGGTCCACAGAAGTGATGAAGTAGTTCCAGAAGCACTGTGCGATTTATTGGGGAGAGGAGAACACAGGCCCATGGTGTCCTATTCTGGGTGAATAGGACTATCCCAAAGAAGCCATTCCATCAAGTCTAGCTTGGTGAACTAATAAATGTAATTTTGTTGTTGTTGTTGTTTTCCCCTTCACTCTTCTGGGGCCCACCAGCTCCCAAATATAAACACAGAGACTTATTCTTATGAATGCAGAGCCTTAATGTGGCTTGCTTTTCTTAGTTTAAATTATCCTGTCTACCATTTGCCTCTGGGTTTTTACCTTTCTCTAATCTATATTCCTGTCTTTCATTCTTACTCCATGGCTGGCTATGTGGCTGAGTGGCAGGTCCCTACTATCCTACTCTCATTTTCTTTGTCTCCCTCCTTCCTTCTTCTAATTATTCCTAATTATTCACTCTGCCCACAAGCCCTGCCTATCTTTTCTCCCACCTAGCTAGATCAGTCAGGTGTTTTAAACAGGCAGAGTAACACAGCTTCAGAGTTAAACAAATATAACATAAAAGAATGCAACACATATTTGCATCATTAAACAAATATTCCACAGCATAAACAAATATACCACATCTTAAAAATGATATTCCACAACAAATCAGTTTCCTATTGTTTCTTAAAGGCATATGGATAAAGGGTTACTTACAGGAACATGGATGACTGTGGGAAGCTGCATGCCAAAAGCCCATCCCAGCATGAATAGAGTCATTCATGAAAGGTAGACCATCTAGGACTCTCCTTGAGAGGTTGAAGAGTCAGTCTCTCCTTCACAGTAATTGTTACTCCTTATAAAGGCTTGGGAAGGGTCTTGTGAATCTCCTGTGTTTCAGAAACTTCCTGAGACTTGTATGTTTCATCTACTCCCTGGGCCTGAAAGGAATGTTTCAACACAGAGTAAACAACTACACAAGGAACAAACCAAGTGCTTGGCTCAAGTCCATATTGCTCATTTGGAAGCAAACACATGCCAAGCATTTTGTCCTAAAAAGCAAAGACTAGCCAAGAAACTATCACTAGCTTGAAATGATCCCTAGAAGTCATGAGGTGACATGATTAGAAGAAAAACAATAAAGCAATAAAATGATAGCTTTGGCCAAAGTCATCATACCAAAGAGGCATTGGTGTTGCTGCAACAGGAGGGCAAGATTGGGATGTAGATGTCAACTTTAACCTTTATTCATTCTTCTAAACAGGAATTTCTGAATTAAAACAGTGCAGAAAAAATGAAAACCTGCGAATACCACTCTATCACCGGTGACTGCATGAAGTGTCACTTATTGCAAAGATGTTATTCCCAATAATGATAATACATTTTAAGAAAAGAAAACAGTTTCTCCCCTAACAATTTGAGTTCCTGTTGAAGCCTCTTAAGGGACACAATTAATTATCTTGCCTGTCGCTTTAATACCACTTTCTTACATCCATTCACAGTGAGTTCCCTTGTCATACAGGAATCATACACCTTGTACAATATGTCCAGCTTCAGATAAGTCTTGCTAAGGCCAAATTCCTCACAGAGTATAACCAGAAGCCTGTCTATAATACACCTTTGCATTGTTATCTGGATAGAACCATCAGGGAAGACTAGCTCCCAATAACATGGTATGAAGAACAGAGAAATGAATCATGAGAAGGGAATGAACCCATTGCTCTATAAAGTAAAAATATTTATTGTAGAATATATTAAGCTTAGATGGGCACATGTGGTAGTTTAGTTGACTAGACCCTAAGTCCTTATAAACTATGTCTCAATTCATCACGAGTCCTTCAGCCTGTAATACTGAATGCTTAGTGTCTACATGCATAGAAGTATCGTATGATATGCTAATTAAATATTTGTTCTCAGAAAATTATTAAAATAATCTTTCATTGTAGGTGAATACATTGTTGTCTTCTAAGTTACAGTACTATCCTTCACCTTGGTTCTGTTAAGTGAATAGTCCATACTTTTCCTGTGACTATGTGTGTTCCTCACACAGCCTATCATTATCTGGATTAACTTCACAACAAAGAAATCCTCAGGGGCTGCCTTCTAAGAGCCTTCTGCCTTTATTCAGCAGGTTGTGCTGGACTGAGTTTGAAGCCCAGCAGCTTCCTCTCCCATGACTTCTCTAGTGCCTGTCTCCCTGTACTCGGTAGGATGAGGATTTTGTCTTCCTTGTTTCATTTCTGAAAAGAGATGTGCGGATTGGAGTTTAAGCTTAAAATCAATCCTAGCACTGAACAAAAACATAACATAATAAAACATCGTGAGGATGCTTATTTTTAAAAGAATCGAATGATTTATAAGGAAACCTTTTCTTGCTAATTGCCTTCTGCCTTAATTTAACCACTACCAGAATAGTTCTCTTCCTAGTCGTGAACACACTAGACAGTAACTACCTAAGATTCTCTAGGAAGGCTGTGACCCTCTACATGCCAAGGAAAAAGCAACACTGTAAAATCTAAAATCTACCTCTGGACAATTATCCAAATGACTATTTCAAAACCCTGAGAAGAAAGGAGACTAAATAGGCTGCTTCCTTCAGAAAGTTCACTGCAATTATCTCACAACTAAACAATCACTTGTTCCTGTCTTCACTGGGATCAATGCTTGAAACAGCTATTTCTTCCTAGAAACAAAGAAAAAATGGCACGAATTTGCTACAGGGACACTCAGCATTTCCAGACATAACCAACCACTTCTTTTCCTCTTACTGCAGGTCTTTTTGTCATGGTCCTTTGAGATTTAATCACACAACAAAACCTGCATTCCTGTTCTCCCTTGTAGCCATAATTTCAGCTTCTTTGTTATCTGTAGTTTATCTCTTCTAGCCCATTGAATTTGCCAGAATGATTTCTTTTTGCTTGCTTGGAACATATACTTTTCCTTCCAAACTGAACCTCCGTAGAAAGCTGTAGAAAGTTTGAACTACTCCACCATGTTTCAGAAACAGATTGTATTTCTATCTTGCAGATCAGTTCCTTGTAGGAATCGATACACCCCCTGAGTGTCAAGCTCAATGCTGCACTGATGGATTCAAGGTTTATTTATGCCATGACTCCTTCAAATGAGGGATCTTTGGGGTTCGCAGACTTCAGGGATACAAGGTGGAAAAACTTAAGCACAATAATGACTCTTTTACATGGCTCCACATATTAAAGATATGATTTATCAGGTCCATAAGCTTTCTGTGTACAGTTGACCACCACAACAGTCCTCCAGCAGTACCCTGTTAATTCTTTATAGGAAGGGAGGCAGAGAATCAGGAAACTTAAGTTGCCCAGCATCAGCTAAGCAAATCCTAGGTTGTTTCACATTAAGGATGTTTTACCACCACACTACTCTGCCTGTGAAAAACTCACTAATATTCCTTGGTCATTTTCAACTTCTCTGAAATATCAAACATAGTCATTAATTTTTAAATCACAGTGAAATCTGTATGCTAGGCCAGCAATCTCAGACTGGAGCACATAAAACTGACCTGTGAGAGACAACTATCCTGGGGTCATAGGCACTCACAGACACTGAACCGACAGCTAAGAAGCTTGCATGGGACCAACCTAGGCCTTCTATATATGTGTGATAGTTGTGTACCTTGGTCTACTTGTGGGGCTCCAAGCTGTGGGAACAAAGCCTGTTCATGACGCTTTGACTGGCTTTTGGGAACCTATTCCTCATACTGGGTTGCTTTATGAGGCCTTACTGTGAGGGGAAGAGCTTAGCCCTACCTCAACTTGATATGCCATGATTTGTTAACACCCAATGGAGATCAGCCCCTTTCTGAACAGAGACAGAGGAGGAGTGGATAAGGGCAGAGGGGAGTCTGGAGTAGGAAATTGGAGAAGAGAAAGGGAAAACTGAAGTCAGGATGTGAAATAAATGAATAAATTTAATTAATAACAAAAAAATTAAATTAAAAAAACTAAGCTGAATGGTGGTGGCACGTGCCTTTAATCCCAGCACTCGGGAGGCAGAGGCAAGCGTATCTCTGTGAGTTCAAGGCCAGCCTGGTCTACAGAGTGAGTTCCAGGACAGCCTCCAAAGCAATACAGAGAAAGCCTGTCTAGAAAAAAAAAGTGACTGTGATACACATTGAAAATGCAGGTCCTTCAAACTTGTCTTTCAAAAAACTGATGAAGCATTTCACAGTGGTGTGTGTGTGTGTGTGTGTGTGTGTGTGTGTGTGTTTCAACAAATGCATCGTGTGATTGCAACACATGGAATCTGAAGATGGCAAGTGTGAAGAAAAACTGACCTAGTTTCCATTTTCAGCCCACTAGACTTCAGCTGAGCTTGCTCGTACTAACATGTCTTCCCATTGACATTATAGTAAGCCATAGTGCTCTGGGTTTAGAGGCTGGGTTGTTTTTTGTTTTGTTTTGTTTTGCAGGGATTTTTTTCCTGATAGATGATATATTTATTAAAAATTTAAATGCATAACAATATGGACCAGTTATATTTACCACAATAACTTTTGGGACATGTTAGGGAGTTCTATAGTGCTGCCAGTTTCTTTTTCTTGTATCCTGTCCCATTCATGTTTGGGTTCACTAGTGAGAACAGGAGCTTACTACGCTGCCATTTCGTTCACAGTTCAATCAATAGCAGTAACTACCTATGAATTCTGTGAGGCCCCGTGAAGGGCTATGAGAATGGAGAACCTAGCAGCCACTGCTCAGAAAGGCCAATTTAATCGGGTAGGCAAAGCAGAAACACATACATTAAATTACATCAAGAAACATAACAACCCCCTATGCCTACAGGAGCTATAAACAATACCTACAGGTAGAACAGGAAAGGAACCATGTTACTATTCAGCTTAATTATGATTTTTGCCCCTCTTCCCTCAAATTTTCAAGTAGATTTGGATGAAATAACTAATAACACAACTTGCAACATCCAGAAACTCTGCTTTTTTAAAAACCTTAATCTCATTCCTCAGGTATGTCTCAAGGGAAAGTTCAACCCCATTCTTACAGCTGGAAGACATCTGATCTCATGCCTTGGAGTGCAGTATGTTCACTGAGGGCCTGTGAGGAAATCAGGCCACAACTATGTGTCCTTCTGCCATTCCTCCTTGTCTCCTGTGTCATTTTGCCCCCACATCACCCTCCTTACTGTCTACCCATCTCTCAGAAGGATAATGCTATTTATCCTCAGGAAACTAACGGTACTGAGGCAGGCCCAGTCTACCTGGTACTCTATGGATACAAATGTCTTTATTACCACCATATCAATAAAGCAATATGCATCCCCCAGTAAATGCCAGAGTGCCAGAGTGCCTAGAAGGTTTAAGGATGAACCCAAAGATCGTTATTCCATAAATATTGTTCATATAACCACAACCCCGATGAAAACAACAGCAGTAACAACTGATCAATCACAGATTGCCTGTCTTTGCACAACCTATTTCTTTTTTTTAACTTTTATTGATTCTCTGTGGATTTCATATCATATATTCTGATTCCACTTATTTCCCTATCCACTCGCATTCACCCTCTGCCCTTGCAACCTCCCCACAAAGCAAAACAAAATTGAAAAGAAAACCCAAAAACCAAACAAAAAGAAAGAAAAAGAATCTTTTGAAAGTGTGGCCCACTGAGTCACAGTTTAACTTTTTTAGTTCATTCATCTTTATTTGCAAGTGCTCCCTGCTATGAGCCATTGGTCTGGCGCAAGCCCTCTGGCTTCTGCTACCCTATCAATACTGGGCTCTCTCTAGTGTTCCTCTTGGATATCCTGCTGTCCTGTATCATGGACATCCTGCTGTTTTGAATCTGTAGGTTCATTACCCTCACATGCTCCAGTGTTTCATAGATGTGGTAAATATTGGTGCCGGCTAACTCACAGCCCTGGTTCTGAGCCTGGGTGGTAGCTGGGTCGGTCAGCCTACCAGCTTCCTCTGGTCATCACTACTGAGCAAGCTCTCCAGCACTACTTTGGCTAGCTCGGTCAATGAAACCTACAGCAAGGAACAGGGCCAGTTTTCCTGCTCTCATGTCCTCCAATCTGGCTCACCCACACTCGTACCACCAGGGCCAGCTCTGCTGTTTTTCCCTGATGAGGTGCAGGGCCCTCTCTTCCGACTGTTGTAGGGGACATACGAAGGGGTGGAAGGGTCAGTTCTCCTGCTCTCACATCCTCAGAGCTGGCTCACCTGCATCCCTGAGAGCAGGGTCAGCTCTAGAGTGATGCCCAGGCAGGGTGTAGAGCTTGCTCTCTTGTGTGCAGCAGCTGATGAGGGTCAGAGCTGCTTCTCTCCCTCTTGTGACCCCAGGGCCAGCTCTCTCATCTGCTGCAGGTAGCAACCAGCAAGCAGGGGAGGGCATCTTTGTCTCACCCATGACATCACGTGACAGACAAGAGGGGCGGGGTCAGCTGCCCTGCTCTTGCCCTCAGCTTTGGCTCACCTGCCTCTAGACAATAGCGGTCAGCTCTGGTGTGCTGCCCATGTGAGATGCATGTCTGTGGTGAGGGGCCAAGGCATCTTTCCTGAGTGTAGGGGGGCAGGTCTCCACTGAGGGATGGGGCCAGCTCATTTGCTGCAGTATCCAGTGAGAGGCAGGGCCAGCTATCCCATGGTCAGTGATGGGCTGGGCTGGCTTAGCACAGCCCTCAAATTTCCACATGCATGATTCCTATTACCCCTGTGCTAATGCTGGCTGTGGACATCATCACAGGCCCCAGCTGCAATGGGACCATGGATCCAGACATGGCCCATAGCAGCAGCTCCAGCCCGGATACCAATCACCATGACCCCAGTGGCAGCACAGGCCACCCAGATCAGTATGGCTCTGATGGCAGCATGGCCCTCCAATACTAGTACAGTCTCGGATGTCTGAAGAGCCCTCAGTGGTAACAGGAGCCATGGACGCCACTCCAGACACAGCTACTACAGGGCCCCGAACCTAGACATGAACTTATGCAGTGGTCCAGGCCTGGACATCTCCATGACCCCAGGTGGTATCACAGGCTACCCAGATCAGTATGACATGGAAGCAGCATGGTCCTGGAGCACCAAGATGGTCTCAGGTGACTGACCAGACTTTGGTCATCTGCATGGTCCTCGGTGGTAACAAGGGCCACAGATATCAACTCATACCCTTTCTTCCCTAGGCATGGCCCTTGGCAGCAGCCCTGGCTTGGACAACACTATGGCCCCAGGTGAGAGCACAGGCCACTCTGGTCAGCAAGGCCATGGCACAACTCTTGGACATCTACCTGGCCACAGTCTGCAGCCCAGACCCTGGGAATCCATGTGGTAACATGGACCACAAACATAAATACAGACCCCAACTGTGGTACGACCATAGACCCAGACCTGGCCCTAGGCAGCAGCTCAGGCTCTGATGTCACCATGGTCCAAGGTGGTACTGTAGGCCACCCAGACCAGCATGACTCCTAAGGGAGCATGGCCCTTGAACACCCAAGCCCCAGGCCTGGCATTGCCATGGCCTTCAACACAGATCCTGGCATGGCCCTCAGTTCTATCCTAATACGTGCCTTTTCAACACTAAAAACTGATACCATGCTTTCCTCTAAATATCACACAGTTACTCAAGCACCTTTGGAATACCAATAATAGATTTTCACTTTGTGTGTGTGTGTGTGTGTGTGTGTGTGTGTGTGTGTTCTAAATTTACTCAATTACACATACAGGAAATATATGCAAAGTGTTAGAGATGAGTCCACTCTCCAAAAGAAACAAAAATAAGAACATGACAGCAAGGCCATCTGATGGAGAGTCTGAAAATTAAAAAAGCTCTGGCCATTAAAGATAAGCAGGTCCCCAGAGAAGTGGAATGAGGCAAGATCTCCTGAACAAATTGGGAACATCGGGGTAGGGGAGAGGGAGCCAGGAAAAAGAGAGGGGGATAAGAGGAGGGGAGAAGAAGACATGTGGGAGCAGGAAAGTTGAGTCAAGGTAAGAATAGCAGAGAGCAGGATGAGAGATATCATAATAGATGGAGTCATTATATGCTTGAGGAGAGAGCTGACACTAGTGAGATCTCCAAAGATCTACAAGGATAACACCAACTGGCAAACTAAACAATAATGGAGAGACTACATTAAATGTCCCTCCTTGATGATAAGGTTGATGATTATTTTATATACCATCCTAGAACCTTCATCCAGCAACTGATGGAAGCAGAGACAGATACCCACAGCTAAACACTGAACTGAACTCCTGGAACCTAGTGACAGAGATGGAGGAGTAATGAGCAAAGGGGTCAAGACCATGTTGGTAAAACCCACAAAGACAGCTGACCAGATAAGGGAGAGCTCTTGAATCCCAGACTGATGCCTGAGAGGCCAACAGGGGACTGATCCAGACTCCATGAATGTAGTCTCAGTGAGGAGGCCACAGAAATCACTGGAGCCTTGGGTAGTAGATCAGTGTTTACCATGGTTTATGAATGAGCTTTGGGAGCCCATTCCAAATAGAAGGATGCTCTCTCAGCCTGGACACATGGGTAAGGGCCTAGGTCCTGCCCTGGATGAAATGACAGACTTTAGAGATCCCCCCAAGGAGGGCCTCACCTTCCTGAGGAATGATGTGGGGATCGGGGGGGGGGGGGGGGGGTTGGGGGAACTGGTGGAGGGGCAAGGGAGGAGGGGTGGGAGAGGGAGCTGGGATTGACATGGGAAGCATTCATGTTTCTAATTTAAATAAAACATTACAAAAAATTGAAAATTAAAATAAAAAAATATAAGCAGGTCCAAGACCTTCCAAACGATGCTACACTACCTCACTAAAACTTTAACATGCTATTGCCCTCAGGGCTTCATAAACAAAGAGAGTCATTCAATGAGAAAAATACAATCCTTTACCTTATAACTTTTAAGCCTAAACTTAACAAAAATCTCAAGTCTATATTTAGGTTTTTTTATTGTCCTAAAGCAATTAAATGTACAGTATACCTCAGAAAGATAATGAAGTTCGTACACATAAAAAGTCAAAGCCATGTGCATCAAACATGCAGGTGTAGTTTGTGTGTCCCCCCGTTGGTGTGCACTGACCGACTTATCAGCAGTTCTGATTGTACCTCTATGAGTTGTGTGCAGTATCATCGTTTACAACTGGAAATGCTGTCCCAAATAGCTGTTTCTCAGTCAGCCTTGGTTTGTGTTGTGTTGTGAACATTCACACACATGTTGGGGACAGCAGTCAACTTCCGCTATCTTCCTCCATCGCACTCCTTATTTTGTGCGGACAGAACATTGTGGACTCAGCTTGCCCGGCTGACATCCAGTGAACTTCAGAAATCTACCCGTCTTTCCACTCTCCCCTCCTTCCCGCAGTGATGGCACCATTGTGCCGGAGTTTTCCCACAGATTGTGGGCATCCAAACTCAGACCCTTATCTTTTCATTGCAGGTCAATGTCTCTCTGTCTCTGTCTCTGTCTCTGTCTTTGTCTCTCTCTCTCTACACACACACACACACATACTTTTGGATATATATGGATATGTCCTCATATGATGCTGCATCCAACACATTAAATAAAGTCATCACTTTCCTCCATTTGGTCTTTATTTGGAAAGTCAGACTTTCCTTTGCTCAATTTTTCTTTCAACTCAGGGACTAAGAAATGATGCTGCCAATCAAGTCAGAAAACCACTCTCATTAAAACTCATGGTACTCTCAGAAATCTCAACAGGTGGTATGTAGGAGTAATAGATGCTCCTATGTTCTGGGACCTTGGAAAAGGATAGTCTGGGAAGGCTTTTGCTGGGCAATAAATTTAAAATGCATATTATACATGACATGTGCAAAATAGGACAGGAACAAAGTTTCTTAAAAGCACGGGCAAGAATAGGCAGTACATAATATGAGAAGAGAAAAATGAATCAAGACTAGAGGCCCATACTCCAGAGCTTTCATTTAATTCAAATTACAATGTCAGCCTTCATAAACAGAAAAATAATTTAATGGAGTCTCACACTAAGAGGCTCTCTCAGATCCTTAAATGACGGGGACACTCCAACACTGGAATAAGTGGCTATTGAGATCTGAAACATCTTGAGGTAATGAGATTCATTCCTTACTAAGGACATCCCTATTTTAGAAGGCTCACAATTATTAGAATATTCTTGATTTAGGAAATAGCTGTGCTTTCTGTGCTACATGGAGACGTTTGGTGTCACATAGAACTACAACCAGGAGGTGCCTGCTAGTCCTGAGAACATTTAAAACAACAGTGAGATAATGAAACAACATAAGCATTTCCTCTTGCAAGCATGTCCAACTTTTTGACACTGTGATGAGACATTGTCATCTACAAGTCTACGTTCAAGAACTGAGCCATCAAATTATGAAAAATGGAGATTAAGAAAATATTTCAAAAATAATTTTAAAGAATTGTTTATTATTTTCTGTGCATATGTGTGTATGTGCACCAAGTGGGTGTCTGGTGCACACAGAGACCAGAAGAGGGCATTGGATCCCCCTGGGACATGTCTTGCAGGCAGTTGTGAACCACCATGCACCTGTCCAAGTGCTCTCAACTGCTGAGCAATCTCTCCAGCCCCCCAAAAATTCATAATATTTTAAATTAAGTGTGATTGTGTATGTGTGTGTGTTCGTGTGTATGTGTGTGTGTGCGTGCATGTGTTAAGCTTCATTCATAGATATCCTGTGGCATATACAGTCAGACAAATAATATTTCATCTATTATTTTGACTGTACCAAAACCTAAAAATGCCTAGGTATGCTGCTGTTGCTTCTCTTTCTCCTTCTCCTTCTCTTCTTCTTGCTTCCTATGTGTTTCATATTGTGGTAGAATCTGATTGGTCAATATTTCTCAGCAATCCTTTATCTCCATAATTTTGAATTGTCTTGGAAATAACGAAAAAGATAGCAGTTCTCCAACCAAGGAAGTCTTCACATTTTCTGTCTTCTACATGTGTCACACAGAATCTCGAATCTGTTTTCTTCAATGGCATAACTTTGTTCTTTTCTTATTCTCTAGCAACTTTGTATAAAAATTATATATATATATATATATAAATTAAATCCAGAAATGATGGATTACACAAGCAATCCAAATATTTAGAAGACTGAGGTATGAAAATTGCTACAGGTTCACAGCCAACCTAGACTATGTAGTGAGATCTGTCTCAAAATAAAACAAATACAAAGTAGATAAATATGCAAGGTTTTAAATTCTTTTTCTCTAGTCCCTTAAATTCTGGTGTTTCTTGGAAGAAGGTGTTTTACTACCTTCTTACCTTCTCCTAAACAATCTTGTCTGTTTTATGAGTTTTATTTTCCAGTCTCTGGTGAGTAATGTGAAGTCATTTATTATGCAAAGAATGCTTTGAGGGGTCTTGTGAATCTCCACTTGGCTCTCCTCAGGTTGCACTCTCCAAAGTTTCCTCCTCTAGAATTCAGAATGCTCACCAGCTCCCTCAACCCAGACCTGAAATCTGGAGCCACCCTTGGTCATTGCTCTCACTCCTCACTCCCACCTTCCTTCACTCAGAAATCTAGTTAGATCCCTCTGCTGACGTCAATCTATTCCGTGTCCACACTCCTCCTCCAGCAAGACTTTATCTCTCTTCTCAATTCCTCAAAGGCCTTTGAAGTCTCTCCTGAAATCTTCTGTATAACCTTCAAAATGATTTCACTAAAAGGCCAATTAGACCACATTGCTCAGACCCGTAAAATTCATCGTGTTTTAAAAGCAGATTGCCTCCCTTTTCTCTTTATTCAGCAGATTGCCTTTCAGAATCCATCTCCTGCTGTTTCCTCCCTTTTCTCCTGTTGATCTGTTTTGTACTGTGTGCACTGAAAAAGCAGAGAGAGAAGAAAGGCCTGAGAGAGAGATGAGGAGACTGTCAGCCTCCAATGGGAAACAAGACCCACCCCTGAGCCCCTTTCATCTTCTTCTGGCCTGTAGTAGAAGTAACATGCTGTCCTTGACTGTCTAAGGCTCTCTCTGAAGGTCGAGCCACGTCCCCTACAGATTGCTCAGATTTGGTGAAGATCCCAGATGCTATTCCTCACTACTAAGTGCCCCCAGATCTCACATTGTGCTTCCAGTCTGCTCTTTTCCTTCTCTGACAATTTTCTTCAATATAAATCCCAAGCCAGCCTGGAATTCACAGAAATCCTCCTGCCTCAGCTTAGTGTTGGTACTAGGGATGTGTCACATTGTTTGACCTTGATTGACCTTGATGGTGAGTCTGTCTCACCTAACAATCTAATTTATAGCTTCTCCTTTTCCCTTTTCATAGTTACTTCAGTTACAGCAACTTGTGAGGTCCAGTGAGGTAATTCAGTAAATCTGGGAGTGGGCAGTGATCTAATCAGGACTGTTATTTTCCACCTCAAGAATTTTGAAGATATTCCGTTAATGTAAATTTGCATATTCCTGGGACACAGTGTGACATGTCAGCATTTATTCGCTGGGTTTGCACATCAACTAAATTCCCTCCCTGCAGTCACATCTCCTACTACACTTTCCTTATTTTCTACCCCTTCATCCACTCTTACATGATTTCAGCCTCATCGTTTTTTACAAAAATATCACTTGCTAAGGTCATCAATGGGTTTATGTCCCTAAGTTTGAATGTATATTTTATTCTCCGCTTTAGACTACTCCCTGCTTTCTTAAAGCACAGGTACTTCTCACCTTGCTGTCACTGTAACTCATACCTGAAGTTAAGTCAACTTATGGAGAGGAAAGGTTTGTGTGGACTCAAACTGTAGTCCCCTTATCCCATTGCTTTTAGGATATACAGTGCGGTAAGGACAGCTATCGTGGGAGTTGTATATGGCACAGGAAATTGGTCACAGCGTGGCACCCAGTAATGGAAAGCAAAGGAGGAGTGACCAGGACCCCAGTGTTCCCTTCAAGGTCATACCAATTATAACTAGAACTTCCAAGCAGATCCATAACCTACAGGTTTCATGTCAACCTCCAACAACATGACATGATGGTCTGTCTTCTTTCACACCCTCATCTCTTCTTAGATAACCATACCTGTAGTTATGCCAAGAATCTACGTGAATAAACACAATGGAAGAATGAACAAAACATGGGGTGCCCACATGATGAAATATTACTTAGCAATAAGAAGGAACAGAATTGAAGCTATAATATCAACAAACTTTGGCAATGTTCCAGAAAGTGGCAGGCATATCATTATACTAAAGGACTCAAAAGGGCCCTTGTAAGACCCCATGCATAAGAAATCCTCAGAACAGACAAGTCTATAGGAAACAATATAGTCTATGTCTTCAGAGTGAAAGGTCTGAGGCAGAGGAGGAGAATAACAACATGTATCATTGGTTTTCTTTTGGGGGAAGAAATATTCTAAAATGGGGGTGATGATGTTTGGGATAGCTACAAATCTGCTTAAGGTGTTCAATTTGTATTTTAAATGGCTTCCACCTTATATGAGACAGGCTGTCTGATTCACTGCCAAGAATGCCAAACTTGCTGGCCTGTGAACATCCAGGGATTCTCCCAGCTCAGCCCTCCATCTTGCTGAGGAGTTCTGGGATTATAAACACACGTATCTCTACATGGTTTCCAGGGATCTGAGTTCAGGTGCCTCCTTCCATAGCCAGCACTGAACCACTGAACCATCCTCCTAGTCTCTATTCATGGATCCTTTGGGTAAAGAATATGTTTGCTACTAGGAAGATCTCTCAATTGTGGCCCAGATCTTCCTTTCCATACTGTTGGTTGCTATTTTGTCATCTAGATAATATCACAAGTGCCCATCATGGTACTTGAAGCAGAAGAGTAAGTTGTTAGCACACATTTTAAATTGAGAACTTCTTGGAGAAAGTTCTTGTTTTACTTATGGAAATGTCATTGCTATCCTCTGAACCCCACCCCAGGGAGAATAAGGGAACAGTGGTTGGAATGTCCCAGGAGCAGACTGCTACAGTGAGAGAATTACTCCAAAGGGTTGGATAACTTAGACTTTTGTTTGGCTAAATGGATCACACAGGAAAAAACTCAAACCGGTGTAGGGAGTGCAGCTATGATGGAAAGAGAACAGGAAATACCAGGTGGGGAAAGGAAAAAATGAATTAGCTAAAAGTGAGAAATTTAGTAGGAGAATTTGTAATGAAGATTTCTTATGATGCTTTGCCCTGTGGTGTCCAATGTAACTATGTTTCCTGCTCCCTCGTTAAACTTTCAGTAACATTCAATTAACTTGCTAATGAGCAGCGGAATTGCATCTGGTTTGGGCTGAAAGAGAATGAATGAATCATGTTACTGAGTTCCGCTTCCAGGTGGACAAAGGATGAGTTCAACACAGTCATGGCTGTAATCCAAACACATCCAACAGTAAGAGTTACTAACCACCTCTCACTTGGTTCTTCCACAGATATTAGACACTGACTTACATACATTTTGATTTTCCAACTCTCTTGTTGAAATATATATTTATTGAGATACCATAATTGAAGAATTTCAAACAAAGTAGCTTGACCATCTAAGTGAGATATGAGTTCACTCTCTATAATCAGAGGTTATTTCCAAAATAAATAAATAAATAAATACAGGGTGCTTTGCTTGCATTCTTCTTGGTCATTTGCTTCCATCTCCATAGCAATGAGTAATTAGGGACTATAAGTTTGTGAAAATGCTAAATGGTGGAGTTGCCAACTGCTCGCTGAAGATGCTGCCAGTTGCTCTTGATTCTTGAGAATCTGAGTTAGGAGGAGCTCAGGGAGAGCAGTTTGACAGGACAAACTGTCAGTGCTTTTTACTAACATCATTATGTAATGTAGACTCCAGCTTAATGAATACATGAACTCATGAATGCGTTAACTCTGGAGGCTGCACCGGGAAAGCTGAATTACAATACTGTATGGAGCCCTCGTGATACCTTTTTTAAAAAGAAGTCCTTTGGGAAACTTTCCTTTCAGTTGTTGGTCAGGGGAATATAAAACAGCATAGGCTGTTTCCCTCACACTTGGTTTCCTGCCAGTCCTTAAAGGTACAAATCTATTGCTGAAGATACCAAACACTTTGGACATAGGACTTGGAAGAACTGAACTGGGAGACCTGGAAGACCCCTCCCTAAAGACTAGCTGTCATAGTATCTGAAAGTGCTATTCTAGCTGCCAAGGGTAAGGGCCATTCAATAGTCCTGGCTATCTATGAAGCCTACAAACCATAACAACGATTTTGTTTCTAGAAGTGACACAAGCTCCAAATCATGGCTTTCAAGAAAGAAAGAAAGAAAGAAAGAAAGAGAGAGAGAGAGAGAGAGAGAGAGAGAGAGAGAAAGAGAGAGAGAAAGAAGAGTTTTTGTCTGTATTTTACATGTGGAAAATGAGTTAAAGTGCTGAAGGTGTAGCTCAGTTGGGAGTGCTTGCCTACCAGGCTCAAAGCCCTCTCAACAATTCCCAGCACTGTGTAAACTGAGTGTGTTGGCACACACCTGTAATCACAGCCCTAGGGAGTTGGAGACAGGAGGATCAGAAGTTCAAGGTTATGCTCAGCTACATAGGAAGAGTAGAGTTTTGGGGCCAGCCTACACTACACAAGACACCCCCCCAAAGAAACAAAAAAAAACCCAAAAGTTAAAACACAGAAAAAAGAAACAGAGTTAAACCAGAATTCCTGTGTTGGAAACAAAACAGTCCTTTTTCTTACAGAGGCATAGTATCAATTATTCATAATATATTACAATGAAATGGAAACAGGAAGAAATGATTCACAAAGTGTTATCAGTTTTGTGATATGCAGTGTGCAATGAAAACAAAAGAAAACAGAAGCTATTTATAAAGTTTTTATTACAGTACACCAAAAGAAAGAATTAAAAATCTTTTTTTGCATACCATTATCTCTAAATCCACATTCAATGAGTTAGCTTATCGGACTTTGGTCTTAAAAATAAATTTCTACTTAAGACAAGGAAATGAGCCAGTTCTTAAAACCATTTTTAAGTGTATTTTTGACCATAGACTCTATAATCTCAGTAAAGACATTTGGCATCAGAAAGAAAACTTTTAAGCAGAGTCACATGACCTAAAGGAGGGGACCCTTACCAGGAAAGTATGCCCAAGGGCTCGAGAGCCTTCAGCAAAACAGAGGGTACTTTCTTCAAACCTCCACATGTTTGCATTTTACTGTACAAATATTCCTATCATCCAGAGAGAAATATATCTACTAGGTTACAAAATGACTAAGTTATTGCCCCCTTTTGCTCCAATTAACAGTTGGATGTGCAAGTGTCTGCGATTCTGCAGGGACAACTGGTGCCTTTCACCTTCCCTGTATCATTGTAGTGGCTTCTGGGTTGGTTAAAAATTCCTATCAGGGCTGTTCTCGGAGCTTTCAACTCCATTCAAATAAAAAAAATGGCATTAAAATGTATAGCTCTTGACACTGTGAATGTTCTGCAGTTAACACCCATCCAAATAGAGGCCAGGCAGAACCGTTTAAAGGAACCACAGCTACAGTTGGCTAAAACTGAGTGACAGCTGATATAAATAGCTCCATTATTTACATTTCTCTCCTAACCGATCAAAAAAAAAAATGAACAAGGGAGGATTCCGTGTTGTTCAATTGGCTTTTGTGCCACATGAAAGGTTTGTTGCCAGCCTTAGTTAGATCTGCCATCTGAAGAGTGACTGTGCAACCCAAATCAATTAGGAGAAAAGCCCTCAGTCACATAATTGAAACCACAATTCAGATTCTTGATTAAGAACAGAGTCATCAGGTCAATATCAGCATCGTGGATTAATAGCATCATCACAGATTCATGTAACAGTTCCTGACACAGACATCACTCCAAAAGAGGAGGCAACTAACTCCGAGCAATTAAAGGCAGTGCTTAGCAGGATAAAGGCAAAAGAGGGATAGAAGACTAAGTAAGGGCCAATAAGGAAAAAGTTTATTGGAAAATAAAGGAGAAAGAGATAAAATATAATGGAGTTAAGTGGTGACAAGAGAAATATACTAAATAGAAAAAAAGCTTAGATCTGTTATTGCTCTTCTCATTCTGCAAGAGTGGTAACAAAAAATGTTCTCTTGATTAGGTTTGCTTCTATCAGCAATTTTAATATGTCATGTGCATATGATGAGAAAGCTTGACAAGATTAACACACACACACACACACACATACACACACACACACGTTAAAAAAACAAACCCTGTTCACAAGGCATTCTCTAAAGAGAGTGACCTGCTAGAGACCTCATTGTGGATATCAGAAACCAAATAACAAACAGCATACTCACCAGCATGCTCCTTGTCTGTCCCTCATGACAACTGAGGGACAATATTTAAATTTTAATTTTTAGTGGACACAGTGATTTCATGTACTTGTGGGATACCTTGTGGCATGTTAGTGAATGCCTGCAGTGTATAACAACCAGTGGGAACTGTCATATTCATCACCATCATCTCTCCCTCTCCCTGTATGTGAGTGTATGAATACATCCATAAACGTGTTTGTGTGTATATGAGGGGCACAGGTAAGTGTAGGCATGTAAAGGTCAGAAGCCAATGTTAGGTTTTTTTCCTTGCCACTTCTTTTTCAACAAGGTCTCTCACCAGACTCAGCCAAAGTTGCTGACCAGAAAGTCCTTGAAATATTAAACTCTGCTTCCCAAGCACTGGGATTATGGGCATGCACTGGTAGGCCCAGCAATTTTTGACATGTGTGCTGGGGATGTGAATTTGTGTCTTCACACCATGAAAGCAAATCTTCTCCCTAGCCTACCAGTCATGAAGCCCTTTAGACTCAATCCTCAATACTTCATGAACTGAGCCTGTGGGCACACACCTGTAATCCCAGCCCTGGGAAGGTGGAGACAGGAGGATCAGAAGTTCAAGTTCATTTCTTTACGTAGGTAAAATTCCAATCATCTGTACTGTCCTGAAGTACTTGTTCTCATGGGTCATACCTATGTTGCTATATTATAGAATATCAGAGGTTACTCCTCCCATCCAATCACTCCTGTACCAATCTGCCATCCTCTCTTCAGCAGGGCCCCAGCTTTCACAGGCTTTCCTGAGCTCTATCATAGGCTCCTCTTCTTGTAACAACCTCCGTATCTTCTACATGTTAAAACATGTGCTGGTCATCTTTCTCCATGTGACTGTGACTTAGCATGATGTCCTTCAAGGTCATCAGGCTGCCACAAATGACTGGATTTCACTCTTTTTTTAGACTGAATAATATTCCTCTGTATATACATTCAACACTCTATGACTGTATCCCTTCACTACTGATGTTAGCTTGGTTGATTTGCATCTTGGCTGGTGTCAATAGTGCTATAGTAAGCCTGCAGGCCAGAAGAGGGCACCAGATCTCATTACAGATGGTTGTAAGCCACCATGTGGTTTCTGGGAATTGAACTCAGGAACCCTGAAAGAGCAGCCAGTGCTCTTAACCTTGACAACAAAAAGAGATCAAGGGGATACAAATTGGAAAGGAAGAGGTCAAACTTTCACTATTTGCAGGTGATATGATAGTTTACATAAGTGACCCAAAAAACTCTACCAGGGAAGACTTACAGTTGATAAATACCTTCAGCAAAGTGGTAGGATACAAGATCAACTCAAGAAAATCAATAGCCCTATTATATACAGATGATAAGAGGGCTGAGAAAGAAATCAGAGAACCATCACCCTTTACAATTGCCACAAACAACTTAAAATACCTTGGAGTAACACTAAGCAAACAAGTGAAAGACCTGTATCACAAGAACTTTGAGACTTTAAAGAAAGAAATTAAAGAAGACACCAAAAAAATGGAAAGATCTCCCATGCTCTTGGATAGGTAGGATCAATGTAGTAAAAATGGCAATCCTGCCAAAAGCAATCTACAGACTAAATGCAATTCCCATCAAAATACCAGCGCAATTCTTCACAGACCTTAAAAGAACAATTCTCAACTTTATATGGAAAAATAAAAAACCCAAGATAGCCAAGACAACCCTGCTCAACAAGGCAACGTCCGGAGGCATCACCATCCCTGACTTCAAGCTCTATTATAGAGCTATAGTCCTGAAAACAGCTTTGTATTGGCAGAAAAATAGACAGGTAGATGAATGTAATCTAATTGAACACCCTGAGATTAATCCACAAACCTATGAACAGCTGATTTTCAACAAAGAAGCTAAAATTATACAATGGAAAAAAAAGATAGCATCTTCAACAAATGGTGCTGGCATAACTGGATATTGGCATGTAGAAGACTGCAGATACATGCATGTCTATCATCATGCACAAAACTTAAGTCCAAATGGATCAAAGACCTCAACATAAATCCAGCCACACTGAAACTCTTAGAAGAGAAAGTGGAAGGTCCCCTTGAATGAATTAGTACAGGAGACTGCTTCCTGAACATAACACCAGTAGCACAAACACTGAGATCAACAATTAATAAATGGGACCTCCTGAAACTGACTAGCTTCTGTAAGGCAAAGGACACAGTCAGAAAGACAAAAAGGCAACCCACAGATTGGGAAAAGATATTCACTAACCCCACATCTGACAGAGGACTGATCTGCAAAATTTGCAAAGTACTCAAGAAGCAAGTCTCCAAAACACCAAAAGATCCAATTACAAAGTGGGGGGGGGGTCTAAACTAAATAGAGAATTCTCAATAGAGGAGTCTAAAATGGTTGAGAGACACTTAAGAAAGTGCTCAACATCCTTAGCCATTAGGGAAATACAAATCAAAACAACCCTGAGATATCATCTTACTCCTGTCAGAATGGCTAAAATCAAAAACACCAATGACAGCTTACGCTGGAGAGAATGTGGAGAAAGGGTAACACTCTTCCATTGCTGGTGGGAGTGCAAACTTGTACAGTCACTTTGGAAATCAGTATGGAGATTCCTCAGGAAAATGGGACTCAGTCTACAAGACCCACCATTTCCACCCTTAGGCATATACCCAAAAGATGCCCATTCAAACAACAAGGATGTCTGTTCCACTATGTTCATAGCAGCATTATATGCAATAGCTAGATCCTGGAAGCAACCGAGATGTCCCACAACTGAAGAGTGGATAGAGAAAATGTGGTACATTTACACAATGGAGTACTACTTAGGGGGAAAAAAACAGTGGAATCTTGAAATTTTCAGGCAAATGGATGGCACTAGAAGAAACATCCTGAGTGAGATAACCCAGTCACAAAAAGACAAACATAGTATGTACTCACTTATATATCGATTTTAGATATGGATCAAGGCAGTGTCAGCCTACAATCTCAATGCCAGTGAGTCTGAGAAACAGGGAGGTTCACAAGAGTTGTGCATGATACCACAGAGAAGTGAAATAAGGCAAGATCTCCTGAGCAGATTGGGAACATTGAGGGGAGGGAAGAGAGAACTGGGAAAAAGAGAGGGAGATAAGAGGAGGGGAGAAGAAGGCATGGGGGAGTAGTAAGGTTGAGTCAGGGTAAGAATAGAGGAGAGAAGGATGAGAGATACCATAATAGATGGAGTCATTATAGGTTTGACACTAGTGAGATTTCCAGAGACCTACAAGGATAACACCAACTGGAAAACTAAGCAATAGCGGAGAGACTACATTAATAGCTCCTCCTTGATAATAACGTTGATGACTACCTTATATGCCATCCTAGAACCTTCATCCAGTGACTGATGGAAGTAGAGACAGATACCCACAGCTAAACACTCATGGAACCCAGTGACAGAGATGGAGGAGGGATGAGCAAAGGGGTCAAGATCGTGCTGGTGAAACCCACAAAGACAGTTGACCGCACAAAGGGGAGCTCTTGAACCCCAGACTGATGGCTGAGAGGCCAACAGGGGAATTGATCCAGACTCCATGAATGCAGTGTCGGTGAGGAGGCCTCAGAAATCTCTGGAGCCTTGGGTAGTAAGTAGATCAGTGTTCACCATGGCATATGAATGAACATTTGGAGCCCATTCCACATGGAGGGATGCTCTGTCAGCCTGGACACATGGGGAAGGGCCTACGTCCGGCCCTGGATGAAATGACAGATTCTGGAGATTCCCCCCAAGGAGGGCCTCACTGTCCCTGGGGAATGATATGGGGACTGGGTGGGGGCTGGGGGGCTGGTGGAAGAACAAGGGAGGAGGGGTGGGAGAGGGAGCTGGGATTGACATGTGAAGCATGCATTTTTCCAAGTTAAATAAAAACATATACTGAGAAAAAATAAATTAATAATAAAAAGAAAAATGTGCTACAGTAAACATGGCTTGCAGCATTGTTCCATCTGCTGATTCCCTTTTCTGCATGCCTAATATTGCAATTGCAGGATCAATTTATAGTTTTGTGAGGATATGCCACAGTGTTTTCCATAATGGTTGCACTAATTTACATTCCCACCAACAATGCATGAGAATTTCTCCATACCCAGTATTTGTTAAACCTTTTTTTGTTTTTTAATAATGTTCACTCTGACTAGGGTGAGCTGATATCTCATTATAGTTTGACATTTCACTGATAATTAGGAGTGTTGAGTTTTTTTCATACACTTATTGGTCATTTTTCATGTCTTCTTTTGAGAAATGTCTATTTAGATGAGTTGCTCATTTTAATTGGATTGCTTGCTTGTTTGCTTGTTTTTGCCAATGACTGAGTTCTTTATATATAATTGACATTAAGGCCCTGTCAAGTGAATATTTTCTCCAAATACTATTTTAATTAGAATTTTCAAAGCACCTACATGGTGAGGGAAAAATGGGCAAAATGTGTTTGAGAATGATATTATAGACCTAAAAAACACAATGAAATATCTATGTATAGAAAATGAAGTTCTGTCTTTTACATACACATATATATCCAAATATGAAGACACACAGATAAATGATAGGTATATACATGGGTGATTGATAGTTGTCAGAGAGAAGATAGATAGATAGATGATTGATAGATAGATAGATAGATGATTCATAGATAGATAGATAGATAGATAGATGATTCATTTTGAAAGAATTAGATGATTGATTTTAGATATATAGATTATAGGTGATAGATAGATGATTGAGATAAATATATGACAGAGAGAGGGTAGTAGGGCAGGTGATAGACAGATGATAAATAGATGAGAGAGAGAGATGATAGATAGATAGATAGATAGATAGATAGATAGATAGATAGATAGATAGATAAAGCACCCTGATGGAGGAAGTTTCATGGGGAATGCCTTGATATTCCTGGAAAGAGGAAACTGAAGAGATTGTGTGAGTGGACTGAGGGTGAGGAAAAGAAGATGAGAGATAAGGTTACTGGGGAGCAGACACAGAGAGAACTGAAAGAGACTACTGGAAAGGGGGGAGCATTTCAGGATTAAGTAAAACCCTGGCACAAGGGCATCTCCCAGGAATCTACAAGGAAGACTCCAGCTCATACTTCTATCAATAGCAGATACATAGCCTGAACTGGCTGTCTCTTGTGACCAGACTGGTGCCTCGCCCCAGTGTCATCGGAGAGGTGTCACCCAGCAACTGATGGAAACAGATGCAGACCCACAGCCAAACATTAGCCAGAGTTCAGGAATTTCTGCGGAAGTGGAGCAGATAGGACTGTGGAACCAGAGGGGTCAAGGACACCATAAGAAAACTCACAGAACCAACTAACCTGGGCTCACAGAGACTGAACTGACAACCACGGAGCCTGCATGAGACTGACCTAATCATTCTGCACATGTGTCACAGTTGTGTAGCTTGGTCCTCTTATGGGACTCTTTTAACAGTAGGAACAGGGGCTGTCTCAGACTCTTTTACTGGCTTTTGGGACCAAACCCCTCATAGTGGGTTCCCTTACCCAGCCTTAATACATGGGGAAGTGTTTATGGAAATTTGATATGCCATGTTTTGTTGATATCCATGGGAGACCTGCCCTTTCCTAAACAGAAACAGAGAAGGAGTAGGTGGGGCATAGGAATAGAGAGGGTGTTGGAGGGAGAACTGTGAGGAGAGGGGAACTACAGCCAAGATAATAGATACATAGATGGATACATAGAGAGATACATAGATAGATAGATGCATAGATAGATAGATAGAAAGATGCATAGATAGATAGATACATAGATAGATAGATAGATAGATAGATAGATAGATAGATAGATAGAAAGATGCATAGATAGATACATAGATAGATACATAGATAGATACATGACAGATAGATAGATAAATAGATAGATGTATTATTTATTTGAAAAGCACCTTGATGGATGATATTCAAAGCTGATTATTTCCAAACAGGCAACCCGGCCCATGACCACCTGGAAATGTTCTTTCTGGTTGCTTTGTTTTGTGTCATGTTGTTTTGTTTTGCTGCTCTTAGCCTTTAAACCAGTGGTTCTCAGCCTTCCTAATGCTGTGTGACCCTTTAATACAGTTCCACACATTGTGATGACCCCCAACCATACAATTATTTTTTGTTATTACTCCATCACTATAACTTTGCTAGTTTTGAATAGTAGTGTAAATATCTGATGTTCAGGATATCTGATATGTGACCCCTGTGAAAGGGTTGTTCAACTCCCAAAGGGGTTGTGACCCACATTGAGAACCACTACTTTAAAGAGAAGGATGTGTCTTCAGGGTAACTATTATTAGCAAGTCTACCATCACGTTTTCAAATTCCTTTCATTTAGTGTGTCTTAGTTATTGATTGTCAACTTCTTAAAGCCCACAGCCATCTAATAGGAGAGCCTTGGTTGAGGAATTGCCTAAATCAGATTGGCCCATGGGCACACCTGTGTGGGGTTACCTTAGCTACTAACTGGGGTTGGCAAGCCATGCCTACTGTGGGTGGCACTATGCCTAGGCAGATAATTCTGGGTTATGTAAGAAAGCTAGTTAAGCATGAGTCCATAGTAAATCAGAAAGCAAGCTAAGCCCTGATGCATGATCACTGCTCCAAGTTCCTGCCTTGAGTTCCTATCCTGACTTCCTTGGTGATGACTGAGATCTGGAAGCATATGACAAATAAATCTTTCTCTCTTAATTTGCTTTTGGTCAGTGTGTTTTATCATAGCAATAAAAAAGGCAACCAGGGAAATGTATAATGAGGTTCAAGAGATGTGCAGCTTTTGGTTTAGTACTACCCTGTCTTCAAAATCAGTGAGAGGTGGGATTAGCCATCCAAAGAATAACAGTGTGTCAGCTGAGCATGGTGGAGCACGCCTTTAATAACAGCACACCTGAGTCAGAGGCAGGTGGATCTCTTAGTTCAAGGCCAGCCTAGTCTACAGAGTGAGTTCCAGGACAGCCAAAGCTACACAGAGAAACCCTGTCTCAAAAGCAGCAACAACAACAATAATAATACCGTGCTTCACAAAAGCTGGGGAATCTGGTCTTCCACCCTATTTTTCAAACTATTTTCTTCGTATCAAAGGAGCAAGACAAGAACTGACTCTGAATGGAGATGCCTCTCACTCTGTGCAAGAGCCTAAGCTCCTCCCATCACCTCAGCCCATCACCTCCATATCAAAAGAGCAAACTCTTCTAATAGCATCCTCTTCCCTTCTCCCCCAGATGGCATGGGGACTGACAACAACATTAGAAGGTGATTCCTTTCTGGAAAGATCTTAGGTGAACTCCAGTGGACAAACCCAGCCCGTGATTACAACCAGTTAAAACTCCAGACTGTCTGGAGACGGGTAGGCGCAGAACTTTAAGGCGGCTGGTTTAGTTTTCCAATTCAAGCATCATCAATTCCTGTGTCAAATTATCCGCTGCAGTTCCCAAATGCAAAACCCACAGCTCTGGCTGAAGAAATCTCACCTACTGCCTGGGTTTTCATTTTTCTATTTAATTCTCACTCTATGTGGGCAATCAGTGAGCAGCCTCAGCACAAACATTGGAAAATGTCACCTAGAACCTTTTGTATCAAGTCATAAATTTTCTTCATCCCTCAAGGTTCCAGCTCCTTAAGGACGCGTTCAGTAAGTTGTGAATCCAACTGCTCTTTTCAGTCTATAAATGATGTTCAATTCCACTCGTTGTAGAAAAAAGATAAAAATCAAAATGGATTATCGCTGGCCTGAGTCGTCGTTCCTTTTCTGTTGCTGTGATAAAAGCAGCATACCCAGAGGTAACTTAGATATGAAAGTGTTTGTTTTGGATAATGGTTCTAGAGAAAAGAATCCACCATGGCAGAGAGGCATGGCAGCGAGAAGCATCGAGGAACAGGCATTGCACCAAGGAGCAGGCATGGCACTGAGGAACGGAACGGGCATGACAGAAAGAGGTAGGCGTGGCACCAAGGAGCAGGCGTGGCAGCATAGGGCGGGCGTGGCACACCAAGGAGCAGGCGTGGCACTGAGGAACGGAACGGGCATAGCACCGAGGATCAGGAAGAGCAGCAGGATCAGGAAGCTGAGAGCTCAACCTCGAGCACGAACACAGTGAACCTGGAAGTGGTACAAGGCTTTTAGTCGCAAAGCCTGCCCCGAAAGACTCCCCCCAACAAGGCTGCGCACCACCTAAACCTCCCTCAAACAACTCCACCAACTGAGTACCAAGGGTTCAAATGCCTGAGGCTAGGGAAGACATTGCTCATTCAAATTACCGCACCCATAAAAAATTTTGAAGTTAACTAGTGATAGATGTAAAGCTGTAGTTTTAAATACGAAAGCCAGTGAACAAGTGGTGAAACGCACATTATCATTCCCTACTTTAGCCAACAAACTGATAACCGAACTGGGCTGAGCACACGGTTAAATGGGTAGAGAACCTGCCGTGCCAGGGAGAGAACCAGAATTCCCATCTCCAGAACCTACGTAAAGCCAAAACCAATCACACAGTTTTGTAAACCCGGCCCTCTCGTGGCAAGGTAAGGGACGAAAACAGGATAATCCCCTAAATGTTTACCAGGCATACACGAAGACAAACAACACAAGAAGGCCTGGAGAAGCAAGATGGATGACAGGCGCGCACACACATGGTTATCCTCTGTCCTCTACATGTGCCCCATGACACGCGTGTACCTGCATTCACACACACACACACACACACACACACACACACACACACGACGCTTTTTAAAAGCTGCTCACCTCCTTTGCTTTCCGTTCTCACCAATCTTCATCAAGTGTAAGTTCGACTAACTAACTCATGTACTCCTGCCTTTTCAGGGAGTACAACTTGATTACCTACTGTACTTACCAAAATCAAAACTTTAAAAAAAAATTTAACTTTATTTTTTGTCCTTTAAAGAATTAAAGGGCTTAGGGAAAATACTTGTTTAGTATTTGTGGTGCCCCGGGGTATGATTGATTTTCATTTTAAAGGAAGAAAAAGAGAAAAGAAAAAAGACTTAGCACTACCCAAAGAAAATGCTGTTAATAGGATTTACATAGGTTGGTGAGGAGCAACACATTGACTCTTGAGCTTCCAGTTTGTCTCATGGGCCTTCCTAAGCACTGTTTTACAACTTTATTTTATGTGTATGTGTGTGTACGTAAGTGTGTGTACATGTGTGTGAGTATATGTATGGACACCATGTGCAGTCAGGAACCTTAGAGATTAGAAAAGGGGTCAGATCCCCAGAAGTGGAGTTACAGGTGATTGCGAGCCACCATGTGCATGCCGGGGACCTTTGCAGGCCCTCTGCAAGAGCAGCAAGTGCTCTTAATGTAGAGCCATCTTCACATCCTGATATGAAAGCAGCGTTGCCTAGAATCACAAGTCATTGGTAGCCTAGCTTAATGACACATAAAAGAGACTGCTGTGGAGGTGATTGTGCCCCAGTTCACTCTGTTCCTTTTAAGCAAGGGAGAATTCCTCTTTTAATCTGAGCTACCAAAGACAGTCAGTCGCTGGAGTTCACTGTAGCAAGGAGTACAGAAACTGTCAGAGTGCGACAAGCACAGCACTGGGCTGCTGCAAATGTGACAGGAAGGGAGGTAACTAAGCAAAACGGAGCAGACAGGGAAGGATGTGCAGTCTCTTATTGTCTAAACTTCATGATATGCAGATCTGAAGACATCAGTCAAGGGAAACGTCTGGCAAAGATTACACACACACACACACACACACACACACACACACACACAGCAGAAGAGTCCAAAAATGAGTTCTCATTTTGTCTTTGCACAGGATATCTCTCAACTGTCGGCAAAACTGAATTCTCTTAACTATAAGAGAAAGAGAAAAGAAATGACACAAGCAACCACTAAATGGCTAAAATAAGAAGACTTGTTTGAACATATTTGATCTACAAGAAAGAGAATATGGCAAAGAAAATATTTGAAGAGATAATGGTTGAAAAATACCCCAAACTGAATAAATGTTCCAAGAAATAAGTTCAGGAAACCAAATGAGCTCTCATAATAGTAATTTTTAAAAAACTCCATTTTCAATAAAAGAAACAATATGCATTTCCAGGAAAAATTATAACTTACAATTTTAAGATATCTATACTAAAATTTCAAGTGATTTGTTTCAAAGTAAAAAGAAATGTTTAGAAAAAAATTAGAGGGCGCTTGAGTCGAATTGGTCTTTCCTGCCCTTACAGCCAAATCACGGCTTCTGTGCAATTGGTATTATTATGGCTGCTGGACCATGACCCTGGATATTGTAGCTTCTGGAGGGGAGATGAAGGAGGAAGCAGAGGCAGGGGAATTTCTGTGAATCTGAAAACAATCTGGTATATATATATCAAGTTCCATGTTTGCCAAGACAATGCAATAAGACCACCTCTCAAGGAGGCCTCGACAATCTATGGGGCCTCTGATAGTGGATCAGTATTTATCCCTAGCATACAAATGGACTTTGGGAACCCATTCCATGTAGAGGGATACTGTCTCAGCCTAGATACATGAAGGGAGGGCCTAGGCCCTGCTCCAAATGATATGACAGACTTTGAAGATCCCCCATGGAAGGCCTCATCCTCCATGAGGAGAAGAAAGAGAATAGGATAGGGGATTTTAGGGGGCAGGGGAGGAGGAGAAGGAGAGAGAACTGGGATTGACATGTAAAACAATCTTGTTTCTAATTTAAATTTTAAAAGACCTCTTAAAAATCAAATAAATATATAAATAAGAAAAACAGAGTGGAAATCATAGAAATTTAAAGTCAGAAGATACATACCATAAACATACCACACCATACATGCACACATACACTCAGATGTGTATGATTTATATGCAAATGTATATATGCATATATATGTAAATATGTATATAGATATAAAATGAGTGTGTTTATGTATGTAATCTGCAAAACTTTTGCAAGCACACAACTCAAAATCAAGAAAATAAAGAGCTGAAATGCCATGAGCAAAAAAGATTCCAGAACCTACATTAAAATAAAAATCAATGACCATATAAAAGACTCAAATAAATAGATGAAGTAAAAATAAATAAATTTCAGGGATGGAGGACAATGCTGACATTCAGACACACACTAGGAAACAAATTAATGATCATGAAAAAAGTTCCAAGAACTCTGAAATATCAATAAACTAAACCTATAAATACACAGTGTAGGAGAAGCTGAAACAAAGTCTAAAAACATAACAATTCATTCAATGGAATTGTTGCAGAAAATTTCCCAAGCCCAGAGAAAGAACTGAAAGTCCTAACATAAGCGAGATACAGAATCCCACATAGACATGGCCAAGAAGAACTCTCCACATGCCTTAGTCAAAAGGTCAAAAACACAGCAAAAGAGGAAAATTATTCTGGAGTCAAACAAGGGTGTTACAGTTTTATGAAGTTTGAGAGTAACAAAACAAAGTACACTGTTTGTAACATCAGATAGGAAAGCAAGGAAATTCCTGCTCAGATGTTGTCTGTTGATGTGTTCTTTTTTCCTTCAAGACAGAATTTCTCTGTTTAGACCTAGCTCTCCTGGAACTTGAACTATAGAACAGGCTGATAAAAGGTGTGTGCCACTACCACCAAGCTTGTCTGATGACATTCTTAGCACTGGGGTGGTTGGAAGTCAATACATTAATTTGTTAGATTAATACACCCCAGAGAGTTTAACCTGGTAGTCTCAATGATTTTAGGCTAGACACAGAGGTGAGAAGGATTGAATATGGGGGGAAGGGGCTAAAGAAAGCCAAAGACAAATTTAATTAGTCTTTGAACCATCAATATCCCAACCTCTCCACAACCATTGAAGTTTTAATTAGATAATTAGTCTTGTGAAAAGTTTAATGTAATAAAATGTAGTTTCTCTCCAGAAAACTTCTGTTCACAAAAGCAAAGAGGCAACATTAAAAGTTGTAAGGGGGAAATTCTAACTCACCTAAGGCAAACACATCCTAATAACATCGCATTCCCCACTATCAACCCTGAAAACATATAATGATACACCTCAAGCTTTAAAAGTGAATAAGCTTCCCCAGCATTGCTATACCCAGCCAAACTATCCCTTTCAAGACAAACTAAGGCAATCCATGATAACTAAGTCAGAAGTACAGAGTAAGGATATATATGTTTGGTTTGGGGGGTTATGTTTTTTGTTTGTTTGTTCATTTGTTTGTTTTTGAGAGAGAACCCTATATTATATATTCACAGAAAGTTTAAGCATGAGAGACTTAAAGGGAAGTAAGACATCTTCCTTATGATGTAGAAATTCCCTACAAGTCTGCTAATCAGATAACTTAGCATGGTTTCAATAGAACTGAGAAGACACCTGTCCAAACATGTGGGTAAAGTAGTGGGAGTTATAGTGAAAACAAATGTTTCATTGAAAATAACTCTGAGGATTAAAACAGGTGAAATTTAAAAAATAAATAGATACAGAAATGTAGGAGTTAGCTTTTGCTTCTATAATAAAACACTACAAGTAAAATCAATTTAAGAAAGAAAGAAAAACTATTTTAGTTTACACTTCCAATGAGAGTCCATAATGGTGAGGAAGGCACAGTAACAGGCAGTCACAGCAGAAAACTAGGAGAACACATCTCAACTTCAAACTCACATGCAGTGGGAAATCCACATATGACTGATTAAGGGGTGACAAGGATTTATTACGATATGAAAAAGGGAAAAATACACTCACCAACACAGAATATGGTAAATCCAGTTGCAGAGTCCTGAGAAAGCTGTGGACCAATCACACGCTGCTTCACACCCCCTGACCCCATCCTCACGGCCCAAGAGAGCATGACCCCCTCCCTCCTTTTTTGAGAGGTCTCCTTGGCATGTGAGAAGCACCGCCTTTATAGGACGAGATAGCCCAAGGTCATGGAGGGGGGGAAATACACTCACATTCACATGCATGCATACTCACATACACACACACACACACACACACACACACACACAAGCACACCAAGCAGAGTGTGAACTGAACATGGACAAGTGATAAATTCTCAAACTCAACCCCCAAGGATGTACTTCCTTCAGAAAGCTCTACGTACTAATAGTTTATAACCTCCACAAACAGCTCTATCAGTGGAGGACCAAGTGTTTCAATAATTGAGCCTTTGAGAGACATTTCCCACTCAAACCACCATGGCAAATCACCAAAACAACGTATTTACTCCAAAGTTGGCCCACAGTTGACACTGTTAATTTTTGTCACACTGACTGTAACCCACTGTCCAAGAAACAACTCAAAGTTACATTGCCTGAGATGTCTAAGTTAAAATTCAGCCACCAAGAGCTGCTTTTCTACCTAATCTGTGATTAAGGCATGCTATCTTTATCAGTTCATGAGCTGGTAAAGGAGGAGAACTCAAATATTGGATAGCATCCATTATAATATGCTGTTAGTTTGTTTGTTTTTGAAGATGGCTTCTCATGAAACCCAGACCAACTTTGGGCTCAAGGATAACACTGAGATTCTGATCCTCCTGCCCCTACGTCCCATGTGCTGAAATTACTGGTGTGCTCCACCAGACTCAATTTAAATAGACTGTGCGTACTGATGATATACTTTTCACTCACTCTTTCTGTATCTGCCTTTTTAGAGTTGTTTTTAAGGACATCAGCAGTTGGGAGATGGCTCAGTTGTGAAGGCACTTGTCATGGAAACATGAGGAACTGAGTCCACTCACCAGAACTCCTGTAGAAAGGTGGTCATGGCTGCATATAATTATAATTGAAATGCTGGTGAGTTGAAGACTAGAATATCTATGGAACTTGTTGGCCAGCTACCCTAGCACAAGAGTGTGAGCTCCACATCCTCAGGGAGGAGCTTTGCCTCACAAAATAAGATGAGATCCTGTCTCAAGTAACAAAGTGGACTGCTCCTGGGAACAATAGCAAAGTTGATTTCTGGTTTCCATGTGTACCCCATACACATGTACACAGCCTTCATATGTACACACACACACACACACACACACACACACACACACTAGGACAGGTTAACTCAGGGTCATATATGTTGCTAGATATCTATTCTCTTGGTTTACAGATTGATTTTTGTTGTGATTATTTTCAATCTCCAATAGCTCAGTTATTCGGGGTTATGGGATTAATATATGATACCACACTGCAGTATAATAGGAACAGCACATCTAGGAAGTCATAGTTCTAAAGTAGGAGAATTATATGTAGAAACTGGCATGTGGACTTGTGTTTGTAAGCAAAGCTTGAAAAGCAATTCTTGCAAAATATTTCTTCTTATTGATAAGAAAGGTCAAAATGGTCGACAACTGTAAATAACTAAAAGCCATACATCTCTAAAAAGGATTCATAGAGACCGTCAAAAATTTCTTCCCATTTAATTTGGAAAGGTCATATTTCTTGTTACTATTCTCCTAATAAAATAAATTTAGTTAATTCCCTCATTTTTAATTAAATTTTAGCTCAATGATAGGCCATTACTGTCAAAATGAATATAATTTATTGTTTTATAAGGAAGAATAAAATATGCAAGTTTGTGTTTGATAGCAATATATTCCATTTAGAATTTAAGTATTATCTCATTTCTCAGTAATAATTTTTCAGAGATATTTTAGAGTCTAATTCACCAGGACCCTCAGCTGGAGAGAAATGTCATACTTCCTTTCTCTAAGGCTTTCCTAGCTTGTGTGGAGAATACATTACCCTATTCTTTTAGCCATTTCATAATAGTCCAGGAAGATCCAAAAATGAAGATCATTTAATGAGGATCACCTACACATTTTGGAAATGATCTCTGAGTGGTAAATGTCTGGCTGTCTCCTGAGACATCCAGCTCCTGGCTCTCTCTCTCTCTCTCTCTCTCTCTCTCTCTCTCTCTCTCTCTCTCTCTCTCTCTCTCTCTCATTCTCTCTCTCTCTCTCTCTCTCACACACACACACTTTTGGTTCTTCACTCCATCTTTCTCTCACTCTTGATTGGTTTGCATTTTTATTAAAATCTTTACCAAAAATGATTCCTTTTATTTTATTTCCATTTTCTCTCAACTATTAGGGCTTACTAAGCTTTGAGGTATTTTGTTCTGTGAGCTCATGAGACTACACTGAATAGTTCATTTCATTTGTCCACCAGTGATGTTGACAAAACCTATTAATGAGACTAGCATATAACTTTTATTTATAGTAAATAGAATACACTGAACTAAGATACTTACAACTGCTTCTCACTCTAGGGACTAGACATGGCACGACATTTGTGAGAAGTAAAGAACAGACAGGGCAGGATGGGGCAATTTTATACTTCTCTATCATGGTGAAATTTTGATTCCCAGCTGAATGAGACCAAGGTTGCTGTTGTGACAATCATAGAAATTGAAAACACCAAATCTGTGCCTTAAACATAACACTCAGAGTGAACATGAAAAAAACGTAACAGGTAACATTACAGATTGTGTGGCATGACTCACTGAAATACTCATGAATTATTGTTTTTGAAGCTTACTATATTTTTCAGATTTCACACATATCCCCTCCACTTCCACCCTAAGCAGGACACTTACTCTGCCCATTTTAATATTTCAATACAATCCAGCAAAGTTTCCCTAACTTATGATTCAGTACTTTATCTCGTCATATATTTTACATACCAAAATTTCTTAGCTTGACCTGTGAATTGGACACATCCTAGAATTACCTGTGAGTCTCAGTTGAGGAATAAGTAAGTTAACTAAGCAGAGGACTGCAATAGCGCCACCAAGCAGTCTCCCTCCATCACGTCTGCTTCAAGTTCCTGCTTGAATTCCTGCCCTGGATTCCTTCAGAGATGGACTGTGATCTGGTTAAGGAAAACCTTTCTTTCCCCAGGTTGCTTTGGGCCGTGGTGTTTATTACAGCTGCAGACAGGAAAACAGCCACTGCCAATCAGGTTTACAGTTTGCAGTGCATTCTCCCATCACTGTTTCCTTTGCCATGTGGGAGTTTTGTAATTTGATTCAACAAAGTATGTCTGTTTTTTTCTTTCTCTGCCTGAACAATGATGGAAGGAAGGAAGGAAGGAAGGAAGGAAGGAAGGAAGGAAGGAAGGAAGGAAGAGAAAGTGAGAACGAACCACTATTGCAGAGCATCCATATTCAGTTCTCAGCACCTACATGGTGGTTCATGTGCATCTGTCATTCCAGTTCAAGAGGATCCAATGCCCTCCTCCAACTTCCATAGGTACCAGGAACACATGTGGTACATTTACATACACTCAAACAGCACGTTTCATCACTTCTTGCAATGAGAACATCTATATATTTTAAACTAGCTTCCATACAATATAGATTAAATAACTATGGTACATATTCTAGCATGCGGACACAAAAGTAAATACATACATACATACATGCATACATACATAAAAATAAACAACATTGTTCATTGGAAAGACATCCATCATGCTGTCAATTTTTTAAAACTTGACAAGAATTAATACATCATGCTTATACACGTACATAAAAGAACTACATAGACATATACACAATGCATATCAATGATAGGGAGATAGAGGCAGATGATAGTGATAGATGACAGATAGGTAGATGATAGATAATGGGTGAATAGATAAAAATGGAGAGATGATAGATGGATGGATAGATGGATGGATGGATGGATAGAGAGAGAGAGAAAGAGAGAGAGAGGGAGAGATCCTAAAACTTGCAACAGATGCAGCTACTCATGATTACCTGTGGAGATAGCCAAAGAGAGTACTAAAATACTTAGGAAGTTTTAGTCACCACTTTATTGCTTTTATACTTATTTTATTATGCTTTTAGTCACTAGCCTGTAACCAATTTGAAATACAATTAGAAGAACAGATTTTGATATCACACTACATGATAGTGTGCACACCCTTATATGTCATAGGAAAAAGTATTTACTGTTAACATTCCCATGGAAGAAAATGTGATGGTAGTTTTCAAAATTAAAATTTGATGCAGCAATTCCTTCTCTAAAGCTTTATGCTATGGTTATGCTGGCACACCCACAAGAGAGTCGTTGCAGAAGTTCATACTTCACAGAAGTATGAAATAACAGAAATCATGAAATTCACACAAAATGGATGTAGATAGAAAAAAATTCATCCTGAGTGAGGTAACCCAGACTCAAAAAAACAAATATGGTATTATTCTCTTATATGCAGATGCTACCTTTTAAGCCTTTGATAGGCACACTACAGTCCATATAACCACAGATGTTAGATATAAAGTAAGAGACTAGGGGGAAGGGAAGTTCTCCCCAAGGAAGGGGAAATAGAATATGTGCTATGGGGAGAACGAATACTGGAATGGGAAGATTAAACTGAGAAGAGGAGGGAGGGGAGGACTAAGGGACAGAACATGGGGAAAGAAAGCTAACACTAAGGGCCATATGGAAATCTAATACAGTAGAAGTTTATTAAAGTATATACATAGATGAAAGAAATATAAATGGAATCTCCAAATAATGGTGGGCACAACGCTTCAAAAAGACATCTCCTGTCACCAAATCAATCCTCCAGTTCCAGAAATGGGTTATATCTAATTGAGTTGTTGTTCAAAAGAGCCCCAAGAAAACCCCCAAAAGACTTGTGTGATTGCCAAGGCTATTGATTGTTTTCTGCAAAGTGATGGAAAGGCCCTTGATATATATACCAACATATCTCATAGAACATGGAGATGTCAAGCCGGTGCCTAACTAGAGCCTTCACCCCCACTGACTAGTATCCATGCTACTGCAAGGTATCCTGTGTGTGTACCAAAGAACAAATGTAAAAGCCAGCCCATGAGTAAACTCTTCCATCTACAATGGTGATTTCCCAGCATGGCACACCAGTGCGATAATGGCCCTAAAGTTGTGGGAATGATTGGATTTAAAGCCCAGTTCATGAGATGGAACCCATGCCTGACACACTCAGGTGGCCAAGAACGTGACGCTGGATAGGCCATGGACACAGAGGAAGAAAGAATGAAATGCTGATTGTCCAGCTAAACAAAGAAATAAGCATGACACTAAGATCACTCCTAACAATTTCCCGCTGTAACTACAGATCACTGCCTTACTCAGCCATCACCACTGAAGTTCTCTCCTACAGGACACGGGGAATAACGCAAGTCCCAGATCTGGAAAATGTGCAGAGAGTAAGGGACCTCAGAGCCCTCAGTCATAAATGGGATGTCTTCCCAAACCCCTGCCCTCAGGACTCAAGGAGCTATGTGGAAGAGGAGAATGAAAGACTGCAAAAGTGAGTGGGAACGGAAGACATCAAACAAACAGTGCTTTCCAGACACAACAGGGCTGGCGCACTTATGAACTCACAGAGATTGTGGCAGCTTATACTTGTTCAAGCCAGATGAGGTCATAGCATTAAGAGACAGAAGTAGATCCAAGTCCTTATCCCTAAACCAGAAGCTATCTCCAATTAACAACCACTTGCAAAGGAAAAATTCGTTTTCTCCAGTGGAATCTCAGTGGATATATAAAACACATTTAAAAGCATGTCCCATGGCCAGTAGTAGATGGTCAACATGA
Organism: Mesocricetus auratus; assembly: GCF_017639785.1. Classification (NCBI taxonomy): domain Eukaryota; kingdom Metazoa; phylum Chordata; class Mammalia; order Rodentia; family Cricetidae; genus Mesocricetus; species Mesocricetus auratus. The sequence goes on from NW_024429185.1 coordinate 8,510,239, forward strand.
AACAAACTCAGTGGTGCTTTTGGGGGTGTTTTGGTTTTGCATTTATGTCTCACGATGCTTTGTTTGGGTTTTTTGCTTGTATATTATGGTTTCTGATTTTGAGTGATTTTTAGAGCATACATGTTTATGTGTCTCTCATGATTGTTTTCTGCTTGTTTCAGTTTATTTTGGTTTGTTTATTTTTATTTGTTTTCCAAAGAGAAGAAGAAATAAGGCACAGAGTTGGGTGGGCAGGGAGATAGTGAGAAGAGATGAGGGAGGGAACCCATGACCAGAATATATTGTGTGTTTGGTGGTTTGAATAAGAATGGCTCCCATAGGCTCATATGTTTGAATGCTTGGTCATTAGGGAGTCAATCTACTTGATAGGGATATTGAGAGGTGTGGTTAGAGTAAATATGGTCTTGTTTGAGGAAGTGTGTCACTGGGGTGAACTTTGGGTTTTCACATGCTCAAGCCAGACCCAGAGTCAGTCTCTCTCTCTCTCTCTCTCTCTCTCTCTCTCTCTCTCTCTCTCTCTCTCTCTCTCTCCCTCCCTCCCTCCCTCCCTCCCTCCCTCCCTCCCTCCCTCCCTCCCTCCCTCTCTCTCTCTCTCTCTCTCTCTCTCTCTCTCTCTCTCTCTCTCTCTCTCTCTCTCTCTCTCTCTCTCTCCTGTGAATCCAGATACAGAACTCTCAGCTACCTCTCCAGCACCATATCTGCCTGCATGCCGCCATGCTTCCTACCACTACGATAATGAACTAAAAGTCTGAATGTAAGCAAGCCCCAATTAAATGCTTTTTTTATAAGAGTTGTCATGATCATGGCATCTCTTCACAGCAATAGAACACCAACTAAGACAGTATTAAAAAGCACTATTTTCAATAAAAAAGAAATAGTCTATAAAAAAGAAAGAAATTGAAATCAGCTGGGTATCTTTCAGTGGTACATCAGAAACAGACACCTATATCTTTGCCAAAGTTCATCCGTGCAATTAAAATCAAACATACACCTAAGTATAGAAAGCATGCTAGAAGAAATGGGCTTTGTGTGTTAAAAATAACCCAATAGATGTTTATACATTTTCAAATGCACAGCATAACTTTAGAAAGCAGTTGAAAGAATAGGTAATTAATTTCCTCGTAAGAGATAGTCTAGGAAGAGATGGAAAGACCTAATTTCACTATATATCCTCTTATGTCTTTTAAATTCTTTTTATATTAATAAGAAAGCTAACAGGTGTGGTGATACACATCTGCAACCCTAGCAGTTGAGAAATGGAGATTAAGTGAGTCATTTCAAGGGCATCCCCAGATGCATAGTGAATTCAAGACTACATGAGAACCTTCTCTAAATAAATAAATATTATTTTAAAAAGTTACTAAGAAACTTTTGACAGCACTCACAGAATTTCATTTTCAAGAATACCTCAAAACTCAGTGTTGAAATAGACAGGAGGAAAATGGTGGACTCTTGTTGACATTTTTGCTTAGGACTCCCTCTCTGTTCCTGCAGGCCATGAGAAGTATTCAATTTGAAGAATGTGCAAAGGATTTTCCAGAGACAGGGTGTGCAGTGTAAGAGAGAAAAGCCAAGGATAGTTACAAAGTTCCTCAAGTCCCTTTGAGTCCTGGTTCCAACCACCACTGCTCAATGAGTCCACCATGGCCTTCCTTGTTTAATACTACAACCTCTTCTTAAACTCCCCTCTCCACTGCCCTTGTCCCTGACTCTAACAGGTTTTTTTCTCCCATGACACTTCTCATCTCTACCCTATACCCTATTACATGTTATTTATCATATTTTCTATCAGTCTTTGCCCTACATTCCCCTTGCTCCAGGACAGGCTGTGTGGGTGATATTCCATAATATATGCCACGTGGAGTGTTACAGTACAGCCATTAGCATGTTCAGCTGAAATATGTCAATAGTTATTATAACAGACAGAAGAAGACAAAATGACTGCATTTCTAAGCTTTTCCTTGGTGACCACATAAAATATGTACTGGAAAACCTTCAACATCTGGATAACGGGGCCTTTGACATTTCATGTCTTGAAAACAAAATTTCATAGGGAAGTCTCAGTAGCCAGGTTCATGATACAGCAGTCTATGCATAAACTGTACAGAAAGGACACGGCATAGAGTAGAAAGACGTTCAGGAACAGGACTCCTGCCATCATAGATACAAAAACTAAATGACATCAACCAAGGACTCTCCACCTTCACACTCCAGAATTGTCACATAGACTATTTTGTTACAAGAATGTAATGGGGGAGGTATTCTTAGGGGAAGGGTAGTAATACGTGAGTGTGTTCATATGTGTGTTTGGGGGGATATTGGGGGTGGAATTCGTAGTTTAATGAACAGCAAGTTCATTACCCTCAGCTATACCCTCAGCTTGGAGAACACATTTTGTAAAGACATGGGTCCAAATGCACAGATCTCTGCATCTATGTTACTTATTTAGGCCAAAACAATACATTGCTAATATTTTACCATATCTTAAGATCCCAATATGAGCGGTAACAGTTACATAATATAAAAGATAAAGTGTTTAAATACTAAGTTTGAAAACCAAGATTTTCTTAATAAGTGAAAATTTTGGAATACAGAGAAATTATTGTTTAAAATAAAACATAATTAGGTAAACATTTGGGTAGCAGGAAGGAAGGTGTCTTGTTCTCATTGACAGTAGACCATTATGAGCTTTTTTTACCTCTTTCTCCTTCCTTTTTCTTTTGATCATCTGTCCGATTTGTTGGTTGGTTTGCTGGTTCATTGGTTGGTTGATTGCCTGATTAATTGGTTGGTTGCTTTTAGTGGATTTTTTTTGTCTTTTATTAGACTGGGTCTCATGGTGAAGCCCAAGCTGGCCTTGCATTTACAATCCTCCTGCCTTGACCAACTAGGCCCTGATATGACAAGTATGCATCATGACATTCTATTTGTATGACCTCCTCTACTGCAAAAGCAGTGTGCATCCAGTCCTTTGATAACCCAAATTCATATTGCCAGAAGAGGGAAAGGTCGGGGCTCTAGCATTGAGAAAGACCATGGGAAGGTTTATTAGGTTTTTGGTAAATTATAAATTATATTTCTGTTTTCATATCTTAAAACAGAAAAATATGCATGGATGCCATCACATTTTTTGCTCCAGTGCAATGATAAAGTGGAAGATTGTTGGATCCTATGGCACCCTGGAGGCCCCAGTGAAGAATTTTATCATTCATCCGGAAAAGCCCACAAGCTTAGGGCATGCCTCTTCCCTTTATTCAAGCTCAGTTTGAATTAGCAGTGGAAAGAGAAGTAGCTTCAGGTTGTAGGAGGCAGAGGGAACAAGAACATCACAAGAAAATCCACAGAGTCAACTAACCAGTGCCCAAAGGGGCTCACAGAGACTGAAGAGACAATCAGGGAGCCTGCATGGGACTGACCTAGGCTCTCTGCATATATGTTATGGTTTTGTAGCTTGGTCTTTTTGTGGAACTCGTAACAGTGGAAGGAGGGGCTATCTCTGACACTTTTGACAGCTCCTATGACCTTTTTCCTACCCCAATGTCCATCCTTAATATGAGTGGGGGTGCCTAGTTTTGTTGCAGCTCAATATGCCATGTTTTATTGATATCCCTGGGAGGTCTGTTTTTTTCTGAATAAAAAATGGAGGAGGAGTGGATGAAGGAGGGGAGGGATTGGGAAGAGATGAAGGAAGGAAAACTGAGGTTGTGATGTAATATATGAGATAAAAATAAATAATGATAGTAATAATAATAGAGAAGGAGCTTTGAAAACCTGTTCTCTGCATCCACCGATCAGGGCTGGAGGGGCTGAGGAAAGACACTGTTCTGCTCCTGACCTGCAGCTGTGTGCCTCATGATGAAAACCAAAGCCACTTCCTTACAATAAAGAGTGACTCTCCAAGTTCACTATCTATCAGGTGTTATTTTAAAAGTAAGCATACCAGCCCAATATTACAAAGAATAAATAAATGTTTTTAATACACATAACACCATTACCCTAATGGTGGCAATGGAGAACACCAGAACACATTCATAGATAATGTTGCAGTCATTTTCCTGTCTGATTCCATGTGGGGAAAGTTGTAGCATTAGTATTAAATACCAATTATTCAGGGTTTTTACCTAACTCCTGAAAATACCTATTACAAATTAAGGACAGTATCTGCCACATAATAGGAACAGAAAAAAAAGATTGTTGAGATGAATTCAAAAGTTTATTATAGCAACGAAAGATTGTAATCAATGAATTTCATAGGGCAGGCAGGATGGCAACCCTGTGCGCCAAGCATAGTGACCTGGATTTCCTCTCTCTCTCTCTCTCTCTCTCTCTCTCTCTCTCTCTCTCTCTCTCTCTCTCTCTCTCTCTCTCTCACACACACACACACACACACACACACACATTCTGCACTTTATTTACTCACAACTCACAAGGATGCCTGCTGTAGCTGTTGCTCCTACTTCTGTAACTACTACTCACCAATAGTGGTCACTGATTTCATAATAGATTTGAGTGTCCTGAAGAGAGAGAGAGAGAGAGAGAGAGAGAGAGAGAGAGAGAGAGAGAGAGAGAGTTGCAATGCCATTCTTTCCAATGGTCCTTCCATGTTATTTCATAATTGGGAAAGGAGAGAGGTGTTCATTCTTAGACTTTAGTGCAATGCTAATAAGCAGAAAACCTTTTTGAGCTGAGAAAGCAAATTTGGAGGCAGCTTTCTGATGGTTGGCTCTAAAACTGCAGGATCAATGGACTCTCGCAGACTGTGGTTTCTGTGGAATCCCTCCGGGGAGTAAATTAACGCTAATCTTTAGGCTGGCTCTTCCACTCTGATGCCTGTTTCTTTGTCTGTCTCCTGGGATGCTATTCTCATAGCCCCTTCTATCTTCTCAGTTTGGGCTGTTTATGCTGCCATTGCAAAAATGACAACAATGAAAAAATTGTGCATATATAGTATGAAATGAGAGAAATATCTAGAAGTCACTGGAGGATACACAAATTCTCTTGGGGAAAAAAAAGGATCGAATGATGCACAGAAACCAGGAGCCAAGAGACACTGAAGGAAGTAGCAGCAATGTGCAGTGAGAAATGAGCAACAAAGGCTAAGATCACAAAGGATTAAAGTTAGCTTTAACCATTAGATTGTATGTTTTTGATATAGGATGGCAGAGTTGAATGAAGGACTGTGGGGGTTGAAAAGTAAAGCTAGCACTTAACTGACTTCAACTGTCTACAGACACAGCCAACTCATTTAAGAGATCACTTTCTCTGCTTACACCTCTCTCCCTTGAGGCTGCCACCTACCTCTTTAGAGAAGACTCAGAGAGCCTGAGTAGAAAACATAAAGATCTAGGAAATTACAAAGGAACATGAATTAAAACCCTTTCATATTGCTGAAGATACTGCTATGAGTCATAAATTGATACTTTGTGTTCATATAAAACTTACTACTGTTTAAAAACAATGACAATTACCACTTTCTGATGGGAAACCAACTCAATTAGTGACCAGCCATTCCCGACAGGGAAAGCCATTATGGAAATTCTATGTTCCATAATAACATGGATATAAAAATATTTTCTCCACACAGACTTTCTGCTTTGCTAATAACCTTACAATAGTTACATTAGCACCCTCTGGACAAATGTGCTATTCATTTGAATGCATAAACAAAATACTGTATTGAACTGTGTGTGCTTTATATAAACCTCAGGGAAGACATTTTCCACAGAGATCGTCTGTGAAACCAAGGAACTGTCACTCTTGGTTGACCAAGCACATAATATTTTAATGCTTCAGATATGACATACTTCAGACTCTTCATGTTTGATAAATAATAACATTCTTCTTTTTCAAGGGAGGGTTACTTTCCTTCTCATCTCAGAGAAGACTCAAGTCATGAAAAGGGAAAAAGTATTAACAACATATTGTGCCCTGTCAGTTTGATGAGAACTTTGCACTGCAGTGAAAACATGAATTAATGATAAGCAATAATAGACTTTGGAAATATGACTTCCCATGACACCTGCTGCTTTCCTTCAACTGAGACTTTAAAGTGCACAATGAGATTTTATTTAAACTCTTCCAATTTACATTTCAATTCTCAAAATTTAGGGGAAATGCATACATTTATCTACACATTTGTGCAGATATAAATATATATATAAACATGTATACACAAGTGTTTATATCCATGCATATGTATGTGTGTAAATGCATGCATACATTCGTGTATGTATACATAAGCTTGCATATATGACGACTATGTATTCATATATATACTTGGCCATTGGTTCTTTCTGCTTTTTTATAATAAAATAAAATATAATAAGACAAAACAAAGACTAACACATTGGAATATGACAGAACAAACAAATGGAAGAAAAAGACTCCAATAGAATGCACAAGAAACAGAGACCCACTTGTTCACATAGTCAGGAAATCCTTAAAAATACTAAACTGGAAGCCATTATGTATAGAAAAGTATCTGTATGGTTAAAAGAAAGTAAATATAAATATATATGAAAAATAATAAGATATGTTTTAAAATACAACATTATAAGACAAGGAACACTGTCTTAGGTTTTCTGTTGCTGTGAATAGACTCTATTATCACAGCAACTTTCATGAAGGAAAAAATTTAATGAGTGGCTTATAGTTTCAGAGGTTTAGTTTACTATCATAATTGTGGGACATGGCAGTATTCAGGCACACATAGTACTGGAGAGTTGGCTGAATGTTATAAATCTTTATCCAAAGGCAACAGGAAGTAAACTGAAACACTGGGCATGACTTGAGCATATATGAAACCTCAAAACCTGCCTCCACAATGACACACTTCCTCCAACAAGACCACACCTACTCCAACAAAGCCACACCTCCTAATAGTGCCACACCCTTTGGAGGTAATTTTCTTTCATATCATTCCTGGCCCCCAAGGCTTGTAGCCATATCATAATGCAAAAATGTATTTAGTCCAACTTCAAAAGTCCCCATAGTTATTAACGAACCAAAACTTACTTAAAAGCTCAAAGTCACTTCTGAGATACATGCAGTCTCTCAACTGTAATCACCTGGAAAGTCAAAATCAAAAAGCAGATCATACACTACTTCCATACACATAATGGCACAGGACATATATTACCATTCCAAAATGTGGGGAAGGGAGCACAGTAAGGAAATACTGAACCAAAGAAACACAAAACACCAGTTGGGCAAACTCCAAACTCTACATCTCCATGTCTGCTGTCAAAATGTTCTTCAGATCTCTATCTCCTTCCAGCTTTGTTGACTGAAATACACTCTGTCTCTCTTTAGTTATTTTTACTCCCTGTTAGAAGATTTTCTTAGCAGGTACCCCACAGCTACGGCATCTCCAACATCTTGGGATCTTTAAAGTCTATATTCCTTCAAACAAAAACATAGTCAGGCCTATCACAACAATACCCCAGTCCCTGTACCAACTTCTGTTTTAGGGTTTCTATTGCTGTGAAGAGACACCACGACCATGGCAACTCTTATAAAGGAAAACATTTAATGGGGTGGCTTACAATTGCACAGGTTTAGTCCATTATCATCATGGTAGGACATAGCAACATGCATGCACACATGGTGCTAGAGAGGTATCTGAGAGTTCTACATCTATATCCAAAGGTAACAAGAAATGAACTGAAACACTGGGAAGTATCTTGAGCAAATATAAAACCTCAAAGCCCATCACCAAAGCGACACACTTCCTCCAACAAGGCCACACCTACTCCAACAAGGCCACACCTTCCAGTGGTGCCACTCCCTCTGAGGGCCATTTTCTTTTTTTTTTTTTTTTTTTTTTTTTTTGGTTTTTCGAGACAGGGTTTCTCTGTATTGTTTTTTGGAGGCTATCGGTCCAGCCCAGCCTCGAACTCACAGAGATCCGCCTGCCTCTGCCTCCCGAGTGCTGGGATTAAAGGCGTGCGCCACCACCGCCCGGCTAGAGGGCCATTTTCTTTCAGATCACAATAAACAAAGTGCAACTGAGTTTCTTTTCTGTTGGCCATCTACTGATCTGCATGCAGCCTACCCTTGAGAGTAGTTTGTCAAGTGAGACACCCCTTGGAGAAAACTCAATTTTCATTTGCAAGTGGTGATCAATTGGAAATTGATTCTGACTTAGGGATGAGGGCATGTGTCCACTTCTCTCTTCAGCTTTAGAATTCCATCTGGTGCAGAGTCATGGGGGTCTTCTGCAGGCTCCCCCAGTCTCTGTGAGCTCATACCTACATGCCCCACTTTTTTATTAAGAAGGCACTATTAGCTGGGTGTTGGTGGCACATGCCTTTAATCCCAGCACTCGGGAGGCAGAGCCAAGCGGATCTCTGTGAGTTCGAGGCCAGCCTGGTCTACAGAGCGAGTTCCAGGACAGCCTCCCAAACAATACAGAGAGTAGTCCTTAAGTCAAATCAGTTGTTGATTGGTTACTTCTACAATCTTTGTGCCATCATTGCCTTAGTATATCTTGTAAGCAAGACACCATTATAGATCAAAGAGTTTGTGGTTGACTTAGTGCTTATGTTTCTCCTTTGGTAGCCGGAAGTGTACCTTCTTGTACCAAAGCCACGAGGGAGTAGAGGTGAAAGTTCTCTGTAGGCACTAGCTCAACTTCTCCATGTTCAATGAGTTGTATAGCTGTTCTATTCAGCAATAGGGCCTCGCTGTCAGTTTGTGGAGAATAACCTACAGTCTTGGCAACCGCTTGAATTGTTTGATGATTCCCATGGGACCCCTTTGTCCAACTACTGAATTTGATATAATCTAATCCTAGTACAGAACACGATGCTTCATTTGGTGACAAGAGATGGCCAGCTGGGGCTATATCCCCATTATTTGGTGATTTCATTTAGAACACCTTCGTATAATACACAAACACACACACACACACTCAACTGTGTCCATGCAAATAGCCTCAGTCCTCTCAGTACATCTAAACACATCATTTAGGAGTCTTTGTGAATATAGAGTCACCTTTCCTACGCACTATTAGTTTCAGGTTATTGACTGCTGTGAGTAATGAAGAGTATTCTTCACCATGAGTAATGCTATCTCATGAGTGGACCTTCCTTGCTCGAACAGGATATTAGTACCTAATAGAATATATGAAATAAAGTGCCCTCCTAGTGTCTGCAAATGCGCATCTACTATTGGGTACATAGTAGACCCTGGACATTTCTCAAGATGGAAGAAAAGGGAAGCCAAGGTTCAAGTTTAAACCTTGATGCTTCCAAACTGAGTGTCAATGTTTGCTCAGCTTCTGTCATCTGAACTCAATGCCCCAAATACCCTAACTAGCTCCTTAAACTAAGTAGTTTAGTCACTTACATTAAAGGAAAATAGCTTTGTCACACAAAAAGATTAAGTGAGGCAATGCTAGCCAATTCTTTGTATTTAACAAGGTAATTAATAAGATTTGTAACTCTGAACGCTAGCATAAAACAGTTATGGCGACAATAAGGGCATAAAACCTTTAAGATATAATGCTAAATATCATTGATCAATAATGTTCAACATGAAAGTGCAAATAAAAATCACTTCAAGATTCCATCTCACCTCAATCAGAGTAACTATTGTCATGAATAAGTAAACGTGGTGAGGGAGATGTCTGAGTAGACACAATGATTGCTAAACAAATATGAGGGTCAACACGTGGCTCCCCAGACCCATGGATAATCGAGGTCGCATGCAGGGCCTGCCTGTAATCCTAGGCCTAGAGAAACCGAAGCAGGAATCTCTAGAACAAACTTGCTACCCTCACTAGCTGAATAGTTAAGCTCAAGGTTCTCAGACTGCCTCAATACATAAAATAGAGAATGATCAACCAGCCCACCACATGCACACACATGTACAATTGCCCACACACACTGAGTGTGCATATGTATACACACACCACACACAAATAAATAATAAATGCCAAATGCTGGAAAGGGGTGTGAAGAAAACACATTGTTGGTGGAAATCAGTATAGTGTTTCCTCAAAAAAAAAAACTAACAATAGAATGGCCATCTGATCCAGCTATTCCACTCCTGGGCATTTACACAAAGGGAATGAAGTCAGCATACAGAAGAGAGAGATGCATGCCCGTGAACTACTGCATGGTTCATGGGAGCCAAGGTATGGAATCCACTTAAGTGCCCATCAACAGCTGAATGGGGAAAGAGATGATAGCATACAGTCCCAATTGCATTTCATTCAGCCATAAAGAATGGAATTGTGTCATTTGCAAGAAAATGGTTGAAAACAGGGAACATCATATTTCTAGACTAAATACAGACGAATACTTTGTGTTCTTCCATATGTGGAACTAAAAATAAAATAGGAGAGTGGGAAAGAAGGAGGTTGAGAGGAGAGGAAGGATGCACACAACCAATCACTCTATATGTATGTATAGAAATGTCACTAATTTTGTAGAACTGATAAGCACTAAGTATAATTTTAAAAGAAAACCAAAGCAAGAGTGTATGCAACAGATTTATAATGTAATAGTTTTCATTCTATTACAGTATAAGCAATACAGAAGTACAAAATAAGATGCCAACATCCACCCTGCCTTGTCCCTCCATCTCAGTCATCAGCTATGAAGACCATTTTTAAAAGCATATGCCCTGAATTCAAATTGTATATTTCTACAATTGTACAAATTGTAATTATCCATTTCTAGTTTTGTATATAGTTTTAGAAAATGTCTGGGCCCATGTGTAATATCCTAGAAATATGCTCTAGCCAACCACGAATTCTAGGAGCTCAGAACTTCTGTTGTCTCTTAGATATTGTCTGATTACCTCTGGATACCTGGTCTCAGTGGGGAATGGCTCCTATTTTGTACAACTTAAGACCTGAGCCAGGGCAAGTCTACACCCACCCTGAAGGCTAGTGAATACGAGCTGCTTAGGAGTGTCTCTAGGATGAAAGGAAATATTTCCTAGTCAGCCCTTTATACAAGGTAATAGATGTCTTCTTCTGTTACCCCTGCTTTTGGATGGTTACGTAAGATGATGAAACAATAAACTATGGCCTTCAGTATTTACTGGGAACCCTCCTGATATGACCAGGTTTTCTGTCTCATCTTTAACCTCTTTGGGTAGTTAGCTTCCCGGCATCCACACATCCCCATTCAGGATCAGACACGGGGCTCTTTGGCTGGTTCTGCCCACAGCCTCAAAGATACCAGTCCGGAATAAGGAAAGATGGGGGAAAGTGAACTTTCCAAAGGCTTTAAAGAAACAAAAAGTATTCCCAGCTTCAGCCACACTATGCCCAAGCAGATGGGGAAAGACACTCATAAATTTTCACTCATTCATTGTGTGTTACATGTGGGAGATAAAGAGTGAAACCAAATGCAGCGCTAAGAGGAGCAGGTCCTGGAGCTTGGGCAACACAGTAGAGCTCACCATGCTGACTGAACTCGTTGTTGCTTACTACATAGGGTGGGCTATCCGGGGAGGTGCTGGAAAGCTCACCCTGGTGTTGAGGATGAGGGAGAGCCAGAGGCCAGCAATCACCCAGACCCAGAACAAGGGCTATGAGTTGACCCACCCCAACACCAACCCCATCTACGATCTGCTGGAGCATGTGAAAGGGCTGGTCCTGCAGATTCAAAGTTGCAGCATCTCCATATCACCAGACAACAATAGGTTATCCAAAAGGATCCCCAGTGAGAGTCCAGCACCTACGGTGTAGCAAAAAGTGGAGGCGTCGTATGAGAACAACGACTCATTACAAGGAACACTTGCAAGTGATGACATACGAATTCAATGGTACACTGTGTGACTCGCTGTGTCATGCGACAGCTTCCAAGATGGGATTTTTCCTCTTTTTTATCTCTCTCATTTCTTTTAGGTTTTTTTTTAACTAGGGAGGAGGTTGCAAGGGTAGAGGGCAGATGGGAAGAGATAAGAAGATGAGTGGGACCAAGTCACATGATGTGAAATCCACAAAGAATCAGGTGGTTTGTTTTTTTTTAAGTTAAATTAGAAAAAATAGGAAGGGTAAAGCTAATTTCACTTGGTGATGTTGGACATAAGCTTCTATATGCAGGATTATTGATAATCTCAGCTGATCTCAGAAGCTAAGCAGGGTCAGGCCTGGTTAGTGCTTGGAGGAGAGATATGGCAGGAATTGAGGAGTTGCCTGTGAAAATGTGGATGTTAATGAAAAAAATGAGGCAACAAATTAAAGTTCCCATGTACACTGTGAGAAATGCTATAGGGCAAAATGAGGCAGCTTGATTCTACTTAGCAGGACTCTGGCTTTAAATAAAAATGTGTCCGGAAGAGGTAAGAAAATTAACTTGGTGGTTTGCATGGATTTTGTGTTTTAGCTAGGGTCTCATTCTGTAGCCCAAGTTGACCTTAAACTCGTAGCAGTCTCCTATCTAGGTCTACCACATACTGAGATTACAAGTGTAAGAAACGTACTCAGGGGTAGCTTTTTATCCTGTTTTTTTTATAGATTCTAGAAAAGTTGTAAATCTTGGTGATACAGTAAGGTTGAAATAAGCAGTGCACTAGAATTTCTTGCTTCCATTAAAGTGTAGTTGTCATCAGGGCATGCAAGGCACTTCTTCAACTATCGTCACACACCACATATTGTACAAAACAGATCTGCAGACCTTGATTTTTATCACTAGTCCCTTAAAAACTGTAGACCTTTATGAAAGGATCTACTCAAAACACTAATTTCTTTCTCTTTTTGAGACATGGCTTGAACTAAATGTGTAGTTCGCAATAGCCTTAAACTCATGGCCCTCCTACCTCAGTCTCCCAAGTGCTGGAACTACAGGCATGGCTTAATAAAAATCATTCATTAAGATACTACTCTATGAACACAAATATGTCCTAGTTGATATGCTTATAAATATATATATATTATAGATAGGTGAATACTAGATAAAGACTACTTCTAGACTGGTAATTTTTTAATAAATACAGACAATTTTATTGACTTATTTTAGAGATTGATCTATTATTTATATATGTGTATATGTGGCAGTGTGAGTATATATGCACCATGAGAGTTAAGTGTCCACAGAATAAAGACAGAGATCCCTGAATCTGCAGTTACAGACAACCATGAACTTCCATATGGGTATTAAAAATCAAATGTGAGTCCTCTGTGGGAACAGTAAACATTGTTAATCCTGGGCCATTTCTCTGCCACTCAAATAATTTTATTTTAAATTGATAAGTTTAACCAATTAGGTTATCTGAAAGCACTTGGGAATATCATGTTTATCTATAGTTGGAAATGCATGCAAAACACTGGGGGATGAGGGGGACTTGTCTCAGTTTTAAAATAGCAAATTCCAAGAATATTAAGTGCTATAATTTGAATGTGTCCCCTCCAAAACTCACTTTGAATTTTGATTGCTGTGTAACAGGATTAAGTGGTGATTCAGGAAGTTTTGTGCCCATTAGGGTTCCATGTCCCGCGCTACCGTCTTGCCAGCAAGAACGACGCGGCACACTTAGGATCCTTCTGCAGAACAGCTTTAATGCGTCGTGAGATGGAGAACATAAGCTTACAGAGCTGAGACCCCGGGGAGCGAAAAGCCCAACCCTTATATAGCTCAGCAGTCCCCGCCTCGGACGTGTCATCTCCTGACTGGCTCCTGCTCGTCAGCCCATATGACGTCACGGGAGAGGCAGAGAGTAAGGGATGGAAAAGTAGCAGGCACGTGCGCACCAAGGTTGTTTACTCCAACTGACAACAGGTGTCGGCGCCATCTTGTAACGGAGAATGTGGGGGCGGCTCCCCACAGTTCCACCCTTTACAAAAGGGTGAGCCTGGTCCCTCTCATTCTCTCTCATCTTCTCCTGACCCTTGAATCTGATATTTTCCATCTAATAAGGCACTTTGATACTAGCTGGTACTTCCAACCTCCAAAACTATGACCAGTGAGTGCTCCTTCCTTATAAATTACCCAGGCAATAGTCTTCTGTTACAGCAGAAGAAGAAAAAAAAACAGGCTGAACAAAAAGCAAACAAACAAAAAACATTCTGCTAGAGTCAGAATGTATCTGATTGGCTGCATGCAATCTCACTCTTCTCAGAGAAAAGCTTTTATTGCTAAGAAAGGAATGCTCGTCTTAAACTTCTCTCTATTTACATGGCTGTGGTTCCTGGAATTACAAGGATGACTTTGAAATATTTAGGATGTTTGGATACAATGCCCTGTAAGCATACCTAAAATGATCTTGACCTTTAACAGTAAGATCTCCAAGTAATAACTTGGGCTTGAGTTGGTTAAGGAACTCAGTACAGTACATGTCCCTTCACACTTCACTGTTAAGAGAAGCTTTTTCTTTTGATAGGGGCCTTCCCGCCCGCCTGGTTCCAGATCCGCATCAGTCCCAAATAAACACACAGGAGGCTATATTCATTATGAAGCTGTTGGCCTTGCTTGTTTCTTACTAGCTAGCTCTGACTTAAGTAATTACCCCATAATTGTTAATCTAAGTATGTTTCTTACCAGAGAATAGTTCCAGGCTTCCTACCCCCATGGCGTTACATGTTGACTCTCTGTGTTTCTCCTTCCCAGAATCCTCCTGGACTCCTAGCCCCATCCATCTAGATTCCTACAGGCTCAACAGTACTTTATTGACAAATAACAGGCAAATAACAGGTCTTCCCCAACACTTCACCTGGGTCTTTCTTGTTGGATATAATTCTCTCTGTCTATCTGAAATGCTCCATGAACAAATCTAAACTGAAATGAGGACTCAATGTAAATGCCGTGTGTTTTGATGTAATTTGAGATTTGGAAACTGCTATAATGTAAAAATAAAAACAAGAGTGATAAGTAGGCTGTGTAGAAAGTTGACCTCAGCAAGGAAATGAAAAACATTTCAGGGGGCTGGAGAGATGGCTCAGAGGTTAAAAGCACTAACTGTTCTTCCAGAGGTCCTGAGTTCAATTCCCAGCAACCACATGGTTGCTCACAACCATCTATAATGAGATCTGATGCCCTCTTCTGGCGTGCAGGCATACGTGCAGACAGAACACTGTATACATAATGAATAAATAAATAGATCTTTAAAAAAAAAAAGAAAACCATTTCAGGTTTTCAAAGGCAGAGATGATTCAAGAAGAGAAAAGAAAATGTGAGGAAAATCCAATTCTCTCTGCCAGAATTGACCATAATCATGCTGACTGTGCTGAAATTCCATCATTTCAAGGAGGCTCCACAACATCAGTTATAGCCATATTAATTTTCTCAGAAAAGTACACATTACAAGTAAAAAAATTTTCAAGACAAAAGCAACTTGTGTTCATTACAGTTATTTAACCCTCCAAAGATAATAACTAAAAAATAGTGATGCCTAGATACTGCCTTTCTTTGGAAATTTGTGTAGTCACTTCCATTAAAAGTTCATGGCAAGCTATTAATAATTGAGAGAGGGAAGGAAACCCTGTGAGACCTGACCAACTCTCCTACCATCTGGGTCCAGAACCAAACAACACTTTGGGTTGGTCCACACCAGCATCTACTCTGTCTGCATGCTGCTGGAAATTGTGGAGATGCTTCTTCTGCAGAATCATATGTCATCACTGAATGGGGCTGGTCCTGGCCCCACTGGCCAGCCCTCAGCTTGAGCTGCTGCAGCTACAACCAGAGCTGCTTGCCCTGCTGAAAGACTGGTAGTAAGGGATGGCAGTGGGTGTGTGGGGGAAGGGCGGGAAGGGGAGGTAAGAGCCCAGCAAGGAGCCCCACATGGACATAGGGGTGGAGGTGAAGCAACCTGGAGTTCATAGGGATCCTGCCCACAGACACCCTGCCTAACCACAGGACTACCCTGACTGGTATGTCAGAAACCAGAGACCTTGAACCAGACCCATGGCTCATTGTAGTGAACATTTGCATGTAATGCTGTGTGACACATTGCAGTTGCCAATGCCACTATGAAAAAACGAATATGTAGTGGAGATGTGGGGAAGATGGAGGAAGGAAGAGATGCGTGTGAGGTGGAAAGAGGCAGAACTAGAGATTGGATGATGATGACAGCTGTGAGAGAACACTTAAAAATTGTGACAAGGATGCTGAAGTGTACCTCACCATAACTGAGGGTTTCTGGTGTGGGGACAAGACGCAATTTTCTTTAAGGGGCTGGCTACTGGGAATTTGACCATACTCTCCAGTAAGTACATAGGCAACACAAATTGGACTTGTGTTCTTTCTGCCCCCCCCTCCCTTTCCCTCTCCCCATCTCCTTCTTCTCCTCCTCTTCTTCTTTTAGGAGAGATATCACAAGGATAGGGATGGACCTTGAAGGGCTAGAAAGTGATATGATTGGGGTGCATGATATGAAATTTCAAAATAATCAATAGAAATTTTATTTTTTTTAAAATGAGAAGAGAACAGTGGAAGTTAATAACCCCAGAACCCGAGCATCATTGTCCCAAATCCAAAAGAAAACTCAAAGTCCCCCACTTTCCCCACATTTTCCTCAACACAGCCCCAGTCCCACGCCCAATTTCCTCACACAGATCTGCTTCTAGCAGCAATGTCATTGTCCTTCTGGTTTTCCAACTGTCACAGTCCCATGGGAATTAGCTGGAGGGGGGTGATGCATACTCAAGAAGCCATAAATGACAAAGAAAAAGAAAACAACGGGCATTCCAGCAGTAAGAGGTAATGACACAGAGAAGAGCAGAGCAGTTGAGAACATGTGTGGAGTAGTTGGTTGAGTCAGACTGCGGCACTGCCCGTTATAAGCTGTGTGACACTAAACCCACTAGCTAGTCCAGCCCTCAGCTTTGGCATTGGTAAAGGGAGATTTTAGAGGCAGGTAATTATAGGCGTGAGTCCATAATACTGTCCATGCCCTTGGGGTGTGGACAGGGGGACGGGCACAGGTCAGGTTAAAAGGAAAGTAAAAGCAAAAGCATTTAGAAGCCAAATGAGCTTTCCTAGAGAGAACACCGGGAATCCTCCCAAGAAACCATCAAAGGTTCAGAATGATGTCCAGCCGTGCCCGGGAGCCTGACCAAAGACCAAGATGTCTGACTCCGTCGTCACCACCATTCATCCTGCCCTGAGTTAGCATCATGTTCTTTGGAAAACCGCCACCTTGGACTCTGGACATTTCTCTCATTCCCCAGATCTAAGATAAGTCTGCACTGGGCGTCTGCCTCCCAGATGCTGCTTTAGCTTAATCGGCTTCTGAATCCCAGAATGGAGGGAGGAAGAGAGTGCGGGTGTGTCCTCACACCATTACAGCTTTCTGCCTTCCGTTCCTCTCTTCACTCCCAGTACAGCATCCTCTGCCACACGCCTTTGCTGTCTTTAGCTGAATTATATGTAGGAACATTTTAGTTAAATAAGTCTCTGACACCTAAGTCACTCATTATGCTATTTGGTTTTTTTGTTAACGTAATACAAACTAAAATCAACTTGAGAAAAGGAACCTCGATAAAGGGATTGTCAGATCTACCTGTGGAGATGCCTGTGGGATGTTTTCTTGATTAACGATTGATATGGAAGGACCTCGCCTCTGTGGACTGTGCCACCCATGGCTAGGTGATCCTGGGTTATATAAGAAAGCAGACTGAAGCCAGGCGTTGGTGGCACACGCCTTTAATCCCAGCTCTCGGGAGGCAGAGGCAGGTGGATCTCTGTGAGTTCGAGGCCAGTCTGGTCTACTGAGCAAGTTCCAGGACAATCTCCAAAACAATACAGAGGAAACCCTGTCTCGATTAAAAAAAAATAATAAAACAAGCAAAAAACAAACAAAGAAAGAAAGCTGACTGAGCAGGTCTGGAAACTGTTCCTGCCTTGAGTTCCTGCACTGGCTTCTCTTGATGATAGACTATAATCTGTAAGATAAAACCCTTTTATTTTCCACATTGATTTTGGCCAGAGTTCTATCACACCAATAGAAAAGCTAACTAAAATATTCCTATAGATATTTCAGTTTTAAGATTTTCAACTTCTATTCCATTGTACTACATGGCAAAAACATCTGAGTAGGTGACTTATGCCATCACCTGGCTCCTAAACTCATGAGCATTTTAACCCAATGATTTTTTCACTCTACACTGAAATGCTGGTCTGTCCATAAGACAACATGAATCTTATTACAGGACCTAGAACCTAACCCAAAGTCCTCAACTTCCTCTGTCATCATGATTTCCCATCTTTCTTCTCAATCTACTAATGCCTCAGTCTTTAATCCTATCAGAACATCATTTTATCCCACAGTCTATATTGCTTCATGTGAGTTTGTGTGTGTGGTGTACAGTGTGTGTATGTGTGTGTGTCTATGCGGTGTGTGGTGTGTATATGTAGGTGTGGTGTGTGTTTGTATCTATGTGGTATGCATCCATGTGCTCTGAGTATATGTGTGTGTGTATGGTGTGTGTGTGTGTGGTGTGTCTGTGGTGTGGTGTGTGGTGTGTATATCTGTGGTGTTTGTATGCATATGTGGGTGGTGTGGGGTATGTATGCATATGTATATAGTAGGTGTATGTGATGTGTATCTGTGGTGTGTGAGGGTGTGTATGGGTGGTGGTGTGTATATGAGTGTGTGTGAGTCTGGTGTATGTGTGTGGTGTGAATGTGTATGTATGGTGAAGGGGAAGTGCCTGTGAGTGTGTGTGTGGTATGTGTATGTTGTTTTGTGGGAGTTTTTGTGTGTGGCATGTGTGTATGTATGGTGTGTGTGTGTATGTGCATGTTTGTATAGTGCATGTGTATGTGAGTGTGTGTAGAAGCTAGTGTGGTGATATATTGTTTGTGATCTAATAAAGCTTAACTGAATATCAGAGAAGCAAAGCAGCCAAGCCACTAGAGAGCTCTCACCTCTACAAAACCTTCACACTAAAAGGAGAGATCCTGACTCCACAGATTCTCAGACTGCAATCCCCTGAGCTCCTGTCTCCTCTGGCCTTAGATTTCTCTCTCCAACCAGCCATATCACTCCTGTCTCCACCCACCCCCTAGTGCTGAGATTAAAGGCATAAGCTCTGTTTCTCTTTTAGACTGATTCACTCTCACTATGTAGACCAAGGGTGGACTTGGACTCACAGAGATCCATTTGCCTCTGTCTCCTGAGTCCTGGAATTAAGATGTGTACCACCACTTTCTGGCCTCTACGACTGTAGCTTTGCATTCTGATCTCCAAGCAATCTTTATTAGATCATAAGCAATGTATTGCCACAGACTGGTGTCAGGTGTTTTTCCCAATAACTCTCCACCTTATTTTAATTCATTTTACTTTTTGAGAATTGAATACATGAGTGTAATACATTTTGATCATATCAACCCTTTACTTCCTCAACTTTTCTTGGGATTCCCCCCACCAAAACTCCACTCTCAAATACATGCCCTCTTTTTCTATTATTTTAATATGTAACCTACTGAGTCCAATTATGTCCCAATAATGTAGGTGGCTGTAGAGCTGCCCACTGAAGCCTAGGTGACATACCAGTTGCCCTTTTACTAAAGAAAACTGAGTCTCCCTTCCGCAGTGATTACTGAGTGCCTATAACCCAGGATCTCTCACTTGACCTGGACCTCACCAATTCAGCTAGCCTGTCTGGCCAGAGATCTTCTTATCCCCACCGCCCTGATGCTAGGACTGTAGATACGCACTACCATGCTTGGCATTGTTTTAACGGTGGTGCCTGGAATCAAACTCAGACCTTCAAGCAAGCTCTTCACTGACCAAGCCATCCCCTAGCCCTTCTCCTTGCTTCTTCACACTCATCTCTGAACATAATTCCATAGCCCATGTGAGTGACCTAGTCTGACTATAGAGGTGCATTCAGCTTTTTAAAACGGAAGTTGTGAGTCAACCCTATGTGCCCATTTCTGCTTGCATTGTAGAGCTTTAATTCTACAGACTACAATTTCAGCCCCTTCCTTAACAAACGTGCAACTTCTCTTGATGTAACCTTTGTGTATGTGAAACTTTGTCCACCCCACACCAGCTGGTCGTCGCTGTCAGGAAGGAATCACAAGGCCACATAGACAGGTGTCTCTCTGATCTTACGTTCCCACACTGCCCTCCTCCAAACTGAAAGTCCCAGCAGCGCCTACACCAATCATTTCGTCTTCCGTGGTGATAATGAAAGCAAGCCATCGCTTGGCCAGGGTATCTCTTCCCTTGCCATCTGCTTCTTCCTGCTCCATCTCTGACCTCCCTCTCTATTAGAGTCTTCCTGTTAGCATTCACCCATGCCACAGTCTCTTCCAGCTTATGAGTTTCCTGCCTACATCATTCTAAAGAGTCACTTAGTCAACAATACATTGAGCAGCTATAATTTGTCTGACACCAGTGACCCAAATGGACAAAGCTCTGTTCTCATGGAGTTTATATTCTAGAAAGGACAGGCAGAGAGATAAATAAGGAAGCAATTACAACCTCTCAGATAATAGTGCTGTGGAGAAAAATTAAGTTGGAACAGGACTGGCCTATAAGAAGACAATTTTAAATAGAGGGTTCATGTTAAGAAATAACTAACCAAATAGCTAAGTGAGGAATGAGCACCATGTGGCGATATTAGAGAACATTCCAGACACAGACTAAATTCTTTATGCTCCTTCGTCAATTCTCTGATTTACATATCACACGAATTACACACTGTCTAAACAGCGAGACTTTACAGACTCTCTCTCTAGTATTGGTTTCTGGTCCGAGCTCCAAAGCCACAGGCTTCCTCAGCCTCACATCTCTCACTGTATAATTTTCCTGTCACAATAAATTACAGCCACAGGAATTTGTTTCCCACAGTTCTGGGAGCCACAAGCCTCAAATTGAGATGGTGGCAAGGCTTTGCTCCCTCCACGGCTCTGAGAAGAAATTGATTCCCTGCATTTTAGTCTCGGTCACTCAGATGCTTCTTGGCTTGTGCTCTCATAATTCAATCTTCACCTCCCTCTCTGCTTCTTCTCCATCTCTTCTGGCTTCTCACCTGGCCCGTCATTGGATGGAGAGCTGCCTACATAATCAGACTGATGGCATCTAGACACTGTGAACTTGGTTACATCTGCAAAGATATTTTAGGTCACGCTCAGGGGCTCTAGGGCTCAAAGAAAGAGCAGGTCTTTGGGAGAGGTCGATCTCCTGGAGAAAGGGCCTTTACATCTGGATAAGTAAATTGCAAAGCTGCAGAGAAACTCGTGACTGATGGTCTTTGTAGTTGCTTCTGAAGGGTACACCCATGCCTACTTCTTGGGGGGTTTGCAAGACCCACCCAGTCATTCCCCAGTTCCCTGAAGCCATCATCTTCACCAGACTCACTACTCATCAGGCTCCAGAACACACTTTTTGTTAAATTCTCAAGCCATCCCTAACTTAATACCTCTCAGGTCCACATATGTATGAATATCTTTAAAAGACAACTTTCTGCAGCATCTTCTCTCCAAATTATCTTCTACTCATTTTTTAAAAATTCACTCTATAAAACCGAATAGTTTGGATTCTATATAAGTAGAAAATACAATGTTTTTTCTCTCTGCACCTATTTTTTTCAACTATGTTTATGCAAATAGCAGGAGTTGCTTTTCTTTTGAGATTAAATAAGACAGCACACTTTCTTTGTGCTCTTTCCATATCTTGGCTATTGTGAATTATCCTGCGGTGAACACAGGAGTGCAGGTATCTCCTTGGCATCCTGATTTCATTTATATTGTGTATTCTCCAAGAAGGGGTTATTGAATCACAAGGTAGTTCTCATTTTAATTTTGAAAAGCTTCCATATTGTTGCTGTGGATTTAGCACAGTATACAGAATGCTTACCTAACATTTACCTACCACTTCATAAACCAAGCAAGGAGAGGAGGGGGTATGTCTTTCTGTGTCCATATTGCTTTCTTAATGGCTGTAACAAAGTTTTTGTTGTTGTTTTTTCAAGACAAGGTTTCTTTGGATAGCTTTGCCTGTCCTAGAACTCTCTTTGTAGATGAGGCTGGCCTGGATCGTAGAGATCCACCTACCTCTGTCTCCTGAGTGCTGGGATTAAAGACCTGTACCACCACCACCCACCAACAGGGTACAAAATTTTGGTTTTGTTTTTGATAATGGCTAATTTAATTGATGTGAAGTGAGGTTTCACTGTTTTGATTTGGATTTCTCTGAAGACTAGTGGATATTGAACAATTTTTTTTCTGAGATAAATTCCTGACTGACCTGAAACTCACTATGTAGACCAGACTGGCCTTATATGCACAGAGCTCTGCCTGCCTCTACTTCCTGAATGCTGTGTTGAGCACATTTTAGATATGTCTTCAATTTTATTTCTTTAGGAAAATGTCCATTCAGGTATTTTGCCCATTTTTAATTGGGTTATTAAGAAGTGGGGGAATCTCCATACTGATTTCCAAAGTGGCTGAACCAGTTGGCACTCCCACAAGCAATGGAGGAGTGTCCCCCTTTCACCACATCCTCTCCAGCATAAATTGTCATTGGTGTTTTTGATTTTAGCCATTCTGACAGGAGTGAGATGGTATCTCAGAGTTGTTTTGATTTGCTTTTCCCGGATGGCTAAGGATGTTGAGCACTTTCTCAAGTGCCTCTCAGCCATTTTAGACTCCTCTATTGAAAACTCTCTATTTAGTTCTGCAGCCCACTTTTTAATTGGGTCCTTTGATGTTTTGGAGACTTGCTTCTTGAGTTCTTCGTAAATTTTGGAGATCAACCCTCTGTCAGATGTGGGATTAGTGAATATTTTTTCCCATTCTGTAATCCAGCATGGGACTGATCAAGACCCCCTGAATCTGGGTGTCAGTGAGGAGGCCTAGGTAATCTATTGAGCCTTGGGCAGCAGATCAGTACCCATCCCAAGTATACACACGGACTTTGGACTCCCATAGAACAATGTGAGGTGCACTCGCACCCTGAACTCTTGGGGAAGGGTCTAGGCCCTGCCCTATATGAAATGGCAGACTATGGACACCCCCATGGAGGGCCTCACCCTCCCTGGGGGAATGAGGGGATAATGGGGGGGTTGGGGGGAGGACACGGGAGGAGGGGAGGGAAAGGGAGAGGGACCTGGAACTGACTTGTGAAGCAACCTTGTCTCTTATCTAAATTTAAACTGGAAAATAAAATAAAAAAAAATAGAAGTGGGGGGTTTTGTTGCTGTTACTGAGTTGCATGAATCACTCACTTTGGTTTGTATATTCACTAATACAGCGTTTGCATTGTCACTTCCTTCCTGCCTTTTTGTTCTGCTGGTTGTTTCATCCGGTCTGGGGGAGAGACTTCCATCTGACATAATCCTACATGTAGATGTTGGCTTCTGTTGCCTGTACGTCTGTCATCGTATCGGCAAAAAGTCACTAGCACTTTCTTACCTAACAGCCATGGTGTAAGGTGCTGTAACATTCTTTATTTGCTCCAATTTTCTTAAACCCTTGGCAGTCATTTCGTAGAAGCAATGCTGACATTCAGTTTTCTACCACTCACTCACTCCCCCTCTCTTTTTACAGTAATGGAAGAGATTTCTACCCCCAAGCTGTCTGTCCATGCCATGTTAAAACTAGAGGGGCCAATGGATTACCATGCCTACCGCTTTCCTTCGACAATTAATGAAACCTACTGAGAAATAAAGCCCCTCCCCCTGCCCCAGGTTACACAGCATAATTCATAACAGTACCTGAATAAATATTCCCGTATCAGTAAAGTCTCCCTTAACTCCAACCAGCCATTTCTGATTTGAGATTGGAGAAGCAGGGGTTGCCTACAATCATACACTGGTGCATCCTTGTGAATTTCCCAATAAAACATGTGGTTGAGAAAGAAAACTAGTAAATATTGAGCTCCTGCTACTTGTCTACCATCTTGTAAAGAGCACTTACACTTGTATTTTTTTCCATCTTTGTATTCTTTTTTTTCCTCTTTGTATTCTTTTTTCCTTTTTTATTTAAATTAGAAACAAGCTTGTTTTACATGTCAATCCCAGTTCTCTCTCCCTTTCCTCCTTCCCTGACTCCCACCAACCCTCTATCCCATCTCCTTTCTGCTGCCCAGGGAGACTGAGGCCTTCCAAAGTCTGTTGTATCATTTGGAGCAGGGCCTAGGCCCTCCCTGGTGTGTCTAGGCTGAGAGAGTATCCCTCTATATGGAATAGGCTACCAAAGTCCATTGGTATATTAGAGATAAATACTGATTCACTGCCAGAGGCCCCATATGTTGCCCAGACCTCTAAACTGACATCCACGTTCAGGGTGTCTGGAACAGTCCTATGCTGGTTTCCAAGATATCATTCTGGGGTTCATGAGCAACCCCTCATCCAGGTCAGCTGTTTCTATGGGTTTCTCCCACATGGGTTTCTCCCCCCTGATCTTGACCTCTTTGCTCTTCACTCTTCCCTCTCTGAAACTGGATTCCAGGAATTCAGTTCAGTGTTTAGCTGTGTGTGTCTGCTTCTGCTTCCATCAGCTAGTGGATGAAGGCTCTAGGATGGCATATAAGTAGTCAATTCATTACCCGTCAGGGAAGGGTGTTTAAGGTAACCTCTCCACTATTGCTTAGATTGCTAGCTGGGATCATTCTTGTAGCTCTCTAGACATTTCCCTAGTGCCAGATTTCTCTTTAGTCCTATAATGGCTCCCTCTATTATGGCATCTCATTTCTTGCTCTCCTCTATTCTTCCCCCAGCTCAATCTTCCTGATCCCTCATGTCCTCCTCTCCCCTCCTCTTCTCCCCTTCTCTTTCTCCTAACTCCCTCTCCCCTCCCTCCATGTTCCGAATTTACTCAAGAGATCTTGTCCCTTTCCCCTTCTTCGGGGGACCATTATGTCTCTCTTAGGGTCCTCCTTGTTTCTTAGCTTCTCTGGCAATGGGGATTGTAGCCTGGCACTCCCATGTTCCATGTCTAAAATCCATATATGAGTGAATACAAACCATGTTTGTTTGTTTGTTTGTGATTGAGTTACCTCACTCAGGATGATTTCTTCTAGTTACATCCATTTGCCTGCAAATTTCAAGATTCCATTGTGTGTGTTTTTTTTTCTGCTGAGTAGTACTCCATTGTGTAAATGTGCCACATTTTTTCCATCCATTCTTCAGTTGAGGGGCATCTAGGTTGCTTCCAGGTTCTGTTTATTACAAATAATGCTGCTGTGAACATAGTGGAACAGATGTCCTCGTGGTATGAATGTACATCCTTTGGGTATAGAGCGTTTGTATTCTTATTCCTCAGAAGACTCATGTGACATAAATGTTGCTCTCCCCACAGTCAAAGGAAGTGAATCTTCAGTGACACACTGATGTCACAGTCTCAATAATAAGACAAAGGCATTCCTTTTTCTAAGCTAGAAATTCCTTCTGAACCATCCACAGCCCACTGTTACCTGAAGGTCTGTGACAGTCCACCACTCACTCCATACACTCCCTGAGGGTCTGGGACAGTCCACCACTCCATACACTCCCTGAGGGTCTATGACAGTCCACCACTCCCTGAGGGTCTGTGAGCAAGTAATGACTGCTGGAGGGGGCGCTCTTCAGTGTGTACCCATGTTAAGTTCCCATGCTGGAGAAATAACCGCACTGATGCCCACACAAGCAGCCATTAGTAAATTCAATAGTTCTCAAAAGCAAGAGGACTGTGTTGTTCTTTTGTAAATGTTTAAAAATGAGGTGGAACTAGGAGTGGCGTGATGCAACACAAGCCATAGAGAGTATGTAAACCATAGTTTATTACAGCAGTAGAAGAGCGAGGGGGTAGAGACATGAGGGGGATGAGAGGAGGAGAGAAGAGCGGGAGGAGAGGAAGAGAGCGGTAAGTGGGCGGGGTCTGCCTTTTAAAGGGGTCCTTTGCACCTGCGTGCAGGCTGTGCTCATGGAACCCTGGGCTGACCAGAGTGCTACCTGAGTGTATTCTGCCAGGTAACAGGGCAGGCCAGCATAATACCTGAACCTTCTATTCCCACCTTTACTTGTTATTAAAAAGATAGGGTATTAGGCATTGCACGTTAGGGAATAAGGGCGTCAGTTCTCAGGACTGACCTGGGGGCAGCGTTGACTATCTTTGGGGGACTTGAGGAAGCTGAGGTCCTGCCACATCCTGGGGAGGCTGGTTGATCCATCGCAGTCCTGGCTGTATGGAACTCTGGAACCTCTGTAGACCTGGCAAGATGTTAGCAGAGTGAAGGACAAGGTTCCATTTAGGAAAATTGTTTTCAGCTGGGCGTTGGTGGCGCACGCCTTTAATCCCAGCACTTAGGAGGCAGAGGCAGGCGGATCTCTGTGAGTTTGAGGCCAGCCTGGTCTACAAAGTGAGTTCCAGACAGCCTCCAAAGCTACAGAGAAACCCTGTCTCGAAAAACCAAAAAAAAAAAAAAAAAAAAAACCAACAACAACAAAAGGAAAATTGTTTTCTTAGGTCCTGGTACTTAAGGGGAAGATTGTAAGATGAGAGAGGGGTTCCAAAGGGGTCCCAAGATGAGAGAAGGGAGTTCCAGAACTAGGGAGAGGTTGAATAATATTTATTTGGAGTGAATCTGACCTGTTTGGGTGGGTCCAATTCGGCTCCCTGGAACTTACAAGAATCCTTTGAGTTTGTGAAAACGTTAAGTATTAGACATTAGCAGCATATTTATGTTAGAAAGGACTTGGCTGAAAGCATTAACATTTTTAAAACTGACAGGCAGGTTTGGTCAATGGCCAGCGTGGCCACTTTTGTGGGTGAAGTTTCTTCAGTCTTCTTGGAGGAAATGTGGTGGGTGCCAGCAGTTGGCCTGTCTCTTTGTTATAAAAAGATTTTTAACAACACATTTAAATGCCGTGTTCTCTAGATCTCTGAGCATTTGAGGGCTGTCTGTCTGTTTATTGTATCTCAGCAGAAAAAAATTGTCTTTAGTGACTTTCTTAGGCACATAGGTGGCTAGAGAAAAATCCCCTTTTGTAATAGAAACTTTACCTTTGTAAACAGCTTACAGAAAGGACTGGGTGGTATAAATATTTTGCTAATTTGAAATACACCTTTGTAACTTTAAACGTTTACCAACATTTAAAGATACATCACAGTTAAATTTAAGTTGCATATAGAGTTAGCTCACATATTTAAACAGTAGCTAGACTTTTAACCTTAAATGTTTACCATCATTTAAAGATATATAACAATTTAGAAATATTTGAGTCTTGACACAGTTAAATTTAAGTTGTATAGTTAGCTTATACATATATATATATATACATATACATATATATATTTAAATTTAAGTCACATGTACAGAGACAAAAGCAGACATATCAAACAGAACTATTCTCTGAAAGAATTATCTACACCTGGACCTTCCTGGGCCACCACAAAGTAGGGCACTGTGACCCTCACTCTCTCTTCACCATGATATTCTGATTAGCCATAGGTCCCAAAACAGAGGCTCCAAATGACCATAAACTGAAAGATCTAAGACCATGAGGCAAATTAAACATTTCCTCCTCCCAAGTTGCCAGGCTCACGTATTTTGTCACAGCAACAGGAAGCTATTGTTTCATACACAAGTTACCTCCTAAACAGGACTGCGTTTCTAGAAAACAGGACCTCTGGCCTCCTAGGCAGATTTCGCATACAGAATTACAAAGGATATCCTAGCTACTTTTCGGGGTGGACATATCCTTCAATCATATTCCAGCGCATATAAAAATAATTTCCTTCATGAGTGAGTTTGGCATAGGAAATTGCTTGGATCTGACCATCATTATAGACATATATGCTTGCATTTGAACTATTTCTCTGATAACGATCGTACTGGAAATTTAACTATTAACTCATAAGGGAAATTTAATAAATCACAAGAGTCTTCTAGCACAGGACTTTAATAAGGCTTTGTGAGTGGCTCGGGACCAAAGTTAAGGCCACAGGGAAGAAAGGAGCCGGGAATGTTGTTGAGCCTGGAACAGGTGGGCAAGCGTCAGCCACTGCTCGCCCATGCCCACTCTCACAACATCCCCGAACACTGATTGGCAGGAGCACTTTCAGGCTGAGAATTGATTTGAGTCACTCGAGATCTTTGTTTTACTGATGACTGACATCTAAGCTAAGGGTTTTCCTGTTCTGACATCCAGAAATCTCGGTCACAAGCTCCAAGAAAATGTGCCAGATGGAGGAGACAGTGGGGAATTGAAGGCTGCCAAGCATATCTCTGCCCCTTACTAAAAGAGTTCAGAATTTGGCAAAAAAGCAGAAACACCTGCCAAATATCAAGTGTATTACATAAGAATGAGAAGCAACTATTTGCCTTTCTTTAAAAAAAAAAAAAAGAGGAAAAAAAGCAGTTGTGTTTAATACAGACAACCATCTCATGTCAGCTACCTTATCTGACAGACAGCCACTGTGAACAGCAAGGCCACAAATGGGTGACTGCCTCAACTGGAAAAAGTGATGTTTATTTATATGTCTGTAGACGTGCATGCCAAGGACCAAAATTCAGTTCCCAGAGCCCGCATTAGGTGGCTCAATGTTGCTTGCAACTCCAGCTCCCAGGGATTCTATGCCTTGGTTTTAAAAGAAGATAAAGTAACCAGAATCCTGGAGTTATTGACTACTAATGGTCCCGAGTCAGGGGGAGTGGGAGAACCACTGGGGGATGAGTTAGAAAGAAGATAGGAATCAGAAGAAAAGACAGAGGCCAGCTGATAGGGGCTGTCCTTCTGTATATACGTTTGTATATATGTTTCTCCTATTGGTTGATGACTAAAACACTGTTTGGCCAATGGCCAGGCAGAAAGCATAGGCAGGCTACCAGACCAGGAGAAGACTGGGAAAAGGAAGGCAGAGAGGGGCCGCCCTGAAATGTCATGTAAATACTGGAAAGATAGGATGCACCAGGCTTTCTGTGGTAAGAGAAGGCCATGTAGAAAAACATAGATAAGAAGTTATGGGTTAACAATTAAGAGAAAGCCAGCCAATAAGAAGTCCTAGCCATCAGCCAACAGTTTTATAATTAATATAGTGACCATGTGTTTATTTGGGGGTGAATCGACTGTGGTACTGGGCCAGAAAGAAACTCCAGCAACAGGCAGCAGAGAATAAAGAGAAGTGAATGCAAGCACACTGAGTTGTGTATATGAATGAAGCTGTAAAAAAAATAATAACAGTAAAGAAAATAATGTGAGATGAAGAAAGAGCAGAGAGAATCATCCACCTGGAAAGATGGCACAGTAGGTGAAGGTGCTTCACACCAGACTTGGTGGCCTGAGTTGCACAGGACCCACATGGTGGAAAGAGGAACTGACTTCTGCAAGAGTTCTCTGACCTTGATACATGTGCATGGCATGAGCGTGCACACGTGCACAAGCACCCATGCGTGCACACTTGCATACACACACACAAACACAGGCAGAAATGGAATATTACACACACACACACACAAACTAAATAGATATTTTTAAATAAAGTATTGTTGTGCATGCTAACATCTTACTTCACTTTAAATGTAGAGTGTCAGTCGCATCAGTCCACGGGCTGAAGTGACACTGAGCAGAAGAGGACAGTCACAGGAAAAAATAAATCACATTATGGGAGAGGTCACTGTTGTGTCCATCAGAGACTGTGACCCACAGCTGATGCTTTTCTTTGTTCTCCTTGCCCAAGAGCTATTGGAATTGTCATTGGAGAAAATTCAGTTTTATTCAGCAAATACATGCTGGCCTCTTACTACACAAAGCACCATAGTGGAAATACAGATGGGCAACAGGGGCCTGTTTGTTAAGGAGGAGGTGGGAGAGTCACCATGTCACCAGTGTAGACAGAGGAAAGTGAGAACACCAGGTAACCAACGCTCTGAGTGACATGACTCAGTGTCTCATGTCCTCAACCTGGGAAATGGGGACAGGTAAGCATGCCACAGGCTTGAAGTGAGCAATAAGTGGGCTTCTGCATGCAAATTCTTCAGAAAAGGACTAGCTCATAGGAATCTCCACCACGGCAGCTGCCACTGTTAGAGAGTGCCAGGGTGTGCCAAAGGAAAGATAGCACACTCCACTTAAAGGATCAGAAAGATATGGGAAAAGAAAATACTGTTTGAAACGGGTCTATGTAAGCAGGCTCCATTTGGATGAGTGTGCAGTGAACCACGTAGAACAGGAAGGACAGTAAACAAAGGAATTTGGTTCCGAGGATGGAAGTAACACCAGGGCATTGGAGACTCACACAAAAAGGGACAAGAAATCCCAGAACATCTTACAAGGGGAGGCAACAGTAACTGGGTAATTTAAACACACATCTGAGGCTGGGCGTGCTGTGGGAAAAGAGTAAATGTGCATCTGTGTTGGGGCCCAGCCCCCACAGAGTCTCTGAGTTGTTTGTCTGCTGATAGCCACAGGTGCATCCTGTTTTCTAGTCCTGGCTTCCTGCCCCTGCATTGCCCCACTGACATCAACATCTAGCAGGAGGAAAACATTCCACCTGGGGTTTTTCCACTGTACTGTAAGCCTGTATATATAAGACTGCTCCCTTCTACAAGAGAGAGACCTCTTAGCACTTGCAATAAAGACACAGACACACACACACACACACACACACACACACACACACTGGCAATGAAAGCAGCACATGCGTTCTCTTAGTGCTAACAGCTGGACATCTGGTCTTTCTTTTCCTGATACCTCGGAGTTGCTTGTGGTGCGCAGGAGCGGCACATCTGAGCAAGTCGGATGAGGTGGGAAGTCAGAAACGTTTCTTGCTGACCCTAAAGAGAAACCAGCATATCCGGCTGTCATTGGAATCATTCAGGTTCTACACAGTCTTTACTTCTTAAAAGAAAAAAATCATAGACACTGAAATACTGTTAAATTACTTCAACATAGTACAAGATTCATCATTGACAAAGGCTTTATATTTTCACACAGCTGCAGGGACTCTTTCCATAAGATTAAAGTAAAACCATGTTTACCATTTCCCTACCACCACCAAAATATAATCTCTTGCTTGAGTATCGCCCCAGCTTCTTACATAGCCATTCCCTGCCCTCATCACAGCCACCATTGCTCTTGGCAAGACCACAATCTGAAGCGACAACCAGCAGAGTCTTTTGGGTTCCAATCAAATGCTGTGACCCCAAGACTGCTGTTTGATACAGCCCCTCCCCAGCCACAGTTTTTGTAGATGAAGAACTGGGTATCAAGGAAACCCGTGTTCTAAACCTTAGAAGCTGAGGTGTGGATGCTAGCCTGAAGGCAACCTGAGCTACACAGTGAGAGCTCTTCGTAAAGAAAGAAAGACGGCTGTATGAAATCTCATTGAATTACTAGATGAAGTGTGTGACTTTGTTCAAGCCATGAAGGCTAAGCTAAAACTATGATTGCTTCCTTATCTGGGAAAGGAGAACAGTCACGGTGTCTCAAATGAGATAAAACTACATGGGAAGCTGGGTCCTGGTATATCGACCTGTTGTTTTGGTCGGCTGTGCCTATGCGGCTGAGAAGAACATATGTCACATATAAAACTGTCACCAGAAGGAACCGCAAGCTAAGTGGTTACCAACTAAAAGGAGACAAGAGTGACAGTAGCTGCTACAGAACTCCAGAGAAATACTCATCTTACTTCTGGTGTGGGCGAGTTCTCGCAGCTCTATGTGCTGCATCACAGGCAATCAGATTTCTGCAGAAAAGTAAGTGCACCATAAACACACACGCCTGATTGATCAAAGAGCTGCACATGGCTAACGTGTTTCTTTTAAAATATATGTATGTGTTTTGTTTTATGTACCTGGGTGTTTGGCCTGCATGTATGTGTGGCCAGGGCTCACAGTGACCAGAAGAGGGCGCTGGCTCCTCTAAGAACTGGAGCTATAAAGGACTGTAAGCCATGTTGGTACTGAAATTCAAACCTAGTTCTTCTGCAAGAGCCACAGTACTCTTAACCACTGGTCATCTCTCTGGCTCCATAGTTCATGTGTTTCTGTGTTGAAGACTTGACTGCGTGATATCGACTAAAATTTAAATACGTTATTTAAATCACCATATTGCTATGATTAGGATTGTGGTTTTCACTTTAAAGCAGTGTCTTACACACAGCCCTCAACTTTACATCATTTACATTTGAGCCCTGGGTATTATTTTACTCCGTCTAAAATTTTCCATCCTACAACAGTACAGCTTATTTTTATAAAAAAAAAAATAAGAGTATGAGGTCCTTTAAAATACCTCTACTTAAGAAATGAGTGATGATGATGATGATGATGATGATGATGTTTAATCATGACAGGCTCTGTCTGCCTTTACCTAGAGATAAAGTAATGTGAACAAAATTCCTGCCCCCGGAGTCAGGTAATCAGGTCTTAAATGTAACACAGTATCTCCTACTGTTTATGTTTAAGAACCAAGAGATTAGATCTAAATAATTTACTCCATCGTCACATTCTCCCAATATTATTCATTATTTTTTGGTTAAGCATTGTACTTTGAAACCATTTGAAATGACATCATTTATAAGAAATAACACATAGAAACCCCATGTGACATTTACCTGGACTTCTCCAATGGGAGCATCTTGGAAAATCACATCATAATGCTGCAGTCAGGACACTGACATAGGTACCATCGGATCCCAACACGCCCATTGCCACCGGGCCCTCGCACCACCTGTTATGGTCTTATGTGCTCACCTTCTCCCTCCACTCTCCCCTTTATCCTGCCAGCTATCAATTTATTCTCATGCCTATAATGTTTATACTTCAAGAACTTCATAGAGTGAATCACACTGAGTGTGACTTTGGTAATCAGCTTTCTCACTCTGCATCATTTCTTAGAATTTCATGCAATTTTCTGTGTGTGTGTCGAAGCTCTGCTCCTACTCCTCACTGAGTAGCATTCCGTACCATGGAGAAATTGCAGCTATTTACATTTTCATCTACTGAAGGACATAGTAACTGAACCTATTTGCTTTTTAATATGAATGAACATTTAGAAAGCTGCTATTCTTTTTTAATTTGCATGTATTCCTTATTTAGGGTGTGTCCCAAACATGTACATGACATGGCTCCTATGTGGAGGTCAGAGGAGTGGCTTCTCTCCCTCCTCCTTGTGGATACCAGGGAACAAACTGAGATGAAGAAGACTTAAAAAGACCCTTAACCCACTGAGCCTGTCGTAGTTAGGGTTTCTATTGCTATGAAGTGACACTATGAACATGGCAAATCTTTATTTTATTCATTTATTTTGTCTAATTTTATTTTTCTTTTTCCTCATTATATGTTTTTATTTAAATTAGAAACATGCATGCTTCACCTGTCAATCCCAGCTCCCTCTCCCACCCTGCCACCCATGTCCCTCCACCATCCCCCCTTCAATCCCCCACCCAATCCCCACATCATTCCCCAGGGACGGTGAGGCCCTCCTTGGGGGGATCTCCAGAGTCTGTCACTTCATCCAGGGCAGGACCTAGGCCCTTCCCCAAGTGTCCAGGCTGAGAGAACATCCCTCCATGTGGAATGGGCTTCCAAAGTTCATTCCTATGCCATGGTAAACACTGATCTACTACCAAAGCCCCCAGAGATTTCTGAGGCCTCCAAACTGACACTACATTCATGGAGTCTGGATTGATTCACTTGTTGGCCTCTCAGCCATCAGACTGGGCTTCAAGAGCTCCCCCTTGTGCGGTCAACTGTCTTTGTAGGTTTCATCAACACAGTCTTGACTCCTTTGCTCATCACTCCTCCTTCTCTGTCACTGGATCCCAGGAGTTCAGTTCAGTGTTTAGTGAACTCCATCAGTCACTGGATGAAGGTTCTACATTAAGGTTCTAGGTAGACATCACCTTTATCATCAGAGAGGGGTAATTAATGCAGTCTCTCCACTATTGCTTAGTTTTCCAGTTGGTGTTATCCTTGTAGGTCTCTGGAAATCTCACTAGTGTCAGCTCTCTCCTCAAGCCTATAATGACTCCATCTATTATGATATCTCTCATCCTGCTCTGCGCTATTCTTACCTCAACTCAACCTTCCTGCTCCCCCATGCCTTCTCCTCCCCCCTTATTCCCCTCTCTTTTTCCTGACACTCTCCCTCACCCCTCACCTGATGTTCCCAATCTGCACAAGTGATCTTGCCTCATTCCACTTCTCTGAGATATCATGCATATCTCTTGGGAACCATCCTGTTTCCCAGACTCACTGGCATTAGGATTGTAGGCAAACACTCCCCTGATCCACATCTAAAACCAATATATGAGGGAGTAAATACCATGTTTGTCTTTTTGTGACTGGGTTACTTCACTCAGGATGGTTTATTCTAGTGCCATTCATTTGCCTGCAAATTTCAAGATTCCATTGTTTTTTTCCCCTGAGCAGTACTCCATTGTGTAAATGTACCACATTTTCTCTATCCACTCTTCAGTTGTGGGGCAGCTAGGTTGCTTCCAGGATCTATCTATTGCATGTAATGCTGCTATGAACATAGTGGAACAGACATCGTTGTTGTGTGAATGGGCATCTTTTGGGTATATGCCTAAGAGTGGAATTGCTGGATTTTGTGGTAGACTGCGTCCCATTTTCCTGAGGAATCTCCATACTGATTTCCAAAGTGGCTGTACAAGTTTGCACTCCCAACAGCAATGAATGAGGGTTTCCCTTTCTCCACATCCTCCCCAACATAAACTACCATTGGTGTTTTGATTGTAGCCATTCTGACAGAAGTAAGATAATGTCTCAGAGTTGTTTTGATTTGCATTTCCCTAATGGCTAAGGATGTTGAGCACTTGCTTAAGTGTCTCTCAACCATTTTAGACTCCTCTATTAAAAATTCTTTATTTAGATCAGTCCCCCACTTTTTAATAGGATCTTTTGGTGTTTTGGAGACTCGCTTCTTGAGTTCCTTGTAAATTTTGGAGATCAGCCCTCTGTCAAATGTGGGGTTAGTGAGTATCTTTTACCAATCTGTGGAGTAACTTTTTGTCTGGCTGACTGTGTCCTTTATCTTACAGAAGCTTCTCAGTTTTAGGAGGTCCCATTTATTAATTGTCGATCTCAGTGACTGTGCTACTGATGTTATATCCAGGAAGCAGTCTCCTGTACCATCATTCAAGGGTACCTCCCACTTTCTCTTCTAACAGGTTCCGTGTGGCTGGATTTATGTTGAGGTCTTTGATCCATTTGGACTTAAATTTTGTGCATGGTGATAGACATGCATCTATCTGCAGTCTTCTACATGCCAATATCCAGTTATGGCAGCACCATTTGTTGAAGATGCTATCTTTTTTCCATTGTATAATTTTAGCCTCTTTGTTGAAAATCAGCTGTTCATAGGCTTGTGGATTAATCTCAGGGTTTTCAATTCGATTCCATTGATCTACCAGTCTATTTTTGTGCCAATACCAAGCTGTTTTCAGGACTATAGCTTTGTAATAGAGCTTGAAGTCAGAAATGGTGATGCCTCAAGATGTTGCTTTGTTGAGCAGTGTTGAATTGGCTATCCTGGGTCTTTTAATTTTCCATACAATGTTGAGAATTGTTGTTTCAAGGTCTGTGAAGAATTTTGCTGAGATTTTGATGTGTATTGCATTGAGTCTGCAGATTGCTTTTGACAGGATTGCCATTTTTACTACATTGATCCTACCTATCCAAGAGCATGGGAGATCTTTCCATTTTCTGGTGTCTTCTTTAATTTCTTCTTTAAAGACTCAAAGTTCTTGCGATACAGCTTTTCACTTGTTTGGTTAGCATTACCCCAACGTATTTTATGTTGTTTGTGGCAATTGTAAAGGGTGATGTTTCTCTGATTTCTTTCTCAGCCCTTTTATCATCTGTATATAGTGGGGCTACTGATTTTCTTGAGTTGATCTTGTAGCCTGCCACTTTGCTGAAGGTATTTATCAGCTGTAAGAGTTCCCTGGGAGAGTTTTTTGGGTCATAAGTAAACTATCATATCATCTACAAATAGTGAAAGTTTGACCTCTTCCTTTCCAATTTGTATTTCCTTGATCTACTTTTGTTGTCTTATTGCTCTAGCTAGAACTTTAAGAACAATATTGAAGAGGTATGGGGAGAGGGGACAGCCTTGTCTTGTTCCTGATTTTAGAGGAATTGCCTTGAGTTTCTCTCCATTCAGTTTGATGTTAGTTGTTGGTTTGCTGCATATAGCTTTTATTATGTTTAGGTATGTTCCTGTTATCCCAGATCTCTCCAAGACCTTTATCATGAATGGGTATTGTATTTTGTCAAGGGCTTTTTCAGCATCCAGTGAGATGATCATGTGATTTTTGTTTCTCAGCTTGTTTATATGGTGGATTACATTGATGGATTTTCATATGTTGAACCACTCATTGAATTCTAGGAAGTCTTTAATTTCTTTTTTTAATTTTTTCTTTGACCCACGAGTAGTGCAATTATTCAATTTCCATGAGTTTGAAGGGCTTCTGTGATTTGTGTTGTTGAATTCTAGCTTTAAAGCATGGTGGTCTGATTAGATACATTGAGTTATTCCAATTTTTTTGTATCTGTTGAGGTTTACTATATTGCCAAGTATGTGGTCTATTTTTGAGAAGGTTCTGTGTGGCACTGAGAAGAAGGTATATTCTTTTGTTTTTGGATGGATGTTCTACAGATGTCTGTTCAACCCAATTGGATCATAACTTCTATTAGATCCTTTGTATCCTTGTTAAGTTTCTGTCTTTGTGGTCCTGTCTAGTGGTGAGAGTGGGGTATTGAAGTCTCGTACTACAAGTGTGTGAGGTTTCATATGTGCTTTGAGTTTTAGTAATGTTTCTTTTATGAAAGTAGATGGCTTTGTATTTGGGGCATAGATGTTCAGAAATGAGACTTCATCGTGGTGGATTTCTCCTGTGATGAGTATGTAATGACCTCCTTCATCTCTTTTGATTGGTTTTATTTTAAAGTATAATTTGTTAGATATTAGGAATGCTATACATGCTTGTTTCTTGGGTCCATTTGATTGGAAAATCTTTTCCCAACCCTTAACTCTTTAGTAATGTCTGTCTTTGAAGCTGAGGTGTGTTTCTTGTATGCAACAGAAGGATGGATTCTGTCTTCGAATCCATTCTATTAGCCTGTGTCTTTTTATGGGCGAGTTAAGACAACTAATATTGAGGGAAATTAATGACCATTGATACCTCATTCTTGTTTGTTTTGGAATGGTTGGTGGTAGTGGAATTGCATGTGGATTTCCACCACTTTTTCTTTTCCTGTTGGTAAAGTGGGATTGGATTATCTATTGATTGTTTTTTTGGTTGTAGTTAACTTCCTTGGAATTTTCCTTCCAGAATTTTCTGTAGGGCTGGGTTAGTTGATATGCATTGTTTATAGCTGGTTTTGTCATGAAATGTCTTGTTTTCTCCAGCTATATTGACTGAAAGCTTTGCTGGCATTCATGATCTATTAATGTTGGTAGAATATCTATTCAGGACCTTCTGGCTTTCATAGTTTCCATGTAGAAGTCAGGTGTAATTCTGGTAGGTTTGCCTTTATATGTTACTTGGACTTTTTCCCTAGCTGTTCTTAATATTTTTTCTTTCTTTTGTATGTTTGGGGTCTTGATTATTATGTGTCGAGGGGGATCTTTTTCTTGATCGACTCTATTTGGTGTTCTGTAAGCTTTTTGCGCCTTCATTGGCATGTCTTTCTTTAGATTGGGAAGGTTTTTCTTCTATGATTTTTTTTTGAATATGTTTTCTGTCCCTTTGAGGTGGTTTTCTTCACCTTCTTCTATACATGTTATTCTTTTTTTTCCAGTTTAAATTTAGATAAGAAACAAGGTTGCTTCACAAGTCAGTTCCAGGTCCCTCTCCCTTTCCCTCCCATCCTCCCGTGCCCTCCCCCCAATCCCCCCCCCCGTTACCCCTCATTCCCCCAGGGAGGGTGAGGCCCTCCATGGGGGTGTCCATAGTCTGCCATTTCATATAGGGCAGGGCCTAGACCCTTCCCCAAGAGTTCAGGGTGCGAGTGCACCTCACATTGTTCTATGGGAGTCCAAAGTCCGTGTGTATACTTGGGATGGGTACTGATCTGCTGCCCAAGGCTCAATAGATTACCTAGGCCTCCTCACTGACACCCAGATTCAGGGGGTCTTGATCAGTCCCATGCTGGATTCCCAGGCTGATGCCTGGGATTCAAGAGTTAACCTTTGTCTGGTCAGCAGTTTCTGGGGGTTAAACCAGCCCTGTCTTAATTCCTTTGATCATCAGTCCTCCCTCTCTGTTACTGGCTTTCTTGAGTTCAGCTCAGTACTTAACCAGCCACTAAATGTAGTTTCTGTTTCCCAGACTCTCTGGCCATAGGATTGTAGGCTGGCACTCCCCAGATCTATGTCTAAAATCCATATATGAGAGAGTACATGCCATGTTTCTCTTTTTGTGACTGGGTTACCTCATTCAGGATGGTTTCTTCTAGTGTCATCCATTTGCCTGCGAATCTCATGATTCCATTATTTTTTTCTGCTGAATAGTACTCCATTGTGTAAATGTACCACATTTTCTCTATCCACTCTTCGGGTGAGGGACATCTAGGTTGCTTCCAAGTTCTGGCTATTACAAATAAAGCTGCTATGAACATAGTGGAACAGACATCTTTGTTGTATGAATGGGCATCTTTCGGATATATGCCTAAGAATGGAGTTGCTGGGTCTTGTGGTAGGTTTACTCCCATTTTTCTGAGGAATCTCCATACTGATTTCCAAAGTGGCTGAACGAGTTGGCACTCCCACCAGCAATGGAGGAGTGTCCCCCTTTCACCACATCCTCTCCAGCATAAATTGTCATTGGTGTTTTTGATTTTAGCCATTCTGACAGGAGTGAGATGGTATCTCAGAGTTGTTTTGATTTGCATTTCCCGGATGGCTAAGGATGTTGAGCACTTTCTCAAGTGCCTCTCAACCACTTTAGACTCCTCTATTGAAAATTCTCTATTTAGTTCTGCAGCCCACTTTTTAATAGGGTCCTTTGGTGTTTTGGAGACTTGCTTCTTGAGTTCTTTGTAAATTTTGGAGATCAACCCTCTGTCAGATGTGGGATTAGTGAATATTTTTTCCCATTCTGTGGGCTGCCTTTTTGTCTTGCTGACTGTGTCCTTTGCCTTACAGAAGCTTCTCAGTATCAGTAGGTCCCATTTATTAATTGTTGATCTCACTGTATGTGCTACTGGTGTTATGTTCAGGAAGCTGTTTCCTGAACCAATTCGTTCAAGTGTACCACCCACTTTCTCTTCTAAGAGGTTCAGTGTGGCTGGATTTATGTTGAGGTCTTTGATCCATTTGGACTTAAGTTTTGTGCATGGCGATAAACATGGATCGATCCGCATTCTTCTACATGCCAGTCTCCAATTATGCCAGCACCATTTGTTGAAGATGCTTTCTTTATTCCATTGTATATTTTTAGCTTCTTTGTCAAAGATCAGATGTTCGTACGTGTGTGGGTTAATACCCGGATTTTCAATTCGATTCCATTGGTCTACCTGTCTATTTTTGTGCCAATACCAAGCTGTTTTCAGGACTATAGCTCTGTAATAGAGCTTGAGGTCAGGGATGGTGATGCCTCTGGACGTTGCCTTGTTGAACAGGGTTGTTTTGGCTATCATGGGTCTTTTGTTTTTCCATACAAAATTGATTATTGTTCTTTCAAGGTCTGTGAAGTATTGTGCTGGGATTTTAATGGGGATTGCATTGAATCTGTAGATTGCTTTTGGCAGGATTGCCATTTTTACTACATTGATCCTACCTATCCAAGAGCATGGGAGATTTTTCCATTTTCTGAGGGCTTCTTTAATTTCTTTCTTTAATGATTCAAAGTTCTTACGATACAGGTCTTTCACTTGTTTGGTTAGCGTTACCCCAAGGTATTTTATGTTGTTTGTGGCAATTGTAAAGGGTGATGTTTCTCTGATTTCTCTTTCAGCCCTTTTATCATCTGTATATAGTAGGGCTACTGATTTTCTTGAGTTGATCTTGTAGCCCGCCACTTTGCTGAAGGTGTTAATCAGCTGTAAGAGTTCCCTGGTAGAGTTCTTTGGGTCATTGATGTAAACTATCATATCGTCTACAAACAGTGAAAATTTGACATCTTCCTTCCCAATTTGTATCCCCTTGATCCCCCTTTGTTGTCGTATGGCAATAGCTAGAACTTCAAGTACCATGTTGAAAAGGTATGGAGAGAGTGGACAGCCTTGTTTTGTTCCTGATTTTAGAGAAATTGCATTGAGTTTCTGTCCATTTAGTTTGATGTTGGCTGTTGGTTTACTGTATATAGCTTTTATTATGTTTAAGTATGTCCCTGTTATCCCAGATCTCTCCAAGACCTTTATCATGAAGGGGTGTTGGATTTTGTCAAAGGCTTTTTCAGCATCTAGTGAGATGATCATGTGATTTTTGTTTTTCAGCTTGTTTATATGGTGGATTACGTTGATGGATTTTCGTATGTTGAACCATCCCTGCATCCCTGGGATGAAACCTACTTGATCGTGGTGAATGATTGTTTTGATGTGTTCTTGGATCCGATTTGCCAGTATTTTATTGAGTATTTTTGCATCAATGTTCATGAGAGATATTGGTCTGAAGTTCTCTTTCTTAGTTGTGTCTTTGTGTGGCTTGGGGATCAAAGTTATTGAAGCCTCATAGAAAGAGTTTGGCAAAGACCCTTCTGCTTCTATTGTGTGGAACACTTTGAGAAGAATTGGTATAAGCTGTTCTTTGAATTTCTGGTAGAATTCTGCACTGAGGCCATCTGGACCTGGACTTTTTTTGGTTGGGAGACTTTTGATGACAGCTACTATTTCCATAGGGGTTATAGGTCTATTTAAATTGCTTATCTGTTCTTGATTTAGTTTTGGCAAATGATAGCTGTCCAGGAAGTCATCCATTTCCTTTAAATTTTCAAATTGTGTGGAGTACAGGTTTTCAAAGTATGACCTAATGATTCTCTGGATTTCCTCAGAGTCTGTTGTTATGTCCCCCTTTTCATTTCTGATTTTGTTAATTTGTGTGTTCACTCTCTGCTGTTTGGTAAGTTTGGACAAAGGTTTGTCTATCTTGTTGATTTTCTCAAAGAACCAACTCTTCGTTGCATTGATTCTTTGTATTGTTTTCCTGGTTTCTACTTTATTGATTTCAGCCCTCAATTTGATTATTTCCTGGCGTCTACTCCTCCTGGGGGAGTTTGCTTCTTTGTGTTCTAGAGCTTTCAGCTGTGATGTTAATTCTCTGGTATAACTGTTCTCCTGTTTCTTCATGTGAGCACTTAGTGCTATGAACTTCCCCCATAGCACTGCTTTCAAAGTGTCCCATAGGTTTGGGTATGTTGTGTCTTCATTCTCATTGAATTCGAGGAAGTCTTTAATTTCTTTTTTATTTCCTCTTTGACCCAGGGATGGTGCAGTTGAGCATTATTCAATTTCCATGAGTTTGTAGGTTTTCTGCAATTTGTGTTGCTGTTGAATTCTAATTTTAAGGCATGGTGGTCTGATAAGATGCATGGAGTTATTCCAATTTTTTTGTAGCTGCTGAGGTTTGATATGTTGCCAAGTATGTGGTCGATTTTTGAGAAGGTTCCATGTGGTGGTGAGAAGAAGGTATATTCTTTTTTATGTGGATGAAATGTTCTATAGATATCTGTTAATCCCAGTTGGGTCATTACTTCTATTAGACCCTTTGCTTCTTTGTTGAGTTTCTGTCTGGTATTCCTGTCTAGTGGTGAGAGTGGTGTGTTGAAATCTCCCACTATAACTGTGCGGGGCTTTAGATGAGATTTAAGTTCTAATAATGTTTCTTTAACGAATGTGGATGCCTTTGTATTGGGGGCATAGATGTTCAGGATAGACACTTCATCTTGGTGGGTTTCTCCTGTGATGAGTATGTAATGACCTCCTTCATCTCTTTTGATTGATTTTATTTTAAAGTCTAGTTTGTTAGATATTAAGATTGCTACCCCTGCTTGTTTCTTGGGTCCATTTGATTGAAAAATTTTTTCCCAACCTTTAACTCTCAGGTAATGTCTGTCTTTGAGGGTGAGGTGTGTTTCTTGTATGCAGCAGAAGGAAGGGTTCTGTCTTCGAATCCATTCTGCTAGTCTGTGTCTTTTTATGGGTGAGTTAAGGCCATTAATATTGAGGGATATTAATGACCATTGATTGCTCATCCTTCTTCGATTTGCGATGGTTGTTGGTGGTGGAATTATGTGTGGAATTTCACCTCTTTGTTCTTTTGGCTGTTGGTAGAGAGGGATTGTCTAATGCTTATGTTTTTCTGGTTGTAGTTAGCTTCCTTGGGTTGGAGTTTTCCTTCCAAAATTTTCTGTAGGGCTGGGTTAGTGGACACATATTGCTTGAATCTAGTTTTGTCATGGAATATCTTGTTTTCTCCGTCTATAGTGATTGAGAGCTTTGCCGGGTATAGTAGTCTGGGCTGGCATCCATGGTCTCTTAGTGCAGGTAGAATATCTATCCAGGACCTTCTGGCTTTCAGAGTTTCCATGGAGAAATCAGGTGTAATTCTGATAGGTCTGCCTTTATATGTTACTTGACCTTTTTCCTTAGCTGCTCTTAATATTCTTTCTTTATTCTGTATGTTTGGGGTCTTGATTATTATGTGGCGAGGGATTTTTTTTTGTGGTCCACTCTATTTGGTGTTCTGTAGGCTTCTTGTACCTTCATTGGCATGTCTTTCTTAAGGTTGGGAAAGTTTTCTTCTATGATTTTGTTGAATATGCCTTCTGCCCCTTTGAGCTGGATTTCTTCTCCTTCTTCTATACCTATTATTCTTAGGTTTGGTCTTTTCATGGTGTCCCATATTTCCTGGATGTTTTGTGTTAAGGATTTGTTGGATTTAAGGTTTTCTTTGGTTGATAAATCCATTTCTCCTAGTGTATCTTCAACACTTGAGATTCTCTCTTCCATCTCTTCTATTCTGTTGGTAATGCTTGTATTGGTAGTGCCTGACTGTTTGTCCAGCTTTTCTATTTTCTGCCTTTCTTCAGATTGTGTTTTTTTTAATGTCTCTATTTCAGTTTTTAACCCTTGCAGTGTTTGCATTGCTTCTTGCAATTTTCTGTTTATCTTTTCGTCCGTTTGTTGCCATTTATGAATTTTTTGGTTTGTTCTTTCTTCCATTTCTTGCATTTTTTGGTTTGCTTTTTGTTCCATTTCTCGCATTTTGTGCTTTGTTTCTTCTTCCATTTCCTGCCTTTTTTGGTTTGTTTCTTCTTCCAATTCTTGCATT
The DNA here is from genome assembly GCF_017639785.1 of Mesocricetus auratus. Classification (NCBI taxonomy): domain Eukaryota; kingdom Metazoa; phylum Chordata; class Mammalia; order Rodentia; family Cricetidae; genus Mesocricetus; species Mesocricetus auratus. The sequence goes on from NW_024429185.1 coordinate 8,553,365, forward strand.
TTTTGCTTTGTTTTTTCTTCCATTTCTTGCACTTTTTTGCTTCATTTCTTCTTCCATTTCCTGCCTTTTTTTAGTTTGTTTTTTCTTCCATTTCTTGCATTTTTTCGTTTGTTTTTTCTTCCATTTCTTTGAGGGATTTTCCTATATCCTCTTTTAGGGCCTCTATCATTTTCATGAAAGTGCTTTTAAGGTCGTTCCCTTCTGCTTCATTCGCATTAGAATGTTGGGGTCTTGCTGGTGTGGAGTCTCTAGAATCTGGCCGTGTCATATTTGTTTTTCTGTTGCTGACTGTGTTTTTGTATTGTCTCTTTCCCATCTCTTCTTCTAGTGGGTGCAGAAAGAGCCCCTTACTGGTCTGGGGACCAGAGTTCACTTTTGGTGGGTGCTAGCAAGTCCAATAATCTGGTGGTTCTTCTATTCCTTGTCCAAATGCTGGTCCCGTGGGTGGAGAAGAAGAACAGGAATCTGGGGCACTTAGCCTCCTACCTGGTCCCCTGGACCCTATGCTGGGTCCTGTTGTACCTGATCCAGAACAGCTACTCCCCTGGACTCCCAGCCTCCTCTCCTTTCCTGGTCTCGTTGGTGGGAGAGAAGATCTGGAGTCTGGGGTGCTTGGCTCCCATCGGGATTGGGAGCTCTGTGCAGTTCCCAGGCGATCTGCAGGCACTGGAACACAGGCCGGGAAGCCGGCCTGTTTTCTATACCTGTTATTCTTAAGTTTGGTCTTTTCATGGTGTCCCATATTTCCTGGATATTTTATGTTAGTGATTTGTTGGACTTAAAATTTTTCTTTGGTCGATGAATCTAATTCTCCTAGTGTATCTTCAACACCTGAGATTCTCTCTTCCATCTCTTGTATTCTGCCAGTTATGCTTGCATCTGTAGTACCTGACTGTTTTCCCAGATTTTCTATTTCCAGCATTCCTTCAGACTGTGTTTTTCTTATTGTTTTTATTTCAGATTTCAGCCCTGTTTGAATTGTTTCTTGCACTTTTTGCTTTGTCTTTTCTTCCATTTCTTGCATTTTTGCATTGTTTCTTCTTCCATTTCTTTAAGGTATTTTCTCATATCTTCTTTGAGGGCCTCTATCATTTTCATGAAGTTGTTTTTAATGTCACTCTCTTATGCTTCATTTGTGTTGGGGTGTAGGGCCTCTCAATTCTGGTGTTTTTTTCTGTTGCTCATTGTGTTTTTATATTGTCACCTTTCCATCTGTTCTTTTAGTGGGTTCCAGAAGGTACCTCTTCCTCTCCTAATGGGTGTGGGACCAGGTTTCCCTTCTGAGTATTGTAGGCAAGTCCCAATGCTCTGGTAGCTCTCCACTTCCTGGTCTCATGGGTGGAGAAATGGACTAGGATGCTGGGGTGCTTTGGATCCCACTGGGATGCATGGGAGGCCCAGTGATAGACCCCAGGCACAGGAGTGTGTCCTGGAGACAGGCCCTGATAGTCTTAGTCACATGGGTGGAGCAGGAGAATAGGATGCTGGGGTGCATTGGCTCCTGCTGCCAGGATGGAAGCTGTTGACCATGGCAACTCTTTTTTGTTGTTGTTGTTTTTGTTTTTGTTTGTTTTTTACGAGACAGGGTTTCTCTGTATTGTTTTGGAGGCTGTCGGACCATGGCAACTCTTAAAAGGAAAACATTTCATTGAGATGGCAACTTACAGCTCACAAGTTCAGCCCATTATCGTCATGATAGGATATGGTGCTGGAGAAGTAACTGAGAGTCCTATGTCTTGCAGACAATGGGAACTGCTCTCAGTGTAGTACTGAACAAAGCTTGAGCCAAAGGGACATCAGGGCCCACCTCCATGGTGACACACTTCCTCCAACAAGGCCACACATTACTCCTAATAGTGGCACTCCTTTGGGGGTGGGGCATTTTCTTTCAAACCACCATACTATACATAAAATGAGTTTTATTATGGAATTTTCAAACATGTACATAATACATTTTGATCCTATTCATTCCCATCTTCATTTCTCTCTCTTGTATCACTCTCCCATTCCTGATGGTCCTCCCTCCTCTTTCCTAATAGCGCCTGCATTGGTCAGGATTCTGTGGAGGAGCAGAACCCACAGAATGAGTGTATAATAAAGGAAATTTAATAAACTGGCTTACCTGATAAATGCTGGGTAGCCCAACAGTAGCTATCTGTATGCTGGGGTCCATGAGGCTAGATGCCTGAGCAGTGGCCATCTGCATACTGGAGAGGTTGGGAACGCCAGAGCTGCTTGGCCCATGAGTATGTTTGTGTGCACATACCTGTATGTGTGTGTGTGCCTGTGTGGGTGTGTGCCTGTGTGAGTGTATATATAGGTCTGTGTTTTGGTGTATGTATGCCAGTGAGTTTCACTGGTGTTAAGTGTTAACTACAGAAGCATGGGTGAAAATTTGTCTGAAGGGTTTAGACACCTTGTAGTGGCTAGACCACAGACAAAAAAGTTTATTCCTCCCAGAAACTATGAATTGAGTATAAATGCTCAAGGAAGGCTACAACCCTGAGAGCCTCCCTTTTCACATCAAGATCAGGGCCCTAAGAGCCTCTCTTTCCCCAGCAAGGCTAGGGCCCTTAGAGCTTCCCAGTGTTGAGAGACCCCAGTGTTGTTCAGAGTGACTGAATTAAGGAGTGCAATAACTACACCATGCATAGATGTCAGTTGTACACATCGTTTCCCATTTCCACCTCCAAAATTCTTTCTGCCCCTTTGTCAGAAAACCTCGGATACAGTGATACTGCTATTCCCTTTAATGCTGGGCATTCAATGGCAATTTATTCACAGTGTTTTGCCCAGTGTTGAGTCCCTGCTGACACTGCTGCCTACTGCATTAAAAAAAAAAGACACCCAATCAAATCTGACCCAAAGGACTAATCTGTGGGTGAAAACATAGCTATTTTCAAGATAATCATGTCCACTTAGCAAAAACAACAGCAGTAGCTTCCCCATTAGAGCGTAGGACCTCACTAGCCACAGGCTTTTGACCAGGAATGCTCTATTCTGTAACACAGATTGATTCTTCACCTTCCAGTACAGCTACAGAACAAACATCCTCCATTTCTTATGAATATACAGTTCCTGTGCTGGCAATTTTTCTCTGGAATTACCCTTTTGCATCCATACATGTGTTTTGTTTGCTAGTTTTGTTGCTTCTTTGGGTTGGGAGTTTTAGTGTTTTGGCTTTTTTATGGTATTTTGTTTTGTTTTGTTTGAGACAGGGCCTCATATAGTCCAAGTTGGGCTTTAACTTGCTATGTAGCCAAGAATAACCTTGAATTCTTCTTAATCCTCCTGACTCTACCTCCTAATGTTGTGTTACCAGGGGTGTGTCACTGAGCCCAGAAGTGCCATTCAAAGATGTTTAAATGAGGAGAGAGAATTTGTTGATTTCATGTGATGTACTTTGGCTTAGACTCCAAAGGCAGTTGGGAAACCATGATCCTAAATACCAAGGGAGTGCAGCTCATCTACTCCAAAAGGCAGATGTCTGCCTTGTGTCTTCTTCCAAACATGCTCATAAGCGAGCTCTTCCATGGATGAGTTGTCAGATGCAAAGCCAGTGCAAACCAAGGCTAGGTCCTGGTGCCAGAAGACCAATAGAGGGAATGCTCTGTGCCATGCATTCATTAAGAGATTGCCAAGTACTGCTAAAAGTTGTGCCTGAGAAGTCCTTTCAACTTACACTTCCCGTATATTCTTACAAAGAATTGGATATTGTTCATTATTCATGAATGACAATAGCATAAAGGAAATCACCTGGGCTTGTCTCATAGACCAAACATCAAAAGAAATAGTTGTTTCTTTTGTTAATCAGGGAATTTCCCAAAAATTTCCATCCAATGAACATTTATCAAGAGGCATGCAAAATGGCAGACACTCTGCAGAATAGAAAGGGTGTTGAGTACATAATACCAGGCTTGCCTAGTTCTCAACACTGCAGTATGATATTAAAATTCCTAGTCAGAAATTCCGATGAAGACGGTGGGTGAGAATTATATTGTTCATAAGTAATTAAATGCCAGCAAATGTGCATATGATGGCTGAGAAAGTCCTTCTTTAAGACATATCTCCTTAGTCAGTGTCTCCCTAGAAGTAGCTGGGGTGGGAAATTATGTAAGTTCTTATATATGCAGTCCAATAAGTTAAAAAACTTGTTATTCCAAGAAGTAGGAAATAGAAAAACACCCCCAATGAATTATCACAAAGATTACTAGATAGAGAGGTTGCAATGAATTAGATCTTAAGTGGTAACTGTCAGTGTCTGCAATGAATGACAATGACTCGGCAGACAGAAGTAGTGTGACAACTTCTACAGAAAATGGAAGGCCGAGAAGTTCTCCATGACTATGTATTGTTGATCATTCAATTTAGTTATGAGAAAATAATTTAGTGGAACAACGGTGGCAGCAGTTTGCAAGAGTCATTGGTACTTACATCTTCCCATAGTGCAATCCTTACTGTAATGCCTTCCAGGTTGTCATTATTATCTATGCTTTGTAGACCAGTTGAGGGTGGTTCCATTGGTTTTCCAATGCTGCTGTCAGTAGTTGTTACAAACCTCATGTCTTGAAACAAAAGAACTACATTCTCTCAGGGGTTTGGAGTGAAGTTATTGCTATACCATGTTCCCTGCCAAAGCCCTGGATACCCCCCTACCTTGTTCAGTTTCCAGGTCTTCATTGGCTTGTGGGTGCGTCACTTCCTTCTCTGCCACCGTCTTGACATCACCTTCTCCTTTAAATGTCACTCTCAACTCCTCTTTGCCTTTTCTCCATCAAGGACATTTGTTATTGGTTTCAGGGCTGTGGTGGTTTGAATGTAATTGGCCCCTGTAATACTATAGGAGAGTATAGGAGGTGTGGCTTTGTTGGAGTAGGTGTGGCCTTGTTGGAGGAAGTCTGTCACTGTGGGGGCAGGCTTTGAGGTGCCCTTCACTCAAGCTTCACTTGGTGCAACACTCAGTTCACTTCCTGTTGCCTGCAGATCAAAAATGTAGGACCCTCAGCTCCTTCTCCAGCACTGTATCACCTGCATGCCACCATGGCCCACCATGATGACAATGGACTTAGCCTCTGAACTGTAAGTCACCCAGTTAAATGTTTTCCTTTATAAGAGGTGCCGTGGTCATGGTGTCTCTGTACAGCAACAGAAACCCTAACTAAGACAAGGACCCACTTGAATATTGTCCTCTCACAATCTCTTATTTAATTATACCTGCTATGTCTCTTGAAAATAATATTGCATCCATAAGTTCTAAATGTAAAGACATGTGTGTTTCTTTTGAAGTCTGACCATTAAACCACCACAGAAGTTCAACAATATCTTCACAGGTAACAAAAGCCAAATTCCAGCCCTGTGACCTCAGAGTACATGGTCGCCTTTTTCAACTACTCTCCAACAATTTTAATGGAAAGTCAGTGAAAACATTCATTACTTGGTAAGTGTAATAACCATCTAACATGTCATATTTTCAAGGTATTATTAACCTTTGTTAAAACACATAAAGTTGAAGACCATTCAATATGAAAGCTGTTCACTGTTTGCAAAGTGAGTTACTTCATTCAGAAAACACAGAAATAGCTTCCTCCTCCTCCTCCTTGCCTGCAGTCTCTTTAGATTACATCGATCCATTACCATGTGGCAGTTGGTTTAAATACTAATAGACAACTCTGACAATTTAATGATTTATTAATCGTGATTCAAAGAGACTGGCTTGTCTTGGGGATTTAGTGATTATATCCAGTAAGAACACTGTAGTAGTCCAGTTTCAAAGTAGGTGAGTCTGCATGGATGGGTTTCTGTTGAGTACTAGGGTACAACCACATCCAACAGAAAAGGGACAGGGAAGCATTAATAGTCTGTAAATTCTCTACCCAAAATTTGTTTTCTTTTTTATCTTCTTTTGGGGGGTTCAAAATTAGATAAGAATATACATTTGAGGCCAGGTATTGGTGGCCCATACCTTTAATCCCAGCACTCAGGAAGCTGGGATTATATATATCCTGTTGTTGCTTTGAGTGTAGATGACTGATTTGCACACTGCATGTCCAGTTGTTGCTTCCAGCTCACCCCTGCATGTCTGGGATGACACATTTCTCCCCTCTCCCACCTCTCTGTCTCCAAGCACCACCCTCCCAGAGTCTCCAAGCAAATGAAAGGCACCAAAAGCCCGCACTCTTGGCGGCTACTTCAGCTTCCTCTCCTGAAATGCCAGCCTGCCACCCAATCCCTGCCTAAACACTCAGCTGTTGATCAGTTCGTGAAAGACATGCCATTACCCCTTACCTATAATCTATAAAAGTTCCCTGTCCTGGCCCTGGGCATGTGATTTCTCCATCTTTGGGACCAGAACCCACTCGGGAATTGCTTCGCTCAATATGCCCATTGTCATACCTTTTTCAATCCTGCTTGATTTGGGAGGCAGAAACCCTATCACTGCACATATTTATTAAAAGATCAAAAAACCCAGTCACATCATCAGAAAAATCAGTCACAAAAGTACGAGAATTATCCTTTTTATTTCAGATGTGAGAAGCAATTTCTGGATGCAGATAGAAAATATCTGCCGGGCGTTGGTGGCACACGCCTTTAATCCCAGCACTCGGGAGGCAGAGGCAGGAGGATCTCTGTGAGTTCGAGGTCTACAGATCAAGTTCCAGGACAGTCTCCAAAAACAATACAGAGAAACCCTGTCTCGAAAAAAAAAAAAAGAAAAGAAAAAGAAAATACCTGGACCTAGCATGAAAATATGTGTATCTCTTAATATTATATGTTGATGGGCAACATTTCATATGCAGTAACTGTTTTCCTTTGGAAACAAGATCTCATGTGGCCCAGGATGGATTCACGCGTGCTACATAGCCAGAGATGACCTTGAACTTCTTATCTCCTGCCTACACTTCCCCAGAACAGAAGCATCAAAACACTAAAAAAAAAAAAAAATGAGACTGAGAGATACTGCCTAACTGCTATACTAAGCACAGTTCTGATGCAGCTATAAACTTCTTTTATACAAGATTTTGGAGAACTATTATCTTTCTTACAAAATTAGAATGCTTGCTGAGCCCTTGTTACTTTGTTTTGACAGGTGAGCTGGATCCTTCCCCTTCCCAGGCAGTAGATCAGGGTACCCTTGGCAGATGTTAAATCTATAACTGCGCTTTCCAACCGCGTGTGGTAACACCACCTTACCTTTCACTGTCTCATTTGTTAATATAATAATAACACTATCCATAGAAGAAAGCAACAAATCCGCAATGGTTCTGAGCAATCTGTACAGCAGGCACTGTGCCAGAGGAAGTGGCAGAGCCGGGGAAGCAGAAAAGGTATATAATTAAATACCTGTATGCTAGTGAATGCGATTTCAGAAGCATCATGAGTAAACGTTTCAGAAGGAAGGGGGGGGACTTGAACTTGGCCTTGATATGTGACTGAATATATGAAGTGGGCAGCTTTCCAGCACACAGAAAGGCACTGTGTGAGGAATTTATGTCTTTGCTTCCCGGTTGCCTGGCCTACTGCTGACTATCAGTAAACACAGATGAATGAAGCACAGATAATATTGATATATGAAGGACCTTCAGTCTCAAAGACATCTACAGATGCTCAGAGTGTGGAAACACAAGGCAGTATGCCACAAAGTGCACCTTCCCCATGCTCTAGAGTGTGAATATGCCAGCACCTGCCCGAAGTAGGAACTCTCCTCTCTCCCCTCTCCTGTCCTCTCCTGTCCTCTCTCCCCTCTCCTGTCCTCCCCTCTCCTGTCCTCTTCTCTCCTCGATTTTGCCCTCCTCTGATCCAGACTAGCCTTGAACTCAAGATCCATCTACCTCAGCCTCAAATGCTGGTGTTCCTAGTGTGCATCACCACAGCCAGATTAGAATTCTAACTCATAAAATTCCTCATGAACTTTTGAACTAGCTACTCTAGTCCAGGAAGAACCGAATGTAACGGGACAGGGACTGGAGGGAGGAGCTTAGTCAGCTCACCCACTTGCAAAGAAGTTATCTCAGGATCAACTACTCCTTACCTGTGGCCAATGTCTTATCTCTGTATCGAAATCTTTGTATCAACAGATCCTAATCTGTGAGCACCAGGGCTGGAAAGTCATCTCCGTGGTTAAGAGTGCTGGCAACTCTTTCAGAGAATACAAGTTCAATTCCCAGAACACACAGTGGCTCACAATCTTCTGTAATTCCAGTCTCATGAATCTGATCCCCTCTTCTGGCCTCCTTGGGCACAGTACACAACTGATATACAGCCATGCAGGCAGGCAAACACTCGTAAACATAAATAAAAACAAATAACTTTTAACTAAGTGCCATTGTATACGAGAGGAAACGTAACATCTTCAGATGAAACAAGTTTATAAAACAAAGGCAGGTACTTCTTCAGGTCACCAATTTCCTTTCCTTTGACATTTATTTATTCTGTGGTGTGTGTGTGTGTGTGTGTGTGTGTGTGTGTGTGTGTGTGTGTGTGTGTGATGAAGACTTGAGGAGGTCAAAGAACAACCTCAGTTCTCTCTTTCCATCATGTGGGTTCTGGGGATTGAATTCAGGTCTTCAGGTTTGATATAAAGTGCCTTTATCTACTGAGCCATTTCACCGGCCCTGTCAAGTTCTCTGCTATGTCTCAAAATCAGTTATTTCAACTGACTAAACGTCCGTTCAAATTAACGTTGCATATTACAAACTGTGGGGCATAAAGGCTAATAATAAAGCCAAGAAGCTTCCTGCCTGCTCTAATATACATTTCTTAATGACTTGAAGCCGCCTAAAATCAGTTCACAATGGATTTTTCATGTTTAAATGCAAATTATTTAGAAATGGCCTCGTTTAAATGTGGCTATCCTTGGTCTTCCTAAATACACAATTAGTCATTGATCTAATAAAAAGAATAGTGACAGGGCAGGCAAGATGGCTCAGCAGGTAGAGGTATTTGCACACAGCCCTGACAACCTGAGTTCCGTTGACCCCATGAGGCTTCAGAACAGCGTCAACTCCCTAGAATAGTCCGCTGACCTCCACATACAAGCTGAGGTACCTGCACACATACATACGTGCATTCATACACACACCATTTTATAAAGAATTAATGGAAGGAGAGAACTAACATCCTCAATGTATTATGTCACACACACACACACACACACACACACACACACACAGAGGGAGAGAGAATAAATGTCAAAAGAAAGAAAATTAGTGAACTGAGGAAGTAGATGTCTTTGTTTTATAAACTTTTTTTCATTCGAAGATGTCAAAGGAGTAAATGTGGTGTTTTCCCCCTGTATACAATGGCACTTAATTAAAAAGTTACTTATTTTTATTGATGTTTATGGGTGTTTGGCTGCATGTCTGTGGCATTCAATATACCTCATTGAACAAAAACACAAGTGAATGAATGAATGAACGAGTGAATGGTGACACAGGAAATCACCTGAAAGTTAATGCTGAAAATCACAGTAAGATCTGTGGTAAGATGGCTCTCCCCTAGGACAGGCATAATCAACCAGAAGTGACTCAGCATTCTCTAAGCCTGAGCTGGCAGAAGACACAGATGGCTCCCCCTAGGCTTCTTGTTCTAGGGGCAGGGGACACATTCCACCAGGATCCTGACTGATGCCTCCAGTGCCGGGTAGTCAGGAACCATTATAGTAAGCGCTGCCCAAAGTTTCTCAGCCCAGACATATGTGAGAGAAGAAAAGCTGGTGTTGGCCGGACTCAACCAAGTGCCACCTGTGACCCAACCAAGAGCCCTGGCACAGGGTGGCCAGGTACCATTATTGTGAGTGATTACAAGGTGGAGATGTGAAAGAGGGAGACAGAACAGTTCGTGGGCTGGGGAGACAGGCAGATCTGGAGAGGTGAGGGTGGTGAGGACAGGTTGATATGAATGGCCTGCTAACCACTTGAGTCCAGGTGTCATCCCCAGCTCTGTAGAGCACCTGCTACAGCCTCCCTCCCCCATCTCTAGTGGACCCCACAGGTCTTCTCTACTAACCTCCCACACCCTGTCATTGCTTTAACCCGGTCCCCAACTCTAGCAAGCACTCCCTAAGAATCCACAGGCCACTCCTGAGATGAGACATATACCCAACACTGATCACAGGACCAAGGACCTTAGAATACATAGCCCAGGGACCTAGGGCAAAATCAAATACTACTGATCTAAAAAAAAAAAAACACAGAGACAGTGATAAAATGAATCCTCGTGGCATTCTGCTGTACTCACGGATCAGCTCCTTGCTCAGTCATCATCTGAGAAGCTTCATCCTGCAGCGGATGGGAACAAACACAGAGATCCACAGCCTGGCATTGCACAGTGAGTGAGACCTTGAAACACTCAGCACTAAACTGGATGTTTCCATCAAATCCCTCCCTTCAGAACTCAGGAAACCCCTTAGAAGAGGAAGCAGTTCCAGACCCAGAGAGGATGGAGGACACCAGGAGAACAAGGCCCTCTAAATCAACCTCATCAAAGCTCTTATGAGCTCATAGAGACAGAGGCAGCATGAACAGGTCTAGCATGGGTCTACACCAGATTCTCTGTGGATATATCATTGTTTCTAGTTTAGTGTATCCATGGGATTCCTGAGTGTGCGAACAAGTGGGTCTCTGACTCTTGTGCCTGCCTTGTCTTGGGCTCTTTTTCCTTCTGTTTGTTTGTCTTGTTCTATTCCAATGTGATAGCTTTTGCTTTATCTTTTAATTATTTCTCTTAGAAGCCTGTTCTTTTCTAATGAGAGACTGAAAAGAAGTGGATTTGCATGGGATGGGAAGTGGGGAGGAATTGGGAGGAGTTAAGGGAGAAGAAACGATAATCAGGATGTATTATGTGTGGTGGTTTGTAAGAAAATGACCCCCAAAGGGTGTGACACTATCAAGAGGAGTTGCCTTATTGGAGTAGGCATGGTCTTGTTGGAGGAAGTGTGTCACTGCGGAGTCATTCTTTGACGCCTCATATATGCTCAAGACACCACCCAGTGAAGGAGACCACTTCCTGTTGCCTATAAGATATAGGACTCTCGGCTACTTCTCCAGCACCAGGTCTGCCTGCATGCTGCCATGTCCCACCATGAAGATAATGGACTGAACCTCTGAACTGTAAGTGAGCCACCCCAATTAAATTCTTTCCTTTATAAGAGTTGCTGTGTTCATGGTGTCTCTTCACAGCAGAAGAAACCCTGACTAAGACATTCTGTGAAAAAAGCATCAATTTTCAGCAAAAGGGAAAAATATTTCTATTTATTAGTCATTTACTTACTGTGTGTTTAATATATGTAACTATAATAAGTTAATTTATAAGTCTTCAATCAAATTACATAATTAATAGCTTGACTGTTTTATAGATAATGGAATTAAAGAAGATTGAAAGGCTACCTCACTAGTGAATATTGTGTTCATGATATGATTCCAGTTTTCTTAACTCAATTGCCTACATGCTAAATAACAAATCTGTTTTCTCTCATTGGTCAAAAACTCAGTATAAGCATATGCAGATTATACACACATCAAACAGATTCAGTTATGAGTAGCAATTAAAATCAGTATTTAATTACAATTATATTTAATTATAAGGAAAAACTAAATATTTGTTGATGTTACTTAAAACATTAAAATCCTATGTAGGTGTTATTTTATTTTTTACGTATGTGTATGGGTGTTTTGTCTGCATGCATATCTATGTATTACATTCATGCCTGGTTCTCAGCCTGATGCCCTGGGAGTAGAGTTACAGGTGGTGTATACCACCAATGTGGGTGCAGGGAAAACATTTGAGGTCCTCTACCACAGCAACAAGTGCTCTTGACCATCGAGCCATCTCTCCAGCCCCAAAATCCTACATCCTACTAAAAAGAGACAACTCACTGAGTTAGAGCACTTACTATCAAAGCAAGAGGACCTGAATTCAACCCCCTAGCAACCATGCAAAAAAGACAGCGTGGTCCTGTGTGTGCCTATAACCCCAGTGCTGGGGGTGGGGGGGCAAAGACAAGCATTATCCCAGGAGCTCCCTGGCTGGGCCAACGGGGTCAAAATGGCAAACTTAAGGTTCAGTGAAGGACCTTGTGTAGATAGATAGATAGATAGATAGATAGACAGACAGACAGACAGACAGACAGACAGACAGACAGACAGACAATACTGTGCTCTGGCCTCCTCACGAGCATGCATGCGTAATACATGCACTGTCACACACACAGAAGCATACACCACACCACAAACACACACTTCAGACTGCCCTCCTTCAGTTGTTTGCCTACACACAGAGAGAACTATGAATGCAGCTACTGGCAGAATACAATTTTGCAAATTATATGAAGCAGAGATACTGGAGGGCAAAATTTTTAAATAACAATTTAGATATTCAAGATTTTCCAAAAGGGAGAGCAGTGAGTGTGTGTGTATGTGTGTGTGTGTGTGTCTATCTGTGTGTGTGTGTGTCTATCTGTGTGTGTCTGTGTGTGTCTATCTGTGTGTGTCTGTGTGTGTCTATCTGTGTGTGTCTGTGTGTGTGTCTATCTGTGTGTGTCTGTGTGTGTGTGTGTGTGTGTGTGTACAGATTTTTTTTTCAAGAGCTCAACTATTGGTTTGCATTCAATACAGTGGCTGCACCTTAAGCAACTGTTGTCCCACCAAATAATTGCAACTCCACAGCTACCAATAGCATTTAGGCAACTTAGGCCACAGCCAGGCCAGGCGGGAATTCTGTTGCCTCAGGCACTGGCTCTATCACTTTATGTAAATCCCTATCCTTCTACAGAACTCAGGATTCAAAGGTTGAGGTGAAGTTCTGCTCTCTCAAAGAGATGCTAAATAGCAAGTAACTTCTCTCCTAGCTGTGTCTCCCCAAACCAGGGTATCCTCCTGCTCAGGTCCCACTTAAGAACCCTAGCTACATGGTTTCTCCCCACCACTTCCTGTCAACTAATTGCTGACTCAACCTCCTGACCCCAGGTTAATTTTATTTAATCATTCAAGTAATGTAATACACCTTTACACAGGTGGTGGTGGCACATGCCTTTAATCCCAGCCTTCGGGAGGCAGAGGCAGGCAGATCTCTATGAGTTCGAGGCCAGCCTGGTCTACAGAGGGAGTTCCACAACAGGCTCCAAAGCTATACATAGAAACCTTAATTCGGGAATATTAAGCTACACAAAACAGGGATGTCCTATGATATGTTATTGAGGGAGAAATCACTTACATGAGAAGCCAAGAAAGCCGAGAACCAAATGTCCCCAAAAGTCTGCACGGTGCTCTCCAGACTGAAACCGGAACCCAAAGCGAGAGAATCTCCGAGTCTCCTCCCCCTAGCTCTTTATCCCCGTTTGTTCTACGTACCTGTGCGTACTGTGTACTCCAGGCTAGCCGGCCCACAGGTTTCCAGGCCGTTCACTCCTCCCTGCCTCTCATCTTCAATGAGAAAGAATACTCAGCGGGTAAAGACATTTGCCTCCAAGCTTGACAAGTTGAGTTGCATCCCTGGGACCTACATGGTGGAAGCAGAGAACTGTTTCCTGTAGGTTGTCCTTTTATCTTGAGAGACCCTCCATTGCACACCTATGTCTACACGCATACATATGTAAATGGATAAATCTTTTAATAAAGGGCAGAATGAATAATTTATGTAGAGCAGCTACGATGAAGAGTCGACTGAGAGTTGACAGGGAGAGGAACAATTTTCCTCCCTGTTAAGAGAAGCTTTTTCTTTGTGAGAAGCCTTCCCGCCAGCCTGGTTCTAGAGCCGCATCAGTCCCAAATGACCATACAGGAGGCTGTATTAATTATGAAGCTGTTGGCCTTGCTTGTTTCTTACTGGCTAGCTCTGACTTAAGTAATTACCCCATAATTGTTAATCTAAGTATGTCTCTTACCAGAGAATAGTTCCGGGCTCCTACCCCATGGCGGTTACATGTTGACTCTCCTGTTTCTCCTTCCCAGAATCCTCCTGGACTCCTATTCCCACCTATCTAGATTCCTATTGGCTCAACAGTGCTTTATTAACAAATGTACAGGACTTCCCCCATCACCTCCCCCATGGCTGAGCAGACAGAGTGAGCTGTAGAGGCGTGGAGGACGATGTGGTGGAAAACTGTAACAGAGGCACCCAAAACATAGTAACATATGCTGTCAGAACAAACCCTGAGCTTCGATGTTCTGAGCCCTAGACAACAACTGCTTCTACAAGCTCATCAGCATAGTTATTTAGCATGTCACAAGCTCTTAGAGGGTTTAGGGGACAAACCTCAGAGTTGAATTCTTTCTTCCCTGGACATCCTGCCGCTACTGCTTCAAACACTGAAATCCAAAATGTCCTTCCTGTCCATACAATGTCAGAAACAGGAAAAAAAACTTGCCTTTCCCTGTCTGTCATCACCCATCATCTATCTTTTTCTCTATTAAACACTACCACCACCAGCACTGCTCTTAGACAATCAAGTTATAATTTACTAAATTCAAAAGTGTCTCATTTGGGGTTTCCTGCAACTTCCTTCATCCATTGCCTGAATCAATTATTTAAGCTTTTTCTTTATTTTTGCCATGCCGTATACCCAAGATTAGAGCTCACATTAGTCATTCCCAGACCCTAGAGTCCCAACTTGAGAATTTGACATCTACAGGTAGCATCAGCTGCGGGCACGAAAAGTAATATCCTGCCACAGATTTCTTCCATTCAAATTAGCCATGCTCCAGAGGTTCCATTTCTTTCAAGAGTGCAAACCTCAGAGGCCGAGCATGGGCAGCAGGAGGTGCGATCTTGAGTGTGAAATCTCTGCCTGCACCATTACTGCATTCCATATTGAGCATTTCAGCCTCGGTAATGTCTTCAAGGGAAGAGAGCAAATGGCTCCCGAATCGCACTTGTAAAACTACTGTGTGGTCTGCTTTCCTTGAACACCTGAGAGAAAAATCAGGGCTGGAGGGGGGGCTGGAAGTGCTTTCAGCAAGACTTCTGCTATGACAAATTGAACCCTGCTACCTGAGGGACCAGATGAGAAACTGAAAATCCTATTGCTGGGAATGGTGAAGATAGAAAAAGAGAATTAAACCAAGCAGAGTCATGCATAACACCAAAGTAATATAGTTACCAATCATCTCCAATTTTAGACCCAACTGTAGGGTGTGTGTTCTTTCAACTTCCTCTTTCTGATTTTCTTAACTTTCTGGGCCTTTGCTCTTCTAAGAGAGAAACATTAGCAGGTGCAGGAAGCCTGTTGAGTAGTTTCTTCCCATTGACTCTTTTCTCCTTGCCATATTCAAGCAATCTAACCCCCAGCCCCATCAAGCTCTGTGTCTTTGTGTCTTCTTGAATCAGTGACTTGGGACTCTTTCCAACTTCTCCTAACTGCTCCTGCGTGTCTCACTCCATACTATTACAATGACTACTGTGATCCAAGCACAGCTTCCACCGTTTGACCAGAACAACTCTAGTGGATCGGCTTTGCCTCTGGGATTTTCTTTCCTACTGGCCCTAAATCAATGGGGGAGAGGGGTTGGGCTGGGGCATGCTGGAGAGAAGGCTCAGCAGTTAAGAGCACTTGTTCTTGCAGAGGACCTCAGTTCCCAAGACCATCACCTGTAACTCCAGCTCCAGGGGATCCAGCGCCCTCTTTTGACATCCATAGGCACTGTACTCATGGACACAAGCCCAGATCATGCAAACATATAGGGACATACGTGTAATTTTAAAAGTAAAAAGTATACCTTTCATGCCAGTACTTGAGAGAAAGATACAGAAGAGCTCTCTGAGTTCAAGGCCAGCCTGATCTACATAGCAAGCTCCAGGCCAGTTGCAGTAAATATATACCACCATACATAGCTTTCATTTTTTTATTACATTTTTATTTCTTTTGTTTGAGGTTGGGAGCATGTACATGCCACAGGGCACATGTGACAGCAAGGAGGTGGCTGCATCTATCCACCATGTCTGTCCCAGCTGCCAGGGTGCAGCCTGTATCAGCCATCTATCCTGGACTGATGTCTTTGGGGCTGTGCTCGGAACCAGCTGAACAGCCCTGGGTGGATCAGGGAAGCCCTAACTACCCAACGACGTTAAGAACAAGACAGAGACATCTTATCATTTCAGAAGGGCTCTCAGTCCATACTGGAGACACTGGCTTATTCCAGTATCCTCTTAAATAGCTTTCTAGAAGAAGGGGTACTGCCAGAAGACATTTATTATCATGTATATAGGGCTGACTAGGAAACACTTCCTTTAACCCTAGAGATGGTCCTAGAATGCACGTACACAAACCCTCAGACCTCCCATCTCATGTAACACACATCTCAGGTATGTCTCACTGGCCCCAGGCACACCCCACTAGCCCCCATGATGGATGTGGATGCAGAGCCTAGGTCTATTGTTATGCAAACTAGAAGTCATTCTCCACTGTGGCCAGGCCATCCGGAGGTAACCAGCCAAAGTCTAAAAGATGATAGGAGATTCAAGCTCCTGGAATTGAGCTGAGGTCTATATCAAAATATCATATTCAGGCCCCGACACCAGCCACTGAGCTCAGATCAGCAGGCTTACCAGCAAGTGCCTTACCCTACTGAATCATCTCACAAGCCTCACACCCAGCTTTCCTACATGGGTGCTGGATATTAAAATCAAGTCTTCTCATTTGCAATGCTAGTGCTTTTGTTGTGATCAAATTCTGAACCCCAAAATCACCAAGAGGTTCATTTCGATGCAAAAGCAGTATTTTATTGAAATTATTTAACGAGCTAACCCATTAGCTCAGGTCCCTCATCCTACCACCATGGCAGATGGCTGGAGAAAGACCCCAAGAACCCACGGAGCAGGGATCTTAAAGGGCAGCGTAAGGGGAGTGTCTAGGTGTATGAAACAGTCTCAGGATTGGTGCGCTTCCAGGTTTGGGTAACCCGCCCTGTGTTGATTAGTCAACTGGTTGTTATGGCCCATAGGCCCTCCCAGGGCAGTTGCTATGCTCTTACCTCAGGACTATAAAAGGACACCCACTGAGAAACTTGTGTCCTGTGGTGGACTCCTCAGCACCTAGCTGGATCCATACAATGGAAAGCTACATACAAATGAGCCATTATAGACACACAGAGCAAGGAGCCACACTAAGCAAAGATAAAGAAGCTTTGATGCTTGGTGTCATTTATAGAAAAATCAGCAGATGAAACCCAGCTGCCGAGTTTGGGGGAATACAAAGAGCTGGTTAAACTACAGAAGTAGCCAAACTATAAAGTTAAGCAAGGACCTGAACCTCATGAAATGTGGAGTTGTGGACTTTCCACTTAAGCATCAGTCTAAGAGGAAGGAACACCTCCTGTGTAGATGCTTCACATCTTCCCTGGGTGGTGGCCACCTGAGTGTCAGCTCTGTAACTCTCAGTGAACGCCATCTTCATGCTATAGCTCATTCTACAGATATCTGACTGTGCTGTACACCACAGTCAGATATCTTTAATGTTTAATTTTGTGCATGAGATTGTTTTGTTTATACATATGTCTGTGTACCTCATACACATAGTACCTGAGGAAGGCAGAAGAGGGTTTGTGAGCTGCCGTGTAGATGCTGAAAACTGAGCCCAGGTCCTCGGCAAGAACAACCAGTGCTCTTAACCACAGAGCCATCCCACCACCTCCAGATTTTTGTTTTGTTTTGTTTTAAAAGAGGATCTCACTATGTAGCCCTAGCTGTCCTGGGACTTGCTGTGTGGAAAATATCTCCATAAGATTGAGTTGTAGGCAAGCCTGTAGAGCATTTTCTTAGTGATTGATGTGGAAGGGCCACGGCCATTGTGGGTGGTGCCATCCCTGGGCTAGTGGTCCCAGATCCATAAGAAATCAAGCTAAGCAAGCCATGGGGACCAAGCCAGTAAACAGAACTCCTCCATGGCCTCTGCATCGGCTCCTGCCTCCAGCGTCCTACCCTGTTTGAGTTCCTGCCCTGCCTTCCTTCAGTGATGGAGTACAATGTGGAAGCGTAAGCCAAATAACCCCTTTCCTCCTCAGCTTGCTCTTTGGTCATGGTGTTTCATTGCAGCAGTAGAAACCCTAACCAAGATCCTTTCCTACATTCATGTCTCTGCTTTATGATCCACTGACTAGGGTTGCTTGCATGGACATGAACTGGGAATTATTTACTGGAGCATGAACAGCTTACTAATGCCTTCAACACCACTGAAGAAAAGTGACTGCCCTGTTCCCAGTAACCTTTAACTGCCAGTAGTTTCTCAGCTAAGAGTGGAGCCTCACCCCCCCCCAATTCATACTGGAATTTTGACCTTGAACTGGTAGCTACAACCGTTACAAGTTTATGAGTGCAAGGCTGGAAGACAGAATTTGATGGCACACTTATTTTATTGTTATCTCTTCTTTGTCAGTTTCAAATAAGTGCTAATACATTCTGCTCACACTCACCCTTCTACCCTCTCTTACCTTGCTATCAGTCTTCCTGACCACTCATCCCACCCCCAAAACCAGTCTCTGGGTATTTCATTTTTTGTGTTACACTTAGTCTTATTACTAACTAGCTCTTACAACTTAAATTAACCCATAAATCTTATCGATGTTTAGCCACGTGGCTTGGAACCTTTTCTCAGTGAGGCATTCTCATTCTGCTTCCTCTGCATCTAGCTGGTGACTCTCCTTTCCTCTTCCCAGAATTCTCCTAGTCTGCTAGCCCCACCCATACTTCCTGCCTGGCTACTGGCCAATCATCGTTTTCTTAAACCAGTACGAGTGACAAATCTTTATAGTATACAAAAGCATTATCCCACATCACCATGTCACACACACAAGACAGTGTTTCACGACTCTCCTCAATATCACTCAGCTCGTGGTTCTTTTCACTCCACTTCTGAGATGTTCCCCATGTACTTTGACCAGCCATGATTCCTTTCACTAACCACTGTTGGCTGTAAAGAGAAAGTTCGTTGTTCAAGGCTGAGGATCACACTTTATTTAAGAGGCATTTTGACAACATGCCCATTTAGCAAAACAAAAGTACTCTGCCATCCTTTGTGCCTATGACACCATGGACTCCCGGTCATGGACCTTTGACCAGGTCCACAGAACTGGGCATGAGTCCCCTTTGGAACACACTGAGCCTGTGTGGCAGGCCTGATTGGATGGAATATGTTTTCAACAGAGAAGGCCACCTCCCCTTTAAACATCTTCACTTCGTGACCTTGCACTGCACATTGCCGAAGACCTGATCTTTCTCTGTAGCCCTGAATGCAGCTCTGAGATGTTTTCATTGTGGGACTGTTTCTACGGAAAATATATTCAGACAGAATTCAGATGTTCTGAATATTTTTTAAAAGATGAAAAATCAAATAACTGAGAAAATTTCAATGCCAAAGGGGTGAATGCAAATGCAATACCTTCCTGAATCATACAAAGGAAATCAGACAAGTGCCAACTGCCGCCCTGGCTGAGATGCGAGTGTCAGAGAAACCTCTGGTCCTGTCACTGGGCCAGAGTCAGCCCAAGTGAATTAGATGACAGTTCCTACTTCAGCTTTTGATTTTCTATCCTAACTGACACCATAGAGTAAACAATTTCAATTTAAAAAATGAAGTGTCTTTCTTGAGCACCTTTCAATGGGTACGTATTTTATTTCTGCAGCCACGAGCTTGCTGCTCGATTGAGTGCGCCAGGTGCAATACTCAGTCACTGGCCAAAAGGGAACTATGGTGTTGGGCACTGTTTTACAAGGGATAAGCTCAGATTAAGCATAGTCGTCTTCCTTCATACCCCTTTTGAACAGCTCCGGAGGAGAGGGAGTGGACATGTTGCGACTTATTCCTTTTTAATTAGACTTTGCTTTACTTATCTTTTGCTCTGAGCAGCCCATTCCAAACCTTAGTGACTTAATGAAGTGACTGTTTAAGGGACCAACTGTTTTGCTGGCTGACGCAGTACCTCTGGGCCCAGCATTTAGGAGCTGAGGAAGAGGATCACACATTTGCAGGTGGTCAGGGCTACATGGTGAAACCCAGTTAAGAAACAGAAGGGAGGGGGGAAGGGGAAGAGAAGGAAGCAGAGAGCAGGAAGGAGGAAGAAAAGGCACCGTCCATCTTGCTCCTGTTCTGTGTGACTGGGCTCACTGGTGACATCTGGCTAACCTTGAATGGAGAAAGGACAGGGCGAGCACATTCATCATCATAAACTTTCAGGCTCACGTGGCACTCACAATGCCCCATAAACAAGGCAGCTGAACGCACAAAGCATGTCCAATTCTCCGCTAGTGTGGCATGAGCCAGAGCACTCTGGTCAAAGAAAGCCATGGGATCTGACCCAGAATCTGGAAGGCAGAGAACTGCCAGAGTGTGAATGTTGGATGATGGCTCTTTAGCCGTTTTTTTGAATTGCATTACATCCCTAACAAGCCTTTGTAAGGCCACGCAGTCAGCACACCATATAGAGAACACAGTTCACTGCTCCCTGCTTACTGCTGTGCTCTCTCCATCTGATCAAATGAACACGAGGAGCAGATCTAAATGAACTCCCCGGAGGTGGGAGTGGGGAGGCTGTGCAAAGGGAGATATCTAGGGAGTCACAGAATCATTCACATCACAGAATTACCTCTGTGGTCTGAACTTCTTAGTGAATGCACTCGTCGTGGTAGTGAAATCAACTGGAAAATGGCCACCTGTTAGCTTTGTTTCGTGCAATGCTAATCACTCAGAGGGTTCGGTTCATCTACAAAGTAAATGTTAAGGAAGACAGTATTGCATCTTCCTACATCTTTTATCCTCTTCCTGCCCCCGTACCCATCATGGCAAGCTTTTCTAGTTTGCTTCCGTCACTGTGAGAAAACACCTTGACTAAAAGCAGCTTCAGAGATGAAAGGGTTTATTCAGCTTACATTTCCAGGTCCATCCCTGAGGTAAAGCAAAACAACAGCTCAAGCACAAACCATGAAGAAATGCTGCCTTCTCTCTCATTCTCTGATTCGTGTTCAACTAGCTTCTTACACCACTCATGCCCATCTGCCTACAGATGGTACAACTCACAGTATATGGTGATATCTTGCTTGTACAAATAAAGCCTGTCTGAAGATGTCCTTCTGTATTCTGTAAATATGTTTCTCTTGTTGGTTGATGAATAAAGCTGTTTCATCCACTGGACAGGTAGGATGTAGCCAGGCAAGAAGCATAGGCAGGGCTACCAGACAAGGAGAATGCTGGAAGAGGGCAGAGAGTGAGTCATCGGTGGCATACCATGTAGCTGCCAAGGAGGAAAAAGATTAGTCAAGACCACATGGAGATACACAGATTAATAGAAATGGGTTAATTATTAAGAGAGAGCCAACCAATAAGAAGCCTGAGCCATTGGCCAAACAGTTTATAATTAATATTAGCCTCTGTGTGTTAACTTGGGACTAAACAGCTATGGGTTCAGGTGGGATAGAAACTTCTATCTACAAATGGTGCCCAATGTGAGCCATGAACCCACTACCCTGAGATTAAGAGTCTCATGCTCTACTGACTGAGCTAGCCTGCCTCCTCAGCATTTGGCACAGAGCCTGTCTCTTCGGCATCCAGCACAGAGCCTTGATTCTTGGCGTCCTGCACAGAGCCTGGCTCCCTGTGATGTTCACTAAGTAGTCGCCCTTGTTGTAATTAGTAATGTTATCATAAGGCAAATCATTTGAAGAAGGATTAATTCACAGTCTCTGAAAACCCCTGAAATAGCGGGATAACTAGAAGACCTACCTCTAGTGAACTCTACTGTATTGTTTTTTGTTTGTTTTTTTAAACCTCATCAAATCTAATTTACAACAAATCAGCACTATTTCCTGGTGTCCTCTTATGCATTAATTAGTTTGTCCAGGCTTTTTTTTCGTTCCCCATGGCTGTTCTTCCCTTCTTATGGGGCAGATGTTACTGACCTTCCTTCACACACATCAGGAAACTATACAGCCTTCTTCACAGCCACTGGCCATCTTTCTGCATAGTTTTAAAAGTACCACAGTGATAAAAAAAAATGGACTGAGAAAAGTGCTACCTAGTTCTTTGTTCAAAACAGTTGTATTTCTGAATAAAGATCAGAGAGTTCTGTACTAATATCCTTCTTGAAGAAAAGAAAAATCATGTTTCCCTAAAGATCTAAGAAACAGAAGGCAAAGCTTCAGCAAGGAGAAAGTCCTATTTCCCTTTGAGTCTCCATTGTCTTTTAAACAATAACCCACACACACTAAAGAGGAAGATTTCTGCCTGAAACAATAAATGATCCCATAGAACTCAAAGACCCCTGAGGAAATAGTTATTAATTTTTTTCATTCATTGTGTTAGCAGTCAGTGTCTCAGATCCATTGCACTAAAATAAAATCTCTGGAGTCAGATGACAATTATATAATAAAATGCCCCAGGGGTCTACTTCTTCATAATATCCCGGTCATTGTCACAAATGGTTATTTTTAAAGTTAAATACCGACAGTTCAGAAACTTTCTAAGCTGTTCTGAAGAAGAATTTCCAAAGGATCTAGATAATTTTGAATTTCTTTGCCTAGTTACATGGAACTTGGCTGGATAGGTGTCTTAGTTACTTTCCTATTGCTGGGATAAGCTGCCATGACCAAGACAAATTATAAAATATAGCATTTGATTTGGGGCTTATAGTTGCAATGTCAGAGTCCATGAGCATCATGGCATGTAGTGTGGCAGTAAGTAGGCAAGTGTGAGAACAGAGCAGCAGCTGAGAGTTCACATCTTGCAAGAGACAGAGAGAGCTAAACCTCAAACCCCGGCCCCAGTGACACAGTTTCTTCAACAAAGTTCCACAAAGTACTCAGTATGAACCGTTTTCATTCAAACCACCACAATGGGTCAGAGAGAAAACGCTGAAAAAACTAAAGCAGAAAACATTCAAGAAATAAAGAAAGGGTTTGGAGAGATGGTTCTGCAGTTAAGGGGACATCCTGCTCTTGCAGAGGACCCAAGTTCAAATCCCAGCACCTTCTTTGGGCAACTCACAACCTCCCGTAACTCCAGTGCCAGGGAATCCATCAACCTTGTCTGACATCTACAAGCATTGCTGTAGCGTGAGCAAACCCACACATAGACACATATGTGTACATATAATTAAATATGAAACTTTTAATTAAAAAAGAAAGAAAATATAGGTAATAGCCAATTGTGCCTTTCTGACAGACAAGGAATGGATATCACATAAATCAGAGATCATCTATATAAAAGTAATTAAGGTACACCAACCCTATTCTAATCAAAAAAATTTTTAACTTCAACTCCTACCATGGTTCTCACTTACATTAATTCACAAACTCCTATACAAGTAACTCTGGAAAAAATGGAACAAGTCACTAGTAATAAGATCCAATTTGGTATGAATTGAATCATCCAAAGAAAATCATTATTTTTTTTCCTTCAAAAGAAGAGTGAACACATGGGGGTTTTAAGTGTATCTGAATCATAGTAAGTCTTAAGCAAGTAAGAGACAGTAAAAGACATGGTTATAATCAATGTCATGTGACAGCACTCAGTTGGACCTTCCTCTGAGCATCAAATTCCCCCTTCATGATACAGGTGCAATTTTGCCCTTTTTAGCTTGCAAAGTCAGAGTGAAGATTATAGGCAAAAATATTGTTGAAAGATGCTAACATCTCATTCAATTATAAGAATTAAGGAACGTCTCCAATGTGACCCAAAAGGTCACAACAACAACAAAAAAAGCACAAACAAACAAACAAAAAGGCCAGTAAGATGGAATGGGAATCGTGATATAAATGAATGAATACAAAGATAATAGAAGAAAATCAAGAATAAGAGGAATGCCACTGTAATCCCAGCACTCAGAAGGTGGAATCAGGAAGGTGAGGAGTTCAAGGCCAATCTCATTTATATGTATCATGAGCAACCACTTTTTCAGGTCAGCTGTTTCTGTGAGTTTCCCCAGCATGGTCTTGACCCCATTGCTCATCACTCCTCCCTCTCTGCAACTGGATTCCAGGAGTTCAGCTCAGTGTTTAGCTGTGAGTGTCTGCTTCTGCTTCCATCAGCTACTGGATGAAGACCCTAGGATGGAATTTAAGATAGTCATCATTCTCATTATAGGGAAAGAACATTTAAGGTAGCCTCTCCACTTTTGCTTAAATTCTTAGTTGGAGTAATACTTGTGGATCTCTGGACATTTCCCTAGTGCAAGATTTCTCTTTAAACCTATAATGGCTACTGCTGTTAAGTCATCTCTTTTCTTGCTCTCCTCTATTCTTCCCTCAACTCAATCTTCCTACTCCCTCATGTCCTCATCTCCCCTCCTCTTCTCCCATCCTCTTTCTCCTATTTTCTTCACCCTTCTCCCTGAGCTCTCAGTTTGTTCAGGAGATCTTGTCTCTTTCCCCTTCCCCAGAGGACCATATACGTCTCTCTTAGGGTCCTTCTTGCTTCCTAGCTTCTCTGGAGGTGTGGATTGTAGGGTGGTAATTCTTTGCTCTATGTCTAGTATCTGTATGATTAAGTATATATCATGTTTGTCTTTTTGTGACTGGGTTACCTCATTCAGGATGGTTTCTTCTAGCTCTACCCATTTGCCTGAGAATTTCAAGATTTCATTGTTTTTTTCCACTGAGTATTACTCCATTGTGTAAATGTACCACATTTTCTCTATCCACACTTCAGTTGAGGTACATCTAGGTTGCTCCCAGGTTCTGGCTATTACAAATAATGCTACTATGAACATAGTTGAGCAGATGTCCTTGTTGTATGAATATGCATCCTTAGGGTATATGCCTGAGTGGGATTATTGGATCTTGAGGTAGACTGATTCCCAGTTTCCTGAGAAACCACCATACTGATCTCAAAAGTGGCTGTGCAAGTTTGTGCTCCCACCAGCAATGGAGGAGCGTGATGAACCATTTTCTAGTACATCTTAACTATAAACATATTGTAATTACAGCTACAGTAGCATGCATTACATGGTGTTGGTGTTCTCTCAGACACCCACTGGAAAAAAGAAGATACTCCAAGAAGCATGGGACCAGTTGCATTCAGTTCCCAAATTCAGTAAATCTGTAACATTTAGTCAAAACTTTGTTTTGAATAGAGTCCTGCTATTACAGGTTGCAATGGCTAATCTTGGTTGTCAACTTGACTACATTTGGGGTCAACTAAAACCCAAGCATCCAGGCATGGCTGTGAGAGATATTCCTCATTGGATCATTTGAGGCCCAAAGACACATGCTAAATCTAGGAGTATCTTATAGTGGCAGTCCAAATGCCACTTGGTGACTGTTTGCCCTCATTCTCACTTGCATGGCCTTGTATCCTGTTGCTGAGGCATTCCTGTGAAGCTGTTAGAACCTATGATTTTGGAATTCCAATGCAGACTGAAGACCAGCAGCTCCCTAGGAATTCTCCAGGACTCCAGCAGCAAATATGGACTGCTGAAACATCCATCTCATGGACTGGGAAACTATTGGATTCTGGGCCTTTCCCTTGTGAGACAGTCATTGTTGGACTTCTCAGACTAGAGACTATAAACCACTCTAATGAGTCCTAAATGTATATTCATTCATTCTATCAGTTCTGTTCCTTTATAGAACACTGAATAATGCACAGATGATCTGCCCAAGGCCAGGCCTAACCCATGTATACTTTCCCGATCAGGCTGTTGGCTGCATTCAGCACTAGTCTAAAATAAGAGTTAAGATACCAACACTAAGAAACCACAGATGCCAGCCCAGACTACTATACGTAGCAAAGCTTTCAATCACTATAGATGGAGAAAACAAGATATTCCATCACAAAACCAGATTGAAACAATACGTATCCACTAACCCAGCCCTACAGAAATTTCTGGAAGGAAAACCCCAACCGAAGGGAGTTAACTACAACCAGAAAAACATAGGCAATAGAGAATCCCACCTTACCAACAGCCAAAAGAAAAGAGGTAGAAATCCACATATAATTCCACCACCATCAACTATTCCAAAACAAACAAGAATGAGCAATCAATGGTCAATAATATCCCTCAATATTAATGGTCTTAACTCACCCATAAAGAGACACAAGCTAACAGAATGGATTGGAAGAGAGAACCCATCCTTCTGCTGCATACAAGAAACACACCTTAGCCTCAAAGACAGACATTACCTCAAAGTTAAGGGTTTGGAAAAGATTTTCCAATCAAATGTATACAAGAAACAAGCAGGGGTAGCAATCCTAATATCTAACAAATTAGATTTCAAAATAAAACCAACCAAAAGAAATGAAAAAGGGCACTTCATACTCATCACAGGAGAAATTCACCATGATTATTTCTCAATTTTGAACATCTATGCCCCAAATTCAAAGGGACCCACATTCATAAAAGAAACATTACTAAAACTCAAACCACATATAAAGTCCCACACACTTATAGTGGGAGACTTCAACACCCCACTCTCACTGCTAGACAGGATTACCAGACAGAAACTTAACAAAGAAGCAAAGGAACTAATAGAAGTTAAGACCCAATTGGGATTAACAGACATCTATAAAATATTCCACCCAAATAAAAAAGAATATATACCTTCTTCTCAGCGCCACATGGAACCTTGCCAAAAATCAACCACATACTTGGCAACATATCAAATCTCAACAGGTAGAAAAAAAATTGTAATAACTCCATGCACCTTATCAGACCACCATGAATTAAAATTAGAATTCAACAACAACACAAATTGCAGAAAATCTACAAAATCATGGAAGTTGAATAATCCACAATTGCACCATTCCTGAGTCAATGAAGAAATAAAAAATAAATTAAAGACTTCCTAGAATTGAATGAGAATGAAGACACAACATATGCAAACATATGGGACACTTTGAAAGCAGTGCTAAGAGGAAAGTTCATAGCACTAAGTGCCCACATGAAGAAACTGGAAGATAGTTACACTAGAGAATTAACAGCACAATTGAAAGCTCTAGAACACAAAGAAGCAAATTCATCCAGGAGGAGTAGACGCCAGGAAATAATCAAATTGAGGTCTGAAATCAGTAAAACAGAGACTAGGAAAACAATACAAAAAAATCAGTGTAACGAAGAGTTGGTTCTTTGAGAAAAACAAGATAGACAAACCTTTATCTAAACTTACCAAATGACAGAGTGTGAACATGCAAATTAACAAGATCAGAAATGAAAAGGGGAACATAACAATGGACACTGAGGAAATCTAGGGAGACATCAGGTCATATTTTGAAAACCTGTACTCCACACAATTTGAAAATCTAAAGGAAATGGACAATTTTCTGGATAGATATCACCTGCCAAAATTAAATCAAGAACAGATAAGCAATTTAAATAGACCTATAACACCTAAGCAGTCATCAAAAGCCTCCGAACTAAAAAAAAGCCCAGGGCCAGATGGCCTCAGTGCAGAATTCTACCAGAAATTCAAAGAACAGCTTATACCAATTCTTCTCAAAGTGTTCCACACAATAGAAGCTGAAGGGTCTTTGCCAAACTCTTTCTACGAGGCTTCAATAACATTGATGCCCAAGCCACACAAAGACACAACTAAGAAAGAGAACTTCAGACCAATATCCCTCATGAACATTGATGCAAAAATACTCAATAAAATACTGGCAAATCAGATCCAAGAACACATCAGAAATCGCATCCACCATGATCAAGTAGGCTTCATCCTAGGCATGCAGGGTTGGTTCAACATATGAAAATCCATCAATGTAATCCACCATATAAACAAGCTGAGAAACAAAAGTCACATGATCATCTCACTGGATGCTGAAAAATCCTTTGACAAAATCCAACACCCCTTCATGATAAAGGTCTTGGAGACATCTGGGATCACAGGAACTTACCTCAACATAATAAAAGCTATATACAGCAAACCAACAGGCAACATCAAACTGAATGCAGTGAAACTCAAGGCAATTCCTCTAAGATCAGGAACAAGACAAGGCTGTCTACTCTCTCCATACCTCTTCAATATTGTACTTGAAGTTCTAGCTAAAGCAATACGACAATAAAAGTAGATCAAGGGAATACAAATTGGAAAGGAAGATGTCAAACTTTCACTATTTGCAGATGATATGATAGTGTACATAAGTGACTCCCTAAACTCTATCCTGGAAAAGCAAAAGACCCAGGATAGCCAAAACAACCTTACTCAACAAAGCAACATCTGGAGGCATCACCATCCCCGACTTCAAGTTCTATTATAGAGCTGTAGTCCTGAAAACAGCTTGGTATTGGCACAAAAATAGACAGGTAGACCAATGGAATCGAATTGAACACCCTGACATTAACCCATGGATGTATGAACATCTGATTTTCGACAAAGAGGCTAAAAATATGCAATGGAAAACAGAAAGCATCTTCAACAAATGGTGCTGGTGTAACTGGATGCTGGAATGTAGAAGAATGCGGATACATCCATGTCTATCCCCATGCACAAAACTTGAATCCAAATGGATGAGAGACCTCAACATAAATCCAGCCACAGTGAACCTGTTAGAAGACAAAATGGGAGGCACTCCTTGAATGACATTCTACCAACACAAAGAGACCACAGATACCATCCCAAACTACTATACCCAGCAAAGCTTTCAAACACTATAAATAGAGAAAAATGATGACATTCTATGACAAATCCAGATTGAAGCAATGCATATCCACTAATCCAGCCCTACAGAAAGTTCTGGAAGGAAAACTCCAACCCAAGGAAGTTAACTACACCCACAAAAATAAAAGCAACAGATAACCCCACTTTACCAACAGACAAAAGAAAAAAGGTGAGGAAATCCACACACAATGTCACCAACAACAACAAACCCAAAAAAAACAAGAATGAACAATCAGTGATCATTAATATCCCTCAATATTAATGGTCTTAACTCGACTATAAAAAGACACAGACTAACAGAATGGTTATGAGGAATCCATCCATCTGCTGCATACAAGAAACACACCTCAACTTCAAAGATAGAGGGGTACCTCAGAGTTAAGTGTTGGGAAAAGATTTTCCAATCAAATGAACCCAAGAAACAACCAGGTATAGCATTCCTAATATCTAACAAATTAGACTTTAGAACTAAAAAAACTTCAAAAGAGATGAAGGAGGTCATTTCATGTTTATCACAGGAGAAATCCATCAAGATGAAGTCTCAATTCTAAACAAAGGCATCCACATTCATAAAAGAAATATTACTAATTTCCCAGCTACCTGCCTGTGTTTGGGGACTGCCACGGGGGCAGGACACAAGGTGCCCCAGCAGCCTAGTCTCCTGCTCCACCCTCAGACTAGGCCAGCTGCCTGTGCTTGGGGTGTACCACTACATCTTCCATCCCAGCGACAAGAACCAAGGCACCCTAGTCTCCTGCTCCACCCGCGGGACTAAGACTATCAGGGCCTATCTCCAGGCCCTACTCCTGTCTACCACTGGGGCTCCAATCCATCCCAGTGGGATCCAAAGCACCCCAGCATCCTAGTCCATTTCTCCACCCACGAGACCAGGAAGTGGAGAGCTATCAGAGCATTGGACTTGCCTACACCCACGAGAAGGGAATCCTGGTCCTACACCCACCAGGAGAGGAAGAGGCCCCTCCTGAAACCCACTGCAAGAACATATGGGAAAGAGACAATATAAAAGCACAAGGAGCAACAGAAAAACCAATATGACACCCCAGAGTCCAGAGACCCTATACCAGCAAGACTGGAACACCCCAACACAAATGAACCAGAAGAGAATGACATTAAAAACAACTTCATGAAAATGATAGAGGCCCTCAAAGAGGATATGAGAAAAATCCCTTAAAGAGATGGAAGAAAAAACAATCCAAAAAAATGCAAGAAATGGAGGAAAAGACAAATCAAAAATTTCAATAAACAATTCAAACAGTGCAAAGACTGAAATCTGAAATAGAAACAATAAAAAAGCATAGTCTGAAGGAATGCTGGAAATAGAAAAGCTAGGAAAACTGTCAGGTACTACAGATGCAAGCATAACTGACAGAATACAAGAGATGGAAGAGAGAATCTCAGGTGTTGAAGATACACTAGGAGAACTAGATTCATTGACTAAAGAAAAATTTAAATCCAACAAATCCCTAACACAAAATATCTAGGAAACATGGGACACCGTGAAAAGACCAAACTTAAGAATAATAGGTATAGGCGGTTCTTCCAGCAGCATCAGGTAAACAGGCCGGCTTCCCGGCCTGTGCTCCAGTGCCTGCAGATCGCCTGGGACCTGCACAGAGCTCCCAATCCCGGCGGGAGCCAAGCACCCCAGACTCCAGATCTTCGCTCCCACCAACGAGACCAGGAAAGGGGAGGAGGCTGGGAGTCCAAGGAAGCAGCTGTTCCTCGGACAGCATCAGGTAAACAGGCCAGCTTCCCGGCCTGTGTTCCAGTGCCTGCAGATCGCCTGGGACCTGCACAGAGCTCCCAATCCTGGCGGGAGCCAAGCACCCAGACCCCAGGTCTTCTCTCCCACCAACGAGACCAGGAAACCAGAGGACCCAAGGAGACCAGGGGAGTAGCTGTTCTGGATTAAGTACAACAGGACCCAGCAGAGGGTCCAGGGGACCAGGTAAGAGGATAAGCGCCCCAGATTCCTGTTCTTCTTCTCCACCCACAGGACCAGCATTCGGACAAGGAATAGAAGAACCACCAGATTAATGGACTTGCTAGCACCCACCAAAAGGGAACTCTGGTCCCCAGACCAGTAAGGGGCTCTTTCTGCACCCACTAGAAGAAGAGATGGGAAAGAGACAATACAAAAACACAGTCAGCAACAGAAAAACAAATATGACACCGCCAGATTCTAGAGACTCCACACCAGCAAGACCCCAACATTCCAATGCGGACGAAGCAGAAGAGAACGACCTTAAAAGCACTTTCATGAAAATGATAGAGGCCCTAAAAGAGGATATTGGAAAATCCCTCAAAGAAATGGAAGAAAAAACAAACCAAAAAATGCAAGAATTGGAAGAAAAAACAAACCAAAAAAGGCAGAAAATGGAAGAAGAGATGAAGCAAAAAATGCAAGAAATGGAAGAAAAAACAAAGCAAAAAATGCAAGAATTAGAAGAAGAATCATACCAAAAAAGGCAGGAAATGGAAGAAGAAACAAAGCAAAAAATGCAAGAAATGGTAGAAAAAACAAAGCAAAAAATGAAAAAAATGGAAGAAGAAACAAACCAAAAAAGGCAGGAAATGGAAGAAGAAACAAAGCACAAAATGCGAGAAATGGAACAAAAAACAAACCAAAAAATGCAAGAAATGGAAGAAAGAACAAACCAAAAAATTCATAAAAGGCAACAAACAGACGAACAGATAAACAGAAAATTGAAAGAAGCAATGCAAACACTGCAAGGGTTGAAAACTGAAATAGAGTCATTAAAAAAAATACAATCTGAAGAAAGGCAGAAAATAGAAAAGCTGGACAAACAGACAGGCA
Organism: Mesocricetus auratus; assembly: GCF_017639785.1. Classification (NCBI taxonomy): domain Eukaryota; kingdom Metazoa; phylum Chordata; class Mammalia; order Rodentia; family Cricetidae; genus Mesocricetus; species Mesocricetus auratus. The sequence continues at coordinate 8,584,776 of NW_024429185.1, forward strand.
CTACCAATACAAGCATTACCAACAGAATAGAAGAGATGGAAGAGACAATCTCAAGTGTTGAAGATACGCTAGGAGAAATGGATTTATCAACCAAAGAAAACCTTAAATCCAACAAATCCTTAACACAAAACATCCAGGAAATATGGGACACCATGAAAAGACCAAACCTAAGAATAATAGGTATAGAAGAAGGAGAAGAAATCCAGCTCAAAGGGGCAGAAGGCATATTCAACAAAATCATAGAAGAAAACTTTCCCAACCTTAAGAAAGACATGCCAATGAAGGTACAAGAAGCCTACAGAACACCAAATAGAGTGGACCACAAAAAAAATCCCCTCGCCACATAATAATCAAGACCCCAAACATACAGAATAAAGAAAGAATATTAAGAGCAGCTAGGGAAAAAGGTCAAGTAACATATAAAGGCAGACCTATCAGAATTACACCTGATTTCTCCATGGAAACGCTGAAAGCCAGAAGGTCCTGGATAGATATTCTACCTACACTAAGAGACCATGGATGCCAGCCCAGACTACTATACCCGGCAAAGATCTCAATCACTATAGACGGAGAAAACAAGATATTCCATGACAAAACTAGATTCAAGCAATATGTGTCCACTAACCCAGCCCTACAGAAAATTTTGGAAGGAAAACTGCAACCCAAGGAAGCTAACTACAACCAGAAAAACATAAGCATTAGAGAATCCCTCTCTACCAACAGCCAAAAGAACAAAGGGGTGAAACTCCACACATAATTCCACCAACAACAACCATCGCAAATCGAAGAAGGATGAGCAATCATTGGTCATTAATATCCCTCAATATTAATGGCCTTAACTCACCCATAAAAAGACACAGACTAGCAGATTGGATTCGAAGACAGAACCCTTCTTTCTGCTGCATACAGGAAACACACCTCACCCTTAAAGACAGACATTACCTGAGAATTAAAGGTTGGGAAAAATTTTTTCAATCGAATGGACCCAAGAAACAAGCCGGGGTAGCAATCCTAATATCTAACAAACTAGACTTTAAAATAAAATCAATCAAAAGAGATGAAGGAGGTCATTACATACTCATCACAGGTGAAACCCACCAAGATGAAGTGTCTATCCTGAACATCTATGCCCCCAATACAAAGAAATCCACATTCGTTAAAGAAACATTATTAGAACTTAAATCTCATCTAAAGCCCCACACAGTTATAGTGGGAGATTTCAACACACCACTCTCACCACTAGACAGGAATACCAGACAGAAACTCAACAAAGAAGCAAAAGGGCTAATAGAAGTAATGACCCAAATGGGATTAACAGATATCTATAGAACATTTCACCCACATAAAAAAGAATATACCTTCTTCTCACCACCACATGGAACCTTCTCAAAAATCGACCACATACTTGGCAACATATCAAACCTCAGCAGCTACAAAAAAATTGGAATAACTCCATACATCTTATCACACCACCATGCTTTAAAATTAGAATTCAACAACAACACAAATTGCAGAAAATCTACAAACTCATGGAAATTGAAAAATGCTCAACTGCACCATCCCTGGGTCAAAGAGGAAATAAAAAAAAGAAATTAAAGACTTCCTCGAATTCAATGAGAATGAAGACACAACATACCCAAACCTATGGGACACTTTGAAAGCAGTGCTACGGGGGAAGTTCATAGCGCTAAATGCTCACATGAAGAAACAGGAGTACAGTTATACCAGAGAATTAACATCACAGCTGAAAGCTCTAGAACACAAAGAAGCACACTCCCCCAGGACGCCAGGAAATAATCAAATTGAGGGCTGAAATCAATAAAGTAGAAACCAGGAAAACAATACAAAGAATCAACGCAACGAAGAGTTGGTTCTTTGAGAAAATCAACAAGATAGACAAACCTTTGTCCAAACTTACCAAACAGCAGAGAGTGAACATGCAAATTAACAAAATTAGAAATGAAAAGGGGGACATAACAACAGACTCTGAGGAAATCCAGAGAATCATTAGGTCATACTTTGAAAACCTGTACTCCACAAAATTGGAAAATTTAAAGGAAATGGATGACTTCCTGGACAGCTATCAATTGCCAAAACTAAATCAAGAACAGATAAGCAATTTAAATAGACCTAAAACCCCTATGGAAATAGAAGCTGTCATCAAAAGTCTCCCAACCAAAAAAAGCCCAGGTCCAGATGGCCTCAGTGCAGAATTCTACCAGAAATTCAAAGAACAGCTTATACCAATTCTTCTCAAAGTGTTCCACACAATAGAAGCAGAAGGGTCTTTGCCAAACGCTTTCTATGAGGCTTCAATAACCTTGATCCCCAAGCCACACAAAGACACAAATAAGAAAGAGAACTTCAGACCAATATCCCTCATGAACATTGATGCAAAAATACTCAATAAAATACTGGCAAATCGGATCCAAGAACACATCAAAACAATCATTCACCACGATCAAGTAGGTTTCATCCCAGGAATGCAGGGATGGTTCAACATATGAAAATCCATCAACATAATCCACCATATAAACAAGCTGAAAAACAAAAATCACATGATCATCTCACTAGATGCTGAAAAAGCCTTTGACAAAATCCAACACCCCTTCATGATAAAGGTCTTGGAGAGATCTGGGATAACAGGGACATACTTAAACATAATAAAAGCTATATACAGTAAACCAACAGCCAACATCAAACTAAATGGACAGAAACTCAACGCAATTCCTCTAAAATCAGGAACAAAACAAGGCTGTCCACTCTCTCCATACCTTTTCAACATGGTACTTGAAGTTCTAGCTATTGCCATACGACAACAAAGGGGGATCAAGGGGATACAAATTGGGAAGGAAGAGGTCAAGCTTTCACTGTTTGCAGACGATATGATAGTTTACATCAGTGACCCAAAGAACTCTACCAGGGAACTCTTACAGCTGATTAACACCTTCAGCAAAGTGGCAGGCTACAAGATCAACTCAAGAAAATCAGTAGCCCTACTATATACAGATGATAAAAGGGCTGAAAGAGAAATCAGAGAAGCATCACCCTTTACAATTGCCACAAACAACATAAAATACCTTGGGGTAACGCTAACCAAACAAGTGAAAGACCTGTATTGTAAGAACTTTGAATCTTTAAAGAAAGAAATTAAAGAAGCCCTCAGAAAATGGAAAGACCTCCCATGCTCTTGGATAGGTAGGATCAATGTAGTAAAAATGGCAATCCTGCCAAAAGCAATCTACAGATTCAATGCAATCCCCATTAAAATCCCAGCACAGTTCTTCACAGACCTTGAAAGAACAATAATCAATTTTGTATGGAAAAACAAAAGACCCAGGATAGCCAAAACAACCCTGTTCAACAAGGCAACGTCCGGAGGCATCACCATCCCTGACCTCAAGCTCTATTATAGAGCTATAGTCCTGAAAACAGCTTGGTATTGGCACAAAAATAGACAGGTAGACCAATGGAATCGAATTGAAAATCCGGGTATTAACCCACACACGTACGAACATCTGATCTTTGACAAAGAAGCTAAAAATATACAATGGAATAAAGAAAGCATCTTCAACAAATGGTGCTGGCATAATTGGAGACTGGCATGTAGAAGAATGCAGATCGATCCATGTCTATCGCCATGCACAAAACTTAAGTCCAAATGGATCAAAGACCTCAACATAAATCCAGCCACACTGAACCTCTTAGAAGAGAAAGTGGGTGGTACCCTTGAACGAATTGGTACAGGAGACAGCTTCCTGAACATAACACCAGTAGCACAGGCAGTAAGATCAACAATTAATAAATGGGACCTACTGAAACTGAGAAGCTTCTGTAAGGCAAAGGACACAGTCAGCAAGACAAAAAGGCAGCCCACAGAATGGGAAAAATATTCACTAATCCCACATCTGACAGAGGGTTGATCTCCAAAATTTACAAAGAACTCAAGAAGCAAGTCTCCAAAACACCAAAGGACCCTATTAAAAAGTGGGCTGCAGAACTAAATAGAGAGTTTTCAATAGAGGAGTCTAAAATGGCTGAGAGGCACTTGAGAAAGTGCTCAACATCCTTAGCCATCCGGGAAATGCAAATCAAAACAACTCTCAGATACCATCTCACCCCTGTCAGAATGGCTAAAATCAAAAACACCAATGACAATTTATGCTGGAGAGGATGTGGTGAAAGGGGACACTCCTCCATTGCTGGTGGGAGTGCCAACTGGTTCAGCCACTTTGGAAATCAGTGTGGAGATTCCTCAGAAAAATGGGAATAAACCTACCACAAGACCCAGCAACTCCACTCTTAGGCATATATCCAAAAGATGCCCATTCATACAACAAAGATGTCTGTTCCACTATGTTCATAGCAGCTTTATTTGTAATTGCCAGAACGTGGAAGCAACCTAGATGTCCCTCACCTGAAGAGTGGATAGAGAAAATGTGGTACATCTACACAATGGAGTACTATTCAGCAGAAAAAAATAATGGAATCATGAGATTCGCAGGCAAATGGATGACACTAGAAGAAACCATCCTGAGTGAGGTAACCCAGTCACAAAAAGAGAAACATGGCATGTACTCTCTCATATATGGATTTTAGACATAGATCTGGGGAGTGCCAGCCTACAATCCTATGGCCAGAGAGTCTGGGAAACAGAAACTTTATTTAGTGGCTGATCGAAGAAGAGGCAGACTCCCTTGGTTAAGTACTGAGCTGAACTCAAGAAAGCCAGTAACAGAGAGGGAGGACTGATGACCAAAGGGATTAAGACTGGGCTGGTTTAACCCCCAGAAACAGCTGACCAGACAAAGGTTAACTCTTGAATCCCAGGCATTAGCCTGGGAAGCCAGCATGGGACTGATCAAGACCCCCTGAATCTGGGTGTCAGTGAAGAGGCCTAGGGAATCTACTGAGCCTTGGGCAGCAGATCAGTACCCATCCCAAGTATACACACGGACTTTGGACTCCCATAGAACAATGTGAGGTGCACTCTCACCCTGAACTCTTGGGGAAGGGTCTAGGCCCTGCCCTATATGAAATGACGCACTATGCACACCCCCATGGAGAGCCTCACCCTCCCTGGAGAAATGAGGGGATAACGGGGGGGGGGGCACGGGAGGAAGGGAGGGAATGGGAGAGGGACCTGGAACTGACTTGTGAAGCAACCTTGTTTCTTATCTAAATTTAAGCTGGAAAATAAAATTTAAAAAAAATTAAAAAATGATTAAAAAAAAAGAATAATAGGTATAGCCTTCCAGACCCCACCCTCCGGCGTTCCCAGGTTCAGTTGAGCTTGGGTTCTCCTAGGGACTCCTTTCCTGCCCATCACCCACTCCCAAAATCTTCTGGAGGCTGCTCCGGGCATTGAGAGGACCTGCCCATACAGGAAGGAGTCAGTCCTCACAGACCCAACCCGCAGCTCTCCTCATACCTGTGCACCCAGCCCCAGGTGACCTTGGGTCCTCCAGGGACCCCTCCCCTGCCCACCACCCACTCCCTCAATCTTCTCGGGTCCTACTCCTGGCATCAAGAGGACCAGCTCACACAGGAAAGACATAAGCCCTTCCAGACTCCACCCTCTGGCATGCCCAGCTTCAGCTTCAGGAAAGAAGGAGATCAGTGGAGACAGAAAGACCCCACCTGCACCAACTGGAAGAAGAGATGGGAAGAAGACAGAACAAGAACTCACTCAGCAATAGAAAGACTAACATGACTCCACCAGAATCTAGAGAGCCAACACCAGCAAGACCTGAAAAGCACAAAATAAATGAAGCAGAAGAGACAGACCTTAAAAATTATTTTATGAACATGATAGAGACCCTCGAAGAGGAAATAAGGAAATCCCTTAAAGAAATAGAAGAAAACAAACAAAAATATATGAAATGGAGGAAAAGATGAACCAAAAATTCAAGAAACAAATCTCTTAATCTAAAGAGTACCAAGAAAAAACAACGAAACAAATGAAGGAAACAACTCAAACAGTTGAAGGCTTAAAAGCTGAAATAGGAACAATAAAGAAAACACAGAGTGAGGGGATGCTGGAAATAGAAAAGCTGAGTAAACGATCAGGAATTCCACATGCAAGTATCACCAATATAATACAAGAGATAGAAGAGAGAATCTCAGGCGTTGAAGACTCATTAGAGGATATACGGTCATCAACCAAAGAAAATCTCAAAACCAACAAATCCCTAACACAAAATGTCCAGGAAATATGGGACACCATGAAGAAGCCAAAGCTGAGAATAGTAGGTATAGAAGAAGGTGAAGAAATACAGCTCACCCATGAATGGGGGTGTCAGTGAGGATGCCTGGGTAATCTATTGAGCCTTGGGCAGTAGATCAGTATTCATCCCGAGTATACACATGGACTTTGGATTCCCATCCAACAATGTGAGATGAACTCTCACCCTGAACTCTTGGGAGGAGGGTCTAGGCCCTGCCCTGGATGAAATTACAGTCTATGGACACCCCCATGGAGGGCCTCACCCTCCCTGGGGAAATGATGGGATAATGGGGGAGTTGAGGGGAGGGCACGGGAGGAGGGCAGGGAAAGGGAGAGGGACCTGGAACTGACTTGTGAACCAACCATGTTTCTAATCTAAATTTAAACTTAAAAATTAAAAAAAGATAAAAAAAAGAAATACAGCTCAAAGGTACAGAAAACATATTCAACAAAATCGTAGAAGCAAACTTCCCTAACCTAAAGAAGGATATGCCTATGAAAATACAAGAGTCTTATAGAACATCAAATACATTGTACCAGAAAAAGAAGTCACCTCGCCACATAATAATCAAAACATCAAACCTAAAGAATAAAAAGAAAATATTAAAAGCCGCTAAAGAAAAAGGCCAAGTAACATATAAAGGCAGACCTATCAGAATTACACCAAACTTCTCAATGGAAACTATGAAAGCCAGAAGATCCTGGACAGATGTCCTACAAATGCTAAGGGAACAAGGATGCCAGCCCAGACTACTACATACAGCAAAGCTTTCAATTACCACAGATGGAGAAAACAAAATATTCCATGACAAAGCCAGATTTAAACAATACATATTGAATCCAGCCCTACAGAAAGTGCTAGAAGGAAAACCTAGACCCAAAAAAGATAACTACACTCAGAAAGACATAGGCAATATATAATCCCACTTTACCAAACACCAAAAGAAAAAGGGAGAACCTACACACAATAACACTACTGCCAATAAATCAAGCACAAACAAGAATCATCAATCAATGGTCATTAATACCCCTTAATGTCAAAGGCCTCAACTTGCCTATAAAAAGACAAAGACTAGCTAAACAGAACCCATCCTTCTGCTGCATACAAAAAACACATCTCAACGTCAAAGAAAGGCGTTACCTCAGAGTAAAGGGTAGGGAAAAGATTTTTCAATCAAACGGACCCAAGAAACGAGATGGTATAGCAATCCTCATATCTAACAAATTAGACTTCAAATTAAAATCAATCAAAAGAGATGAAGAAGGACATTTCATATTCATCAAAGGAAAAGTCCATCAAGATGAAGTCTCAATTCTGAACATCTATGCCCCAAATGCAAAGGCATCCACATTCATGAAAGAAACATTACTACAGATAAAATCGCACATAAAATCTCACACACTAGTAGTAGGAGACTTCAACACTCCACTCTCACCACTAGACAGGACCTGCAGACAGAAACTCAACAAAACTAAACAAAAGAACTAATAGAAGTTATGACTCAACTGGGTTTAACAGACATCTATAGAACATTCCACCCAAACACAAGGGATATACCTTCATCTCAGCGCCACATGGAACCTTCTCTAAAATCAACCACATAGTAGAAAACTTAGCAAACCTCCACAGATACAAAAAAAATTGCAATAACTCCCTGTATCTTATCAGACCACCATCCATTAAAATTAGAATTCAACAATAACACAAATCATAGAAACCCTACAAACTCATGGAATTTGAACAATGCACAATTGCCCCATCCCTGGGTAAAGGAAGAAATAAAAAAAGAAATTAAAGTCTTCCTGGAATTCAATGACAGTGAAGACACAACATCCCCAAACTTATGGGACACTCTAAAAGCAGTGCTGAGAGGAAAATTCATAGCAATAAGGGCCCAAATGAAAAAATTGGAGAACAGTCACACTAGAGAATTAATAACACACTGAATGATCTAGAACAAAAGAAACAAACTCACCCAAGAGGAGTAGATGCCAGGAAATAATCAAATTGAGGGCTGAAATCAATCAAGTAGAAACCAGGAAAACATTGCAAAGAATCAATGAAACAAAGAGTTGGTTCTTTGAGAAAATCAACAAGATAGACAAACCTTTGTCTAAACTAACCAAAAGTCAGAGGAAGAGCATGCTAATTAAAAAAAACAGGAATGAAAAGGGGGACATAACAACGGACACTGAGGAAATCCAGAGAATCATTAGGGCATACTTTGAAAACCTGTACTCCACAAAATTCAAAAATGTAAAGGAAATGGACAATTTCCTGAATAGATATCACTTGCCAAAACTAAATCAAGAACAGATAAACAATCTAAACAGAACTATAACTCTTAATGAAACAGAAGCAGTCATCAAAAGTCTCCCAACAAAAAAAGCCAAGGACCAGATGGACAAGGCTGTCCACCCTCTCCATACCTCTTCAATATTGTACTTGAAGTTCTAGCTAGAGCAATATGTCAAAAGTAGATCAAAGGGATACAAATAGGACCAGAAGAAGTCAAGCTTTCACTATTTGCAGATGATATGATAGTTTACATAAGTGACCCCAAAAACTCTGCAAGGGATCTCCTAGAGCTGATGAACACCTTCAGCAAAGTGGCAGGATACAAGATCAACTCAAGAAAATCAGTAGCCCTACTATATACAGACGATAAAAGGGCAGAGAAAGAAATCAGAGAAACATCACCCTTTACAATTGCCACAAACAACATATATACATTGGGGTAATGCTAACCAAACAAGTGAAAGACCTGTATCACAAGAACTTTGAGTCTTTAAAGAAAGAAATTAAAGAAGACACCAGAAAATGGAAAGTTCTCCCATGCTCTTGGATAGGTAGGATCAATGTAGTAAAAATGACAATCCTGCCAAAAGCAATCTACAAACTCAATGCAATCCCTATCAAAATCCCAGCACAATTCTCCATAGACCTTGAAAGAACAATTCTCAACTATATATGTAAAAACAAAAAATACATGATAGCCAAGACAACCCTGCTCAACAAAGCAACGTGTGGCGGCATCACCATTCCTGACTTCAAGCTCTATTATAGAGGTATAGTCCTTAAAACAGCTTGGTATTGGCACACAAATAGACAAGTAGGCTAATGGAATCGAATTGAACACCCTGAGATTAATCCACAAACCTATGAAACCTGATTTTCAACAAAGAGGCTAAAATTATACAATGGAAAAAAGATACCATCTTTAACAAATGGTGCTGGCATAACTGGATGCTAGCATGTAGAAGAATTTGGATAGATCCATGTCTATTGCCATGCATAAAACTGAAGTCCAAATGGATGAAAGACCTCAACATATATCCAACCACACTGAACCTGTTAAAAGAGAAAGTGGGAGGTACCCTTAAACAAATTGGTATGGGAGACCGCTTTCTGAACATAACACCAGTAGCACAAACACTGAGATTGACAATCAATAAATGGGACCTCCTGAAACTGAGTAGCTTCTGTAAGGCAAAGGACACAGTCAGAAAGACAAAAGGGCAACACACAGATTGGGGAAAGATATTCACTAACCCCACGTCTGACAGAGGGCTCATCTCCAAAATTTACAAAGAACTCAAGAAACAATTCTCCAAAACACCAAAGGATCCAATTAAGTGAGGGACTGATCTAAATAGAGAATTCTCAATTGAGGAGTCTAAAATGGCTGAGAGACATTTAAGAAAGTGCTCGATGTCCTTAGCCATCAGGGAAATGCAAATCAAAACAACTCTGAGATATCATCTTACTCCTATCAGAATGGCTAAAATCAAAAACACCAATGACAGTTTATGCTGTAGAGAATGTGGAGAAAGTGAAACATTCGTCCATTGCTGGTGGACTTGTACAGCCACTTTGGAAATCAGTATGGAGATTCCTGGGGAAAAATGAAAATCAGTCTGCCACATACCCAGCAATTCCACTCCTAGGCATATACCCAAAAGATGCCCATTCATACAACAAGGAGGTCTGTCCCACTATGTTCATAGCAGCATTATATGTATTAGCTAGATCCTGGAGGCAACCTAGATGCCCCACAACTGAAGAGTGGATAAAGAAAATGTGGCACATTTACACAATGGAGTACTACTCAGCGGAAAATGGAATCTTGAAATTTGCAGGCAAATGGAAGGCACTAGAAGAAACCATCCTGAGTGAGGTAACCCAGTCACAAAAAGAGAAACATGGTATGTACTCACTCATATATTATTTTTAGACATGGATCAGGGGAGTGTCAGCCTACAATCCCAGTGCCAGCGAGTCAAGGAGACAGGGAGGTTCCCAAGAGATATGCATTATACCTCAGAGAAGTGGAAGGAGTCAAGATCTTCTAAGCAGATTGGGAACATCAGGGGAGGGGAGAGGAATCCAGAAAAAACAGAGAGGGATAATTGAAGGAGAGAAGAAGGTATGGGGGAGTTGCAAGATTGAGTCAAGGTTAAGAATAGAGGAGAAGAGGATGAGGCATACCATAATAGATGGAGTCATTATAGGTTTGAGGAGAGAGCTGACCCTAGTAAGATTTCCTGAGATCTATAAGGATAACACCAACAGGCAAACTAAGCAATAGTGGAGAGACTACATTAATAGCCCCTCCCTGATGATAAGGTTGATGACTACCTTATATGCCATCCTAGAACCTTGATCCAGTGACTGATGGAAGCAGATACAGATATCCACAGTTAGACACTGAACTGAACTCCTGGAACTCAGTGACAGAGATGGAGGAGTGATGAGCAAAGGCATCAGGATCATGCTGGTGAAGCCCACAAAGACAGCTGACTGGAAAAGGGGGAGATCTTGAACCCCAGCCTGATGGCTGAGAGACCAACAGGGGACTGATCCAGACTCCATGAATGTCATGTCAGTAAAGAGGCCTCAGAAATCTCTGGGGCCTTGGGTAGTAGATCAGTGTTTACCATGGCATATGAATGAACTTTGGGAGCCCATTCCACATGGAGGGATGCTCTCTCAAACTGAACACATAGGGAGGGGCATAGGTCCTGCCCTGGATGAAATGACAGACTCTAGAGATCCCCCCAAGGAGGGCCTCACCCTCCCTGGGGAATGATGTGGGGATTGGGTAGGAGGCTGGGAGAGGGCTGAGGGAGAGACAAGGGAGGAGGTGTGGTAGAGGGAGCTGAGATTGGCATGTGAAACATGCATGCATGTTTCTAGGACATAATGTATTTTAATAAAAATTTTTAAAAAGAAATATTATTAAAACTCAAATCACACACAAAACCTCACAACACACTTATAGTGGGAGAATTCAACACCTCACTCTCACCACTAGACAAGACGACCAGACACAAACTTAACAAAGAAACAAAGGAACTAATAGAAGCCATGATCCCATTGAGTTTAACAGACATCTATAGAACATTCCACCCAAACAAAAAAGAATACACCTTCTTCTCAGCACCACATGGAACCTTCTCACAAATCGACCACATACTTGGCAACATATCAAACCTCAACAGGTACAAAAAATTGGTATAAATCCCTGTATCTTATCAGACTACCATGCTTTAAAGTTAGAATTCAACAACACAAATTGCAGAAACCCTACAAACTCATAGAAACTGCACCATTCCTGGATCAAGGAAGAAATTTTTAAAAAGAAAAAGAAATTAAAGTCTTTCTAGAATTCAATGAGAATAAATAGACAACAAAACAGTGCTGAGAGGAAAGTTCATAACACTAAGTGCCCACTGAAAGTTCTAGAACAAAAAGAAGCAAACTCACCCCAGAGGAGTAGACAGCAGGAAATAATCTAATTGAGGGCTGAAATCAATAAAGTAGAAACAAAGAAAACAATACAAAGAATCAATGTAACAAAGAGTTGGTTCTTTGAGAGAATCAGCAAGATGAACAAAACTTTATCCAAACTTTCCAAAAGGCAGAGAGAGAACATGCAAATTAGCAAAATCAGAAATGAAAAGCAGGACATAACAACAGACAGTGAGGATATCCGTAGAATCATCCGGGCATAATTGGAAAACCTGTACTCCACAAAATTTGAAAATTTAAATGAAATGGACAATTTTCTGGATAGATATCACTTACCAAAATTAAATCAAGAACAGAAAAGCAATTTAAATAGACCTATAACCCTTAATGAAACAGAAGCAGTCATCAAAAGTCTCCCAAACAAAAAGAAGCCCAGGACCAGATGGTTTCACTGCAGAATTCTACCAGAAATTCAAAGGATAGCTAATACCAATTCCCCTCAAAGTATTCCACACAATAGAAGCAGCAGAGTCATTGTCAAAGGCTTCAATAACCCTGGTACCCAAGGCACACAAAGACACAGCTAAAAAAGAGAATTTCAGACCAATATCCCTCATGAATATTAATGCAAAAATACTTAATAAAATAATGGCAAATTGAATCCAAGAACACATCAGAAAACTCATACACCATGATCAAGTAGGCTTCATCCCAGGGATGCAGGGATGGTTCAACATATGAAAATCCATCAATGTAATCTACCATATAAACAAACTGAAAAAGAAAAATTATATGGTTATCTCACCAGATGCTGAAAAAAAAGCCTTTGACAAAAATCCAACACCCCTTCATGATAAAGGTCTTGGAGAGATCAGGGATAACGAGAACATACCTAGACATAATAAAAGCAATATGCAGCAAACCAACACCCAACATCAAACTAAATGGAGAGAAACTCAATGAGATTACTCTAAAATCAGGAACAAACCAAGCTGTCCACTCTCTCCATACCTCTTCTGTAGCAAAGGATACAGGCAACAAGACAAAATAGCAGCACACAGAATGGGAAAAGATATTCACCAACTCCACATCTGACAAAGGACTGACTTCCAAAATATACAAGAACTCAAGAAGCTAGTCATCAAAACACCAAATAATTACACTAAATCCAATTAAAAAGTGGAGTACAGAACTAAATAGAGAATTCTCAATAGAAGAATCTACAATAGCTGAAAGACACTTAAGAAAATGTTCAACATCCTTAGCCATCAGGGAAATGCAAAACAAAACAACTCTGAGGTACCATCTTGTTCACATCAGAATAGCTAAAATCAAAAACACCAATGACAGTTTGTGCTGGAGAGGATGTAGAGAAAGGGTAACACTCCTCCACTGCTGGTGGGAGTACAAACGTGTACAGCCACTTTTGAGATCAGTATGGTGGTTTCTCAGGAAAATGGGAATCAGTCTACCACAAGTCCATCAATTTCACTCTCAGGCATTTACCCAAAAGATGCACATTCATACAACAAGGACATCTGTTCAAGTATGTTCATATCAGAATTATTTGTAATAGCCCGAACTTGGAAGCAACATAGATGACCCTCAACTGAAGAATGAATGAAGAAAATGTGGTGCATTTACACAGTGGAGTACTACTCAGTGGAAAAAATAATGAAATCTTGAAATTCTCAGGCAAATGGGTGGAACTAGAAGAAACCATCCTCAATGAGGTAACCCAGTCACAAAAAGACAAACATGGTATATACTCACTCATATATGGATACTAGACATAGAGCAAAGGATTACCAGCCTACAATCCATACCAACAGAGAGGCTAGGAAACAAGGAGGGCCCTAAGAGAGACATACATGGTCCCCTAGAGAAGGAGAAAGGGACAAGATCCCCTGAGCTAATTGGGAGCATGCGGGGAGGGGACAGGGAGTTAGGAGAAAGAGAAGGGGAGAAGAGGAGGGGAGAGGAGGACACGAGGAAGCAGGAAGACAGAGTCAGGGGAAGAATAGAGGAGAGCAAGAAAAAACATGAAATAATAGAGGGAGCCATTATAGGTTTGAAGAGAAATCTGGCACTAAGGAAATGTTCAGAGATCTACAAGGATGACCCCAACTAAAATTCTAAGAAATAGTTGAGAGGCTACCTTAAATGCCCTTCCCCAATAATGAGATTGATGACTACCTTTTATGCCATCCTAAAGCCTTCATCCAGTAGCTGATGGAAGTAGAAGCAGACACCCACAGCTAAACACTGAGCTGAATTCCTAGAATCCAGATGCAGAGAGGGAGGAGTGATGAGCAAAGGGGTCAAGACCATGCTGGGGGAACCCACAGAAACAGCTGACCTGAACAAGGCAGAACTCATGGACTCCAGACTGATAGCTGTGAAGTCAGCATAGAACTGTTCCAGACCCACTAAACGGTGATGTCAGTTTGGAGGTCTGGGCAATCTATGGGGCCTCTGGTAGTGGATCTGTATTTATCCCTAGTACACAAATGAACTTTGGGAGCCCACTCCACATAGAGGATTACTCTCTCAGTCTAGACACAAGGGGGGTGGATTGTCTAGGCCCTACTTCAAATGATATGACACACTTTGAAGATCCATCATGGAAGACCTCACCTCCCTCGGGAGCAGAAAGGGGATGGGATAGGGAGTCAGTGGAGGACAGGAGAGGAGGGGAGTGAGAGGAAACTGGAACTGATATGTAAAGCAAGCTTGTTTCTAATAATAAATAAATATATAAATTTGATCTATTTACTCTAAGAAACTTGCTTACTTTTCATTTTTAAATATTTTAGATTCTGTATTGTACTTTATTGCATTGCATTATATTGTATTGTATGAGTGTCTTGCTTACATGTGTGTATGTATACTACATGTGTACCTGGTACCCAAGGATATCAGAAGAGGTGGGTTATATTCCCCTGGAAATGGATTGTTGTGAACCACCATGCGGGTGTTAGGAACCAAACCTAGGTCCTGTGAAAGAGTAACAACTGCTCTTAACTGCTGAGTCATCTCTCCAGTCCCAAAACCATGGTACCTCACATTTTCTGTGGGGAAGGAAATTGGACATGACTTATCTCAGGTCTCTGTTTCATGTTCTCTAACAAGGCTGTGACCCAAATGTTTGCAGTGAACTTACGTTGTCACTTGAAGTCTTGGCTTGGGATCCGTGTGCTCCTCCAGTAACTCCAAGGTCCCTAGAAGCATTCAGTTCTTGGCAGGCTCCTACACTGAAAGTTCCACTTGGAAGTAGCCCTTCAGTTCCTATTGTATGGACTCCCCAACTTAGTATCTTGCTTTATCAACATGTGTAAGCGGAGTAAGCCAAGCATATAAATTAGGAGGGAAAATTACCAGTATTTTATAATCTCATGATGAAAGTAACTGGCTTTTCTCAATGTTGCCATGAATATAGAAAGAGGCAGAGACTGCTGGCAGCTATTTCAGAGGCTCCATATATGCTCAAATAAACCCACTTAGGATGAATCTAGACTCACAAACTATATCCAAGTTTTCAATAGACAGATGAAGAAACAGACTCAGGGTAATTACTCCCTCACCCACAAGTTTGTGTTGAGAATCATGATTCTCTGAGCTTAGCTCCAATATTCTCTATGTATATGCAGATGGAGGTTAGAAGACAAATTTTACACTTCTCAGGAATGTCATGAAACTTTGAGACAATGTCTTTCATTACCTTGGAGTTCACTGAGTAGGCTAGGTTTGACCAGTGAGCCCCAGATATCCCCTGTCTCTTACTTCATCGTTCTGGGATGACAAGTACATTCCACCATGCCTAGCTCTCGTAATGTGGCCTCTGAAGATCAAGCTCAGGTCTTCATGTTTGCACATTAAGAACTTTTCTGATTGAACTATGTTCTCAGCGCAGTTTCAATCTTCTTTATTCCACACATCAGCTACTTCTAAAGCTCAATACATAACACCCCTCTGAGGACTCAAAAATACCATGAAGTTTCTATATCAGTTGTGTGATGTTTGATCAAATAGTGATTAATGTACTGGAGTTGCTGCCGTATCACTTCACAATGACCTCCAATTCTTCTCAAAGCAAGAACCATATCCTAGGCATCTTTATTTCACTTTAAATTGTAGAAGCTGCCTAGCTGTGGAAGGAACTTTGTGAAGTTTGTGCTGACAGACTAAAGCCTTAAAAACTTCAAGAAAGCATAAATGCTAAGGAAGAAAAATGGTATAGTTTGCTATTGAGAGTTGTATAATATCCTCAAAGTGCCAAATAAAAATTCCTAAGTAATGTTTTATGGAATAATATGAGGTCAATGAATTCACAGGAACAAAGGCCAACATCGCTCATCTAGTAAAGTTCAATAGGAGGAAATGTGGGAACCAAGCTAATTCCCACCTGCCAATCTCTGGCCCTAGGCTGGTTAACGTTGCTACTCCGCTATTTCTTCATTTGCATGAGGAAATTCTTAGATACATTGTAGGAGAATAAAAGATATGTGAATCACAGAGGAAAGCTTAGCATGCTTGGAACAATAAAAATCTGGAATTAAAATTCAACGCTTGAAAAGAAAATAATCACAATTTCTTTTTCATTCCTGTTACAATGCCTTAATCCATTCCCCTGTGATAAAATTTTATTCTATACAAAATAAATATACTGGAATATTATGACAAGTACTTGCAGACTCCTCAGCAAAAATGTCAAGAGCATTATGTCTTCCTCCACCTTATAAGCTTGCCTCTACAAGGAAATAGGAAGCTAAGTTTTGTGAAGAAACTGTTTCATTTTTGTAGCACTCAGGAATAGGGGAAAATATAATTTAAATTTTTTCAAAATTCAATTCAAAGGAAATAGTCTACAGTCATAACACCCTGAATACTCACAATCCCATAAAATGTAAAGGAGATATTGTAACAGGTATATAGTAGCTAGTAGACCAGTTCTCCTAAACATTAGTATAATAACTAATACTGATAAAATAAGTCATTATAACACTAGCAGGTTAGCTGATAGGATGGCCATATAGCAATATATAAGCAATTTTAATATGCTATATCTAGAGAAGACAAAAAACACATCAGTGACATACTCAAACATTTTAGAATATTTCCACTTTCATTTCTTTAAAAAGCTCTTTTTAAAAATTTTTGTACACATAACTTTTCAATCAGAGTCTACTATTTTTACTAGAAAAAATGAACTGGTTCTCACACATTTTACAAGATGTATACATATCAAGATCTTTCCTACAGTAGCATATTCACGAAAATGATGAGCAGGTATGTAATTAGCTTGTCAGCACAGTGACCAAACACACCCTTCCTCAACTTAGGTTAAGGTAGTACTTGAAATATCTCTGAAAGTTTGTGTTCTTTATTTCCAGGAAAGTTTCTGGAAGAAGACTCAGGAAACCACTGTCAATACTAGGCTTCCTTCTTCTCCAAGGTTTACCCTTCACATCCCCAAAGAGTAGCAAGATCAGAACCTTCACCTCATGAGTGCTTGAGCCAAGGAAAATGACAGATGAGAGGGAGAATGTGATGTCTTGAAAATCATTCATATAAAGAAAAATAAGCTTATTTAGAATTTTCGTTAATACCTGTTCACCGTACAAAAGGATGGGTTTCTTTAGCGTATTTTCACATGTATATGATATGTACTGAGTTTGTTATATCACAATTTAAATATCCCTGTCTCACGAAACAAAGATAACCAAGTGTTACAGCCCAACCATATGTACCAAGGTTCATGTGTCGGAAAAATGATCCCCAATGTGGTAATGAGTCCTTTAGTGATTACTATGCCAGCATCGTGGGAATAGGTCCTTATTGTAGAAGGAAAAAAGTGTCTCTTCCTTTTGCCCTTTCTCCCACCTTTCCTCCTTTCTTTTCTTCTCTTCTTTCTTTCCTCCCTCCTTCCCTTCCTCCATCCATCATCTCCTGTTATAACACAGATAGAAGGCCAGCATCATTTTTGGTCCCTCCATCATAATCTCTACAACTGTGAAAAATTAATTTTCTACACATTTTAAATTTGAGAATTAT
Organism: Mesocricetus auratus; assembly: GCF_017639785.1. NCBI lineage: Eukaryota > Metazoa > Chordata > Mammalia > Rodentia > Cricetidae > Mesocricetus > Mesocricetus auratus. The sequence goes on from NW_024429185.1 coordinate 8,602,808, forward strand.
GTTATAGCACATAAAACTGATTAAGATATCAAGCTAAATTTATCTTACAAAAATTTTGCATTTGCACTAATTCCCTAGGGTGGATCAGTTCAATTTAACAGATGTTCAGTCATGTTAGTGACCTTTTACAATATTATACTCTAATAGCACTTTATTCTCATCACCAACAATAACAGGAAGGATAAATCTAAGATTTAAAATAAAAGTATCCTTATTATATTACTTGTAACACTGCAAAAATGACTCAAGAATAATTTAAAAAGATTTCTGATAAGTTAAATATGGTTAATATAGGCATTAATTTTTTTCTGAGATAGGGTTTTTTCTGTATAGCCCTAGCTATATTGGATCTCTCTGTGTAGACCAGGCTGGCCTGAAACTCACAGAGATCCACTTGCCTCTGCCTGCCAAGTGCACATTAAAGATTTAATTCTCCTGGGATTAAAAATTTGCACCAGGCCTCACCAGCACCCACTGGAAGAAGAAATAGGAAGAAGACAGAATAAGAGCTCACTCAGCAGTCAAAAGACCAACATGACTCCACCAGAATCTAGGGAACCAACACCAGCAAGACCTGAAAAGCACTACATAGATGAAGCGGAGGAGACAGACCTTAAAAATCATTTTATGAAGATGATAGAGACCATCAAAGAAGAAACGAGGAAATCCCTTAAAGAAATAGAGGAGAAAAACAAACAAAAAATCCATGAAATGGGGGGGAAAATTCAAGAAATAAACAAATCTCTCAAAGAATCTAAAGAGTACCAAGAAAAAACAACCAAACAAATGAAGGAAACAACTCAAACAGTTGAAGGATTGAAAGCTGAAATAGAAACAATAAAGAAAACACGGAACAAGGGAATGCTGGAAATGGAAAAGCTGGGTAAATGATCAGGAACTATAGATGCAAGTATCACCAATAGAATACAAGAGATAGAAGAGAGAATCTCAGGTGTTGAAGACTCATTAGAGGACATACAGCTGTCAACCAAAGAAAATCTCAAAACCAATAAATCCCTAACACAAAATATCCAGGAAACATGGGACACAGTTAAGAAGCCAAACCTGAGAATAATAGGTATAGAAGAAGGCGAAGAAATACAGCTCAAAGGTACAGAAAACATATTCAACAAAATCATAGAAGAAAACTTCCCTAACCTAAAGAAGTATATGCCTATGAAAATACAAGAATCTTACAGAACACCAAATAGGCTGCACCAGAAAAAGAAGTCACCTCACCATATAATAATCAAAACATCAAACCTACAGAATAAAGAGAAAGGCCAAGTAACATATAAAGGCACACCTATCCGAATTACACCTGACTTCTCAATGGAAACGATGAAAGCCAGAAAATCCTGGACAGATGTCCTACAAACACTAAGGGAACAAGGATGCCAGCCCAGACTACTATATCCAGCAAAGCTTTCAATTACCACGAATGGAGAAAACAAAATATTCCATGACAAAGCCAGATTTAAACAATACGTGCCCATGAATCCAGCTCTACAGAAAGTGCTAGAAGGAAAACTTAGATCCAAGGAAGATAACTACACTCACAAAGACACAGGCAATATATAATCCCACTTTACATAACACCAAAAGAAAAAGGGAGGAGAAACTACACAAAATAACTTCGCTACCAACAAATCAAGCACAAGCAAGAATCATCAATCAATGGTCATTGATATCCCTCAATGTCAATGGCCTCAACTTGCATATAAAAAGACACAGACTAGCAAAATAGATACGAAGACAGAACCCTTCCTTCTGCTGCATACAAGAAACACATCTCAACATCAAAGACAGACGGTATCTCAGGGTAAAGGGTTGGGAAAAGATTTTTCCAATCAAACAGACCCAAGAAACAAGCGGGTGTAGCAATCCTAATATCTAACAAACTAGACTTCAAATTAAAATCAATCAAAAGAGATAAAGAAGGACATTTCATATTCATCAAAGGAAAAGTCCATCAAGATGAAGTCTCAATTTTAAATATCTACACCCCAAATACAAAGGCACCTACATTTGTGAAAGAAACATTACTAAAGCTCAAATTGCACATAAAATTGCACACACTAATAGTGGGAGACTTCAACACTCTGCTCTCACCACTAGACAGGACCTCCAGACAGACACTTAACAAAGAAACAAAAGAACTAATACAAGTTATGACCCAACTGGGTTTAACAGACATCTATAGAACATTCCACCCAAATACAAAGGGATATACCTTCTTCTCGGCACCACATGGAACCTTCTCTAAAATTGACCACATAATAGGAAACATAGCAAATCTCCACAGATACAAAAAAAATTGGAATAACCCCCTGTATCTTATCAGACCACCATGCATTAACATTAGAATTCAACAGTAACACAAATCGCAGAAACCCTACAAACTCATGGAGATTGAACAATGTACAATTGCACCATCCCTGGGTAAAGGAACAAATAAAAGAAATTAAAGACTTCCTCGTCTTCAATGAGAATGAAGACACAACATACACAAACTTATGGGACACTTTGAAAGCAGTGCTGAGAGGAAAGTTTATAGCACTAAGTGCCCACATGAAAAAACTGGAGAACAGTCATACTAGAGAATTAATAGCACAGCTGAATATTCTAGAACAAAAAAGAAGCAAACTCCCCCCAGGAGGAGCAGACACCAGGAAATAATCAAATTGAGGGCTGAAATCAATCAAATAGAAACCAGACAAACACTGAGAAGAATCAATGAAACAAAGAGTTGGTTCTTTGAGAAAATCAACAAAATAGATAAACCTCTGTCCAAACTAACCAAAAGACAGAGGGAGAGCATGCTAATTAACAAAATCAGGGATGAAAAAGGGGACATAACAACAGACTCAGAGGAAATCCAGAGAATCATCAGGGCATACTTTGAAAATCTGTACTCCACAAAATTTGAAAATTTAAAGGAAATGGACAATTTCCTGGATAGATATCACTTGCCAAAACTAAATCAAGAACAGATAAACAATCTAAACAGACCTATAACCCCTAATGAAATAGAAGCAGTCATCAAAAGTCTCCCAAATAAAAAAAGCCCAGGCCCAGATGGCTTCAGTGCAGAATTCTACCAGAAATTCAAAGAAGAGCTAATTCCAATACTCCTCAAAGTATTCCACACAATAGAAGTAGGAGGCCCACTGCCAAACTCTTTCTATGAGGCTACAATTACCTTGATACCCAAGCCACACAAAGACACAACTAAGAAAGAGAACTATAGACCAATTTCCCTCATGAACATTGATGCAAAAATACTCAATAAAATACTCGCAAACCGAACTCAAGAACACATCAGAAAAATCATCCACCATGATCAAGTAGGCTTCATCCCAGGAATGCAGGGATGGTTCAACATTAGAAAATCTATCAATGTAATCCACCATATTAACAATCTGCGAAAGAAAAACCACATGATCATCTCACTAGATGCTGAAAAAGCCTTTGACAAAATCCAGCACCCCTTCATGATAAAGGTCCTAGAGAGATCAGGGACAACAGGAATGTACCTGAATATTATAAAAGCAATATACAGTAAACCAACAGCTAACATCAAACTAAATGGAGAGAAACTCAAAGCAATTCCTCTAAAATCAGGAACAAAACAAGGCTGTCCACTCTCTCCATATCTCTTCAATATTGTACTTGAAGTTCTAGCTACAGCAATAAGACAACAAAAGGAGATAAAGGAGATTATAAATAGGAAAAGAAGAAGTCAAACTTTCACTATTTGCAGATGATATGATAGTTTACATAAGTGACACAAAAAACTCCGCAAGGTTACTCCTAGAGCTGATAAACGCCTTCAGCAATGCGGCAGGATACAAGGTAAACTCAAAAAAATCAGTGGCTCTATTATATACAGATGATGAAGTGACTGAGAAAGAAATCAGAGAAACATCACCCTTTACAATAGCCAAAAACAGCATCAAATATCTGGGGATAATGTTAACCAAGGAAATTAAAGACCTGTATATCAAGAACTTTGTGTCTTTAAAGAAAGAAATCAAAGAAGATACCAGAAAATGGAAAGATCTCCCATGCTCTTGGATTGGTAGGATCAACATAATAAAAATGGCAATCTTGCCAAAAGCAGTCTACAGATTCAATGCAATCCCTATCAAAATTCCATCACAATTCTTCAAGGACCTGGAAAGAACATTAATCAACTTTATATGGAAAAACAAAAGGCCCAGGATAGCTAAAACATCACTATACAATAAAGGAACTTCAGGAGGCATCACCATACCTGACTTCAAGCTCTATTATAGAGCTATAGTCCTGAAAACAGCTTGGTATTGGCACAAAAATAGACAGGTAGACCAATGGAACCGAATCGAAAGCTCTAATTTTAACCCATACACCTATGAACACTTGATTTTTGACAAAGAAGCTAAAACTGTACAATGGAAAAAAGAAAGCATCTTCAACAAATGGTGCTGGCATAACTGGGTACTGGTATGCAGAAGACTGCAGATAGAACCATGTTTATCGCCTTGTACAAAACTTAAGTCCAAATGGATCAAAGATCTCAACATAAATCCAGCCACACTGAAACTTTTAGAAGAGAAAGTGGGAGATACTCTTCAACGAATTGGCACAGGAGACTACTTCCTAAACATAACACCAGTGGCACAGGCACTGAGATCGACAATTAACAAATGGGACCTTCTGAAACTAAAAAGCTTCTGTAAGGCAAAGGACACAGTCAAAAAGACAAAAAGGCAGGCCACAGAATGGGAAAAGATATGCACTAACCCTACATCTGACAGAGGGCTAATCTCCAAAATTTACAAAGAACTCAAGAAACAAGTCTCCAAAACACCAAAGGATCCAATTAAAAGGTGGGGTACAGATCTAAATAGAGAATTCTCAGTAGAGGAGGCTAAAATGGCCAAGAGACACTTAAGAAATTGCTCAACACCCTTAGCCATCAGGGAAATGCAAATCAAAACCACTCTGAGATACCATCTTACTCCTGTCAGAATGGCTAAAATCAAAAACAATGAAGACAATTTATGCTGGAGAGGATGTGGAGAGAGAGGGACACTCCTCCACTGCTGGTGGGAGTGCCGACTTATACAGCCTCTTTGGAAATCAGTATGGAGATTCCTCAGGAAAATGGGAATTAATCTACCACAAGACCCAGCAATTCCACTCTTAGGCATATATCCAAAGGAGGCAAGTTCATACAACAAGGGCATCTGCTCCACTATGTTCATAGCAGCATTATTTGTAATAGCCAGAACCTGGAAGCAACCTAGATGCCCCTCAACTGAAGAGTGGATAGAGAAAATGTGGTACATTTACACAATGGAGTATTACTCAGCAGAAAAAAATAATGGAATCTTGAAATTGGCAGGGAAATGGATAGCACTGGAAGAAACCATCCTGAGTGAGGTAACCCAGTTGCAAAAAGACAAACATGGTATGTACTCACTCATATATGGATTTTATATATGGATCAGGATAGTGCCAGTTTGCACTTCCACTGATAGAGAGTCTGGGAAACAGGAAAGAACCTAAAAGATATGCATATATGCATAGTACCCAAGAGAAGAGGATGGAGACAAGATCCTCTGAATGGATGGGGAACACGGTGAGGAGTGGGGGGGGAGTGGGACCTGGGAAGAAGAGAGGGGGTGAAAAGGAAGAGAGTTGGTCATGGGGGAAAAGGAAGTTAAGGGGGTGAGGGTAGAATAGGGGGAAGAGGGAATCATAGGATCAAATACAGATCAGGCACCAGAGCGACCTCGAGTGATCTAAAGGGATAACACCAATTGGCAAGCTAAGCAATAGTGGAGAGACCACCTCGAATGCCGATTCCTGATAATGAACTTGATGTCTATAACCATCCGGGAGCCTTCATCCTGTGACTGATGGAAGCAGAGGCAAACACACAATTAATCACTGAACTGAACCCAAGGAACCCAGTGACAGAGAGAGAGGAGTGATGAGCAAATCGGCAAAGAATGGGCTGGCAAAACCAGCAGAGACAGCTGATCTGAACAGGGGAGAGCTCTTGGATCCCAGACTGACAGTGAGGAGGCCAGTATGGGACTGATCTGGACCCCCCAAATGTGAGTGTCAGCGAAAAGGCCTGGGCAACCTATGGGGCCCTGAGCTGTGGATCAGTGTCTATCCCTGATATACAAACAGTCTTCTTGTGCCTATAGCACAAAGAGGGATGCTCTCTCAGCCTGGACTCTTAGGGGAGTGCCTGGACCCTACCCAGAGTAAAATGACAGACTCTGATATCCCCTATGTGGAAGGATTTGGCAATAAGGTGGGAGGGTGGGGGGAAAGGGGAGTGGGGGAGGAGGGGAGGGAGAGGGAACTGGGATTGACATGTAAAACAAGGTATTTAAATAAAAAAAATTGAAAAAAAAAGAGTTCAACAAAGTCAGCATGTTAGAACAAGTGCCCTTGGGTAGATCTTCATTATAAAGATGTGTGTCTGTTCAATAGACATAGTATATATTTTATTCTAGTTATCTATTAGTTTATGTTAAGTAGCCCTAGAAACATCCTCCTTTATGTCTGAAGAGATAACTAAAATTTTCCAGATCCTATATGTGTCAGGCACTGTCCTGAGTGTTGTGACCTTTGACTTGTTAAATGTTTAGTTTATCCCTTGTAGCACTGTAGAGTAGTTATTTCATTCTAGTTTTGCATATGGGAAACTCAAGCCTCAGAGAAGAGCAAAAGCTAGAAGGCTGATGAAAATTTCTTGAGTAAGAGTATGAATAAGGCATGAACTTCCTCTCACCCACACTTATAAAGTCAGCCACTCTAAATGTGAATGAAACAAATATGATTCTCATTTTAGATGAAACAGTGAAAGTTTTAAACATCACTAAACAGATACAGAATAAATGAAGTAGGTGTGCTTTAATCTGAAGATACAGCTAATGGCTCCCAATATTCAATGAGTTGTAATCCAAAAAATAGAAGACTGGTTCAGTATTTCTTCAAAAAGCAGAACTTGAACAAAGATATAAATATAATCAACCAATAGGCTGGAGTATCACTGTATGAAATACATCACTTTTCTTAATAGCTTTAGCCCCATGTAATGCATTTCACATTAAATTGTTCCCTTCTACTAAGAGGCAGTATTACAACCTCACGTAGCTCATAAAAGCCTCAAATAACTTAACATTTTCATCATAAGCTCTGTGCTGACAGCTATGAATGTGCTCACACTGTTGGAAGGGGGAAAAATCTAAAATCAGCAAACTCGTTTACTATGGAAAATAGTGCTTTGATTCCTCCAAATATTTCAGTATTCTACACTAGTCAGTCTCTAAGATGGAGAGAAAAGAAAGTCCATATTTCAAAAAGTATGGACATCTCCAATATCAGCCATGGAGACAGTGCTCTGCAAACCCCAAACAAATCACTCCAACCATCAACCGACAGTACAGATGGAAGTTGCAGGTGTGCTGTGACAGGAAAAGGCAGATAATGACTCCTACTCCACATGAAGTAAGAAAAAAAAACCACATCCCACTGACAGGCTCCACTCGGATCACTAAATATTACAATCTGAAAATAGTTTCAATTTCCTAGGATAATATTTAAGGACAAAATCCATACATAATAGTTTACCTTGCACACACTTCCACTGATATTCAGTGTCTCTTCTCTCCCATCATTTCAAATAGCAATAGAAATCTGCATTACAAACAAAATGCAAACAAGATTTTAAAAATTCCACTGCAATAAGTTGCCTTAAATAATGAAAATAAGAGCATCCTATGTATAATGGAGTGTTGAGAGTGTGTCATAATGCATAAAACATTATCCTCTGCTATTGGGAATTACTCTACTGCTTACAAAGCAACCTTCCCTGCAGAATTCAGTTAAAAGTAATAACTCAGTATCTCACTGAAAAGGGGCTCTCTAGCGAAGTGAAGTCCTTCTGGTTTGTATTTGGTAAGGAAGCTTGGCTTTCTTTTGTACTAATGTTCACATGAACAAGCATGCCTGCCTTTCCCTTCACAAGTGAGCCACATGCTAGGTTTGGGGAAGCTGGCTGTGGGAGTTAGTGATGGAGGTGACCACTCCTTTACCTGTGCTCATGATTGGGTACCGCTTTCGTCGGCCCTAAATGATCCTGATACTTCTGTGGTGCAATTCAACCAACTGGACACCTTAATTTCTTTCAGCAATTTTCCTTTTGACATTTCATCAGTGGGGCTGCCAAAAAGTAGGTCAGTCCCCGGTAACAGCATAGCCTGTGGCACATTGACTATCACCACAAATCCCTTCCCCCTTCCCTGCAGTGACAGGAATGCCCACATCACCTTTAAAGACCCAATAATTGACAACAAAGAAGGAAGAACCACCAGTCACGTGTGAAGCAACCCTTTCTTAAAGCTTCCAGAGCATCAAACCTGTGAAAACTTCCTCCGAATCCCAAGAGTCAAAAATATCTAAGTAATTACTCTAACATAGAAAAGAAGCCTACAGAATATTTTTGTCAGGTGAGTATGGTATGAACCAGGCATAAAGCTACATTAATTTCATGATTCATGCAACAGTTGTTTTTTTCACAACCAACGATGGTCTGATATCTGGCTTACTAGAGTATAAAATAATTTCATTATGTCTTCTGTCATTTCTGCACTGGCCACTTGACCAATGAGATGCTGGTGTAGGACACTTCTATGGCATCAGCTTATAAGACTGGAAGTCCAGCAATTGGGGCTGGATGGATAAAATTTAACAGAGAGTAAATTCACATGCAGCTCTTTGGTAATGGAGTGGTGACTGAGATAGGCACTGACGATCAAAAGCAGTATACCAGTGAAGAAAAACCCAACATTTCTGCTCATTCCACTAATCCATATCCATCACTTTATCTAGAACCCAATTAGAGACTGTAAAAGTACACTTCCAACCTGTAATTCAGACTAGCCGTCTCTTCCAAATCTAACAGAAAGAATGAGTGATTGCAACCTTCTGTAGTATTTAATATTAAATAAATTCTAATCAAAGATACAGTTCACCACACCTGGTAGTGTGTGTGTATATACCTACATTCCCAGAACTCAGGAGATGGAGGCAGGAGGATCAAGGACTCAAGGTTGTCCTTAGCAACTTAGCAAGTTCAAGGCCAGCATAGACCTTCCACATCATTCCTAGCTACAGCATTGCACCTATGAAACAATAGGTTCCTGCTTTCCCTCATAGTCACTGTGAAAGCAACCCCTCATAATCAGCTCATACAATATTTGTTCTTTTGTGTTTGGCTTCTTCCATTTAGTATCATGCTTTCAGACTGACTCGTTTCATAGCCAGAAGTCCATGAAAAGAAAAAAAGCTCAACTTTACAATTATGCCTAGTTAGAATCACTACAGAAAAGTCAACCAATGCAAATCTAAATGTGTAGCAAAGGATAAAAGGGCATCAAAACTTTCCTCAAGGGGTAATCTTCTAAATAAAAAAAGTAAAAATAAAAAGAGCTTAAGATGTATCTTCCCTGTGATGTCATTCTTTGGGAGCTGTGTTTGTCATTTTCCAGAAACTAATCAACATTAGACAAGCCTTTGCCAAAGGATTTGCTTGTGTTGAAATATCAGGAGTCTGTAGACATCACAGAAGCCATTGAAGCTACTGTACAGGATCCACTGACACAAGGTTGAAGACAGAGGAGCATGCTTTAGGGCATCTCGACAGACAACCTTTCAAGTCCTAAACAGTGGAACATAACCTGATTAGCATCCTAATATCAAAGGGAAGTGTGACCGTCTTGCTGTTCTGCAAAGCCCTCAGGAAAAGACAACAGAAGAAAAGGAAGTGTGCTTGAAACAAGGAAAAAAACTGAAGAAGATGGAGGCATCAGGGTTGGCCACTTTTATCAGAACCAAGCCTACATCATTTCTTTCCTAGGCCAACTACAAGATCAGTCTGAATCAATCTCCCACCTTGGTCCTAACCACTGAACTTCTATCTACACGTTCTACTTCTAACCCATCCTTCATGGACTAGCCAAATAATCACAATGAGTTAAATATCACCATGTTAATTCTCCTTTATCAAAATCCTGGTACGCAAGTTGATACTGAGGTCTATAGTTACATTCAACATCCAAAGTCTTCAATCATTCCATTCCTTGATTTTACACACAGGGTTTTTGAAACACATCTTGCCACATAGCCCGGTTTGGCCTAAAGCTCACAGGAATCCTCCTGCTTCAACCTCCTGAATACTAGGATTAGAGGTGTGGATCACCACGCCCAACCCATCTCATTTGAGAGGCAGCTCAAATCCCTGGACATCAGCCATGGCATCTTCCCCATTTCCACCTATGGAAAACTACTCCATGACTGGCACAAGTTGCTACTGGACACTTACATGGGCTGCTTTTTAAAAGACAGATGAGCTGAGAAAACCAAAGTGATTACATACTGAGAGTCACAGTCTACTAACTGCCTATGTGACAAAGGGCTGGTTGTTCGATGTCTCTATTTTTCAGTTTCTTCCCCAGAAAAACAGAGAAACAACAGTGTTCCTGTCACTGAACTTATGTGTAAATCACACAAATTAATCTGGTAGAAGCATATAGAGGAATTCTGAGTGCGCTTGACAATGCTGAACACTGTACTGGGTGATGCTGAACATCACACAACACTCACACGTTATCTTTTGGATGAATCAATTGGCTAGAATTAAATGATAATGTGTCCCAATAGAAGGTGCTTATAATCAGCACCTTCCTTATTAAAGCTTTTAAAAATCACTTATTTAGTGTGTGTGTTTGTGTGCATGCACATGATGGGGGGGGCATGCATGCCACGGTGTATATATAGTAATGAGTAAAGGATATTTTAGGTATCATTTCCAGAAACAAAATTCTCCTCTGCCCTTTTTCTTCTTCTCAGAATAAACATCAGTTCCCTCAAACAAAAAATAAGTAAATAAACTAGTTTGAAAGGAGAAAAATGTCTGCCGTGAATGGGTCTCTCTTGTATTTCTTTGTATTCTTTTTTTCTCTTCCTTTTTTTATTTAAGTTAAAAACAATCTTGTTTCACATGTCAATCCCAGCTCCCTATCCCTCCCTTCCTTCCCAGCCCTCCCCACCAAGCCCCCCAGTTCCCTATCCAATCTCCACTCTGACCCCCAGGGAGAGTGAGGCCCTCCATGGTGGATCTCCAGAGTCTGTCATTTCATCCAGGGCAGGGGCTAGGCCCTCCCACAAGTGTCCAGGCTGAGAGAGCATCCCTCATTATAGGATAGGCACCCAAAGTCAAAGTCTATTTGTATGCCAGGGATAAATACTACCCAAGGCCCCACAGATTACCTAGGCCTCCTCTCTGACACCCACATTCAGGGGGTCTGGGTCAGTCCCATGCTTTCCACAAAGCCATCAATCTGGAATCCAAGAGCTCCCCCTTGTTCAGATCAACTGTTTCTGTGGGTTAAACCAGCCCAGTCTTTAATTACCTTTCCCCGGCCATCTCTAACTTGTATGCTGTTGTCTAAAGTCCCTATTGTAAATCTAGAGCAACCTACTTCATCCTGGTTGGTATTTTGGTTTTTACATTTTTAATAAAAGTTCTTTGAGAGCTTCATAACATGTTTTTGATCATATTCACCCTCTTCCCCCAATTCTTCCCATATTCATCCTACCTTCTCCATTTACCTAATTTTGTGTAAGTTTTTTAACCCTTCAAAACCAATTTCTGCTGCCTAAATATTGTTGGCTGTGTGATCTTTCACTAATGAGTCATTTGACTTACCAGGTGTGGTAGTTTCCCCACAATCTCAGGAATGCCACTGTTAGGATGTGTGGCTCTGTTGGAGTGGGTATAGCCTTGATGAGAAAGTGTGTCACTGTAGGGGTAGGCTCCGAAACTTGCTATACTTGGAATACCATCCAGTGAGTTAGTCAACTCCCTGTTGCCTGCAAGATGTAGGTCTCAGCTATTTCTCCAGCACCATGTCTGCCTGAATGCCACCATGCTCTCTGTCATGATAATAATGGACTAAACCTCTGAAAGTGTAAGGGAGACATCCCAATTCAATGTTTTCTTTACGAGAGTTGCCATGGTCATGGTGTCTCTTCACAGCAATGGTAACACCAGGGTTATAGCTTTTCACTAACTTCCAGAATTCTCCCTTGGCTTTCTGCATCCATAATGGCTATCATCAATCCAACCAGTGATTGGTATTCTTGGGCTACATTAGCATATCTAAATCTCTCCTTTGAACTAAGAAATAAAGATTAGTGATCTATAGTAAGAAAAGTAAAAGAGAGTCACAGTGAGGCCATGTGGACCACCTGTCACATTCTTGTCCCCTCCATACACCTCCTCAAGAGCCAATGAAGACTCCCTGCTCATCCTGGCATCCTTCTCAATTAACTCAGACTGGGTCAAAGTAAGTCTCTCTTCAAACAGCATGACTCTTTTTAGGTATTTCTTATATCTAAAAGGAAAAAGTTAAAGTCCCCACAGTAATTGGCCTTATCTAGGGCACTCTTTCACTGTCTTTACTTTTTTAATTTATTTTTCAGCTTAAATTTAGATAAGAAACAAGGTTGCTTCACAAGTCAGTTCCAGGTCCCCCTCCCTTTCCCTCCCCTCCTCCTGTGCCCTCCCCCTCACTGTCTTTACTTAATGTTATTATTTCAGCAAAATGACAAATCAGGGCTGGGAAGATGGCTTAGCAGGTAAAGACACTTCTAGCCCAGTCAGTCATCGTGGCTCATGTTGTGGGTGGGCCGCCCAGATCAAGCTTTTATGCTTCTCTCTCTCTCCCATTTCTCTACCCCATACTTGCACGATCATAGTGGTTAATGTTGTGGGTGGACCATGTGTTGGGCGGGGTCTCTGGGTGTCTTAGTCCTACCCACTCTTCAGAGCAGTGGATGGAACCCCTGGGTGCCTTCAAGTTTTTCTTCAACCCAACGCTTCCAAAGGAAATAAATCTCTGACCAAAGTTAGATGCAACACGGTAAAACTGTAATTCAACATAGTCCAGTCTCATGGTGGAACTGCCACCACAACTAACTAGAGAGATTAGCAGACAGGCCACTGACGAGAAGTAAACACAGCGGAACATGTCCATCAGTGGTGGGTCTCTGTTCTAGTGCAGCACTATTTTTCCTGGTCTAGGATGCAGCTCTGGGAGTCACGGTGACTCATACAGTGATCGGTTTTCTCAGAGGAAGGCATAGGTCCACTAGCACTTGTGTTTGTTACTGGCTCTATTGACAGGCAGTGCAACTCACCAGGAGCAAGAGCAGCAGTCACCTCTCTTCATAGCACACAAACCCATTTCACCACCATGTATTTGCTTCCTTCTTTCTCTCCATCACTCCACCATCTCCTAACTCACTTCTCCCTGAGCCCAGCTAGGACGGGTCCAAGCTGTGGTGTTGTCTAAGCATTTCCCGGCATCCAGGGTCTGTTTCTTGGTCCCAGTCACGGTGCCTGGTGCTCTTCACATTCCTCCCAGTCTCCTCTCTTCAAGGCATTGTGTACATGTTCAGGTGTGTGTGCTTGTGAATATGTGCACATGTGTGGTGTCTTTCTCAGTTACTTTGCACTTTTTTTAAGTGGAAAAGTCTCTCACTGAACCAGGAGCTTGCCAATTTGACTAAATGAACTAGCCTGCAAGCCCAAACAATCCACCTGTCCCCACCATCTCAGAGCTGGTATTAAAAGTATTACAAGTGCCATCATGCCCATCTATTCTTTAATGCGTTGATGTCTTGTCTACTTGTACATCTATGCATCATGTGGAGAGGGCCCCCTGGAGGCCAGAAGTGGGCAGTACATCCCCTGGAATAAGAGTTACAGATGGTTGTGAGAGGCTATGTGAGTGCTGGAAACTCAACCTGTGTCCGCTCCAGCTGAAGCTCTTTATAAAACTGGGCTCTCCCGGTGAAGCTCAGATTCACCGGTGTTCATAGCAAGCACTTTACTTTTAGCAAGCATGATGCTAGGGAGCCATGTTCCCAGGCCTATTTTTTCAGAACGTCGTTAATCACTTCACTGTCTACTAAACTGTAAACTTTTGCAATAGTTGCATTTTGATCATCCAAAAATGATATAAAACTCCAGTCTCTTTTCATGGCCTGGCTTCAAATTTGACCCGAAGACAGGCCAATCCTATATTTCAAGAAAAAAAGCCAATACATTACACTCACCAAAAAATGAAAATTAGGTGTGATTTTTTTCCTATCCAACCAAATCCAAACTAAACTTCAGTGTTTCCTTTCTGTGATTTATCTCCCAAGAAAGATCTAGCAATCTTGATGAAGAAGCCACGAACTTGGATTTCATCTGATTTGATAGTGTCCACATAGCTCCCAAGTGACAAAGATATATGATTTGGAGTTATTTGTTCTAGAAGAAAAAAATGCACTGTGGAAAAGGACTCTGGATGTGCTTGAGGCAAGATTCACAGTCAGCTGGTGGGGGAAGTAAACCTTCCGCACCCATGCTCAACCCTTCCCTCACTGATTTATGACACCTTCCGATTTCACTCATGCTCTATGTCCCCCCTGTGAGCAGTCATGTTGGCTAAAACTAAAATGTCACAATGATGGATCTCAACCAGATGCTCCATTTGGGGCCACCTAGATGCCTGTGCTCTGTCATTATATGAAATTCCCCTTCTCCCTGGATCCGGGAAAGATAAAGAAGATAAAATAGCACATTATTTTTATGCCCTGTTTTAGCTAAACGAACGTAGCCTTCTTTGAGACATCATGGGAGTTGGTGAAGTGAGCCAGGTAAAGTCATCTTCTAAGCTCTCATGTTTTTCCAATACACTAGTGTGCCCAAAACACAACTAACATCATTTAACTTAAACTTGACTTCATATCTGTTCCCTTCCTGCTTGAACTCTTGACACGCCCCTCCTCTCCCTCAGACTCCCCCAGATCCTAATCCACAATGATCCCTTGGGCTCATTTCAAATGGTGCCATTTCATTTCCAGTGGGAACCCTGGGGAAATGCTCAACTCTGTTACGTCCTCTCCAGTGAATATCAAATCACATTTCACCACATAAAAGTTAGAGAGACTTTTATCGGCTTTATTAAAGCTGTAAATTTTGATTTTAAAAGCTGTCAATGCCCATGCTCCCGGAATCTTCTAAGAACAAATTAGCTTCTTGTCCTTGATGCCCAGCTTGGTCCCCCAACCTGTCACACCAACAGGACACTCGGTGTGCAGCATGTGGGGAAGTGTCCTAAAAGTCAAGATGGCTCAGTAATATTTCCGTTTGTGCTACCTAGATTCAAACTAGGCAAAAATGCTACAGCTCAAGGTAGAGAGAAGAATTGCAGGCCAGGCCACATTGCTGAAGCTTTGAATTGCTTGAAATTATCTACCCAGGATGCCCACCTCATGCCTTCTGCTCCTCTTCCTTGCTCTGATCTCTT
Organism: Mesocricetus auratus; assembly: GCF_017639785.1. NCBI lineage: Eukaryota > Metazoa > Chordata > Mammalia > Rodentia > Cricetidae > Mesocricetus > Mesocricetus auratus. The sequence continues at coordinate 8,618,239 of NW_024429185.1, forward strand.
CCGCCTTGTTGTAGCGTAGTCAGTCCCGTGTGGGACAGATTCCACCATTGTCTCTGTCCTTCTCACCCTTAAGGCCCCTTGCATACACTATCAATGCTACCCCCTGAACACAGAAAGGCATATTTTTTGGAGGCATGTTCATACCTTTTGAGTTTGAGTTTGAATATCCTAATTTACTCTCTTTATCTTCTTTACTGCCTTCTGAAATTCTAAATCTTTTTTACTGAGTTTCATTTCATTTGAGGGTGGAAAACTGAAGAGTTGGCTCCACGGTTAAGAGCACTTCTTGCTCTTGCAGGGGATCTAAATTTGGTACACAGCACCAACATCAGGCAGCTCACAACCGCCTGTAACTCTAGCTCAGGGAGATCTGATGCCCTCTTCCATCCTCCATTAGATATCCGCACACACGTGGCGTACACTCACACAGACAAGCACACATGCACATAAGTATGTATTATATGAAAATAAATCTTAGCCAGCGGTGGTGCTGCACGTCTTTAATCCCAGCACTTAGAAGGCAGAGGCAGGTGAATCTCTGAGTTTGAGGCCAGCGTGGTCTACAGAGCAAGTTCCAAGACAGCTAGGGCTACACAGAGAAACCCTGTCTCAAAACAAAAAAAAAATCAAAACATAAAAAAAGGAAAAGAAATTTTTATTTTACTTCTTTTTAAGTGTGTGTGTGTGTGTGTGTGTGTGTATGTGTGTATGTGTGTATGCAATTATGCCAGTACCCACTGAGATCAGAAGAGGGGGTCACAGTTCCTGAGGCTGGAACTAGTGTTGGTTGTGTGGTTGTGAGCCACTGCTGTGGGCTCTGGGAACTGAATTTTGCTTCTACAAATGCAAGAGCTCTTCACTATTGAGGCACTGCTCCAGCTCCCTAAACATCTTTTAAGGGCTGAACACACACACACACACACACACACACACATGCACACACATGCATGCACACGCACACACACGCATGCACGCACGCATGCACACACGCACCATCACCCATGTTCTGCTCTCACTGGGCTCTAATCACCCTTCGTCTTACCCTCTTCAGACTTTGCACTTTTCTTTCTTTGCCTCCCTCTCAACATCAGATGGTCCTGACCATCCTCAGCCTCGTGGTACCTGTCCCTCGCCTTCTGACCCTGAGCATCCAGAGTGAATCTGTGAAGCAGCTCACACTGAGTACAAACTGATGGTCAGTTATGAGGCAAGCAGAGGGTGTGTGCTGTTACATTCTAATCCAGACATGTTCTAAGATAGCCAAACAATAGCTGCATGGTTATAATATCCATATTCTACTATATATCTGCCACACCTACACATTATCCATCTGTTCTTATTTAATTTATTCAACTAGTTGCCAACACTCTTTGGTAAATCGGAAGCCACTTTTAAAAAATCTAAACAAAATATTTCCCTTGTCCTTGACATTAGAAAACTATACTTTGAGCTGGGCATGGTGGTGCACTCTTTAATCCCAGCACTCAAGAGACAGAGGCAGGTGAATCTCTGAGTTCAAGGCCAGCCTGGTCTACAAAGTGAGTTCTAGGACACCCAAGGCTACACACACAAAGAAGCCCTGTCTCAAAATCCCCCCTCCAAAGAAAAAAAGAAAACTAGTTGCTTTTAATTTGCATTGTGTCTGTTTAATCAGAGGAGACAGGGTATTGCAGGAGTACACACCACAACGCATGTGTGGCAATCAAAGGGCAACTCGCAGGAATTTGTTTCTCTTCTTTCATCGTGTGAGTCCCTTGTGTCAAATCAGACCATCAGGCTTCTTGGAAAGCAACCCTACCTGAGTAGCTGTCTCACTGGTCTCCAAAACCTACAGTAACAGAGCCTAAGTAAAACCCAAAAATGCAAGCATTTTTCAGTATTGTTAAAGAAATAGAATATATCACCGTATGGACGGCTGGTGAAGGTGGCTTCCCATCGTCATGGAAATATTTTCTTCTTCCCTAGTTGCAGTTGCTAATGCTGGGAACACAAAGCAAAGGGGTGTGTCTCATAAACCTTTGCTTCCTTAAAAACCCAGATACCACCTGAAACATGGTAAGTCTTACGAGGAAATAGGAAACTAACATTCTGAAGTATTGGTTTAAGCTGGGCGTGATGCCTGCTGCCTGTAACCACAGCACTTATAGGCTGTAGAGACGGGAAGATCAGACTATCCTTGACTACACAGTGAATTCAAGGTCAGCTTGGGCTTCATGAGGCCCTGAATCAAAAATAAAATCAGTTGACAGGTATATATGTACACCAAGCCATGTTTTGAATTATATTCAAAAAACAGTACTTATGGTAGAGACATTGGCCTGTTTTGTTCATTGTTCTACATTATACCTTAGAGGGAGTGTGTCAAGTTCTGCTAAATAGTTCTGAGTAAATTATTAAATGAAGCAACATTCTGGAAGTCCTTAAAATCTGGTTAAACTTGGAACTCCATCCTACTATTAATCAGAAATCATTACAAAGCTTTAAGACAGAAATCTATATGATTAGATTCCATTTAAAAGCCCATCTGGTAGCAGAATAAGTAAATATTTTTAAAATGCTGGGAGAATACAAAGCTCATATTTATAAGAAATACAGGAGCACTTCAGCCTGGAGTAGCAGCCACATGGTTGGTGGGTGAGAGTTGATTTGACAGAAAATTTTAAGGGAAAGCTGATGAAGGGTCGTTTTGGAGTGGATTTCACAAGAACGGCTGAATGTTTGGTTTTCTGTGTGTCAACAGCCATAAGAACCAAGATTTCAACACAGGGGCTAGCAGAAAACTGATTGCTCAGGTAAAGGGCAAAGGGGAAGTTGTTCCTAGTGGTTACAGATTGACAGCCAAGGAGCTAAATCCTGCCCTTGGGATTATTTTTAGCCAACACAGGAAATGTTTTCAGTTGTTTGGCTTAGCAGAAAACCTTTTCAAATGAAAAGATATCACATTTTAAAAGAAAAAGAGATATCATTTCTCATCGTCATGGAGAGCTGGTGAGATGGAACTCACATCCTCTCAAAACAGGTCAAGAGAAAGGTGTAAGTGTTCTGGGAACAGTCCCTTATGTGGAGTATTCTCTGCTGGTCCCCACGAAGCCCACGTTCTAAACCCTACCTCTAATCAATGTTCCCACAATTTTCACAGATGTGCGGTTTGCTCTTCTGGAAAAGGACTAGGGGAAAGAGAAGCATGTCTCACACTGCTCCCTCTGTTGGGAGACAGAAGATGAACACTCCTGAAAGATGGAGCCCAAGGACCATCCATTCACCTCACACCATCACTGTATATGTCAAGTTCCTAGAAGCCGTTGGCACTGGAACCCATTCTGGCATAGTTTCAGAATATAATCTGGCTCACCCTTGTGATACTCGACTGTGAGATTCGCTGCCCAGAAGCTCATCACAGATGGCTCAGTCTTGTAAGGGTACAGTGTTCCAAGTTCAAGCTCTGATCTTCAATCATCATTTTCTTTGAGGCCATAGAAAACTCCTCTTTATATTATGCTAAATTGGAAGAAAGTAATTTATAATAAAATTATATTGCTTTTATGTGTCTGTGGTAATATCATGATGAGTAAGATTAAAGTGTCTCCTGGCTGGTGAGGTGGTTCAGTGGGTTAAAGTACTTGCTGCAAGCCTGAATAACTAAATTCTATCCCTAGAGACCCACAAAATAGGAGAGAACTAACTCTCTCAAATGATCCTAGGACTTCCACATACACACTATAATGTATACATGCCTGTACATACAAAATAAGAAAATAGATGATAGATGGATGGATAGATGATAGATAGATAGATAGATAGATAGACAGACAGACAGACAGACAGACAGATAATAGGTAGGTAGTTAGGTAGAGATAGGTATGTATGGACAGACAGACAGACTGACGGATGGACGGACAGAATTTCTTGACTGCTTACCTGTAAAAAATAATTGGGAGGCTAAAGAAGGGGATCATAGTTGCAACTTCTACCTATGTTATACAAAATGAATTCAAGGTCAATCTGGGAAACAATAAGAACTTCTTTCAAATATTAAATAAAATGGGGGAGACTGGGGATACAGCTCAGTAGTAGTGCACTCGCCTAGTAGTCACAAGGCTGTAGATTCAATCCCCAGAGAAAGCGAGAGAGATGGACAGAGACATACAGGCAGACAGAGAAACGCAGAGAGAGACAGAAACATACTGGGTAGTTAGTTAACCTTCCTGTAACCCAGAGTTAAATAATAGCTGAGTGACCTATTTCTTAGATTGTAGGAAATTAATATGCAAAGCACTTTAGAGAAAGTGATAAGCCAAAATGGAGGGGGTCTACAAACAGTGTTCGATGTTTCCTGGAGATGCTAAAGGCCTGTTGAGTTGAACCATTCTCATCCAGGGGGTGCTCAGCAGCTTCCTTTCTGTGTGTTAGTATGGTAGACAGTTGAACTTGGTCGTTTGGTAAGAAAATACTGCAAAGAAAAAACGTTTCTGTGTTGAACTGCCTCTTCAGAGGTTTGCTTACTTTCCATAAGCGCCCCACAGGGAAAAGCAGCTACAATTTTGAGACATTTTCCTGAAGAGGTTGGCCCTCAGAGCCAAGGCACATCTCACAGAAACCAGCTGACATTTCCAACACCTTGTATGTGTCACCAGGGGATAGGCGTTGCCATGGCGCCCTCCTGGGGATGTTCTGCCAGATGGATACAATGTGGATTGCAGTGGTTCTCAACCTTCCTAATTTCTGCAACCCTCATGCAGTTCCTCGTGTTGTGGTGACCCCAACCATAAAATTATTTTCGTTGCTACTTCATAATAGTAGTGTTTGTACTGTTATGAATCGTAATGTAAATATCTGATATGCAAGATGGTCTAAAGTGTCCCTATGAGAGGGTCTTTCTACCCAAAGGGGTCGTGATCCCTAGATTGTGAACTGATGGTGTAGATGGTGTCTTCAGCCCTGACTAGATTCTGCTGTTATTTGTCTAGGGGGGGGTGCTCTCCGATCACAGTTCTCTTTGCTGTTATTTGTCTATGTGTGTAAGGAGCTCTCAAGTGTGGGACTCTTGGATCACGATTCGCTTACTTAACCAGAAAAACATCAGAAATTGCCTAACAGTACTGATGGAGTTGTCCTTGTGCTCATGGACATACCAAAACTTTGTTAGGAGGCAGAAATTTTTAAAGCTATATTTTGAATCAGTATTTATTTGTTTAATAAAACATTAGATTGCTTCAGAAGAGCAGTAGTGCACGCCTATGATCCTAGAACTCCTTGCCTACATAGTGACTTCCAGGACAAGGGCCTGTCTCAAAGTGAGTAAATGTGACAGTCGGAAAAACAAAACCTCAGCATGTTGTGGTGACTGATACATAGCCACAGCTTGCTGGCCCCAACCCAGAAGAAAACAGCAATGCCTTCTCATGGGGACAGGAGCTCAGGTGTAAAGCATAAGAAGTCACCATAGGAACAGGAGGGGAAGAGATGCTCCTTTCTCAGACTAAACCCCAGCTTCCTACTCATGTAACTGGGCTAGAATTCAGATTAAGAATTAGAATCAAGGACATCACAAGAAAGCCCACAGAATCAAATAACCTGGGCTCATACAGGGACTCACAGAGACAGAACTAACACACACACCACACATACACACACCTCACACACACATACACCACATACACATACACACCTCACACACACATACACACATTCACACATACACCACACTCAGACACAGGCACACACCATACATATATGCACACACCACATACACCACACTCACACACTCACACACACACACCACTCACACACCAAACAAGTTGAATCAAGTTAAATCAGTAAACCGAGAAAAAAAATTAAGACAAGAGCAGGCCTGGTGTGGTGGTGCAGTCCTGTAATCTCAGCACTTGGGAGGAGGAAGTGGAGAGATGAGAAGTTCCAGAAGCTGGTCTCCACCTGGCATATATCACACACTGCCTAAAAAGTAAAACAGGATTTATATTCCCCATGTTACCTAGGAGAAAGAGGAAATATATGAATCCACTAGAAACTTCTCCCAGACTCCCTGCCCAAAAATTCTACAAATAGCTTTATCATACTAGTAGAATGTTTTAGGTAAAACAGCAACAACAATAACAATGACAGCAAAAAGCAATGATTATAGCAAATAAAAGTTGAAGAAGTAAATGATCAAATGAAATATTACAGTAAAGAGAGCTACTAAAAACAACGTTTCATCAAATGAAATATTACAGTAAAGAGAGCTACTAAAAACAACATTTCATCCCTGGAGTGTTTTACCTAGAACCGTTGTCTCATCAAACACCATGTTTTCTCTCATATGTGGAACCTAGATGTGAAACTCTCTCTCTCTCTCTCTCTCTCTCTCTCTCTCTCTCTCTCTCTCTCTCTCTCTCTCTCTCTCTGTGTGTGTGTGTGTGTGTGTGTGTGTGTCTCTATCTATCTATCTCTCCTATCTCTCTCTATCTGTGTGTGTGTGTGTTTTCATTTAAATATCTATAAATCAAAAAAAAAAAATCAAAAAAAAAAAAAAAATCAAAAAAAAAAAAAAAAAATCTATAAATCATGAAACAAAAACTGGAGAGGAGAAAATGAGAGGAGAGAAAAGGCTCTTAAAGGAAATGAGAATAGAAGTAGTAAAAGAATACATGTAACAAGAAAGCTGAAAGTGGGCAAGGGGAACAGTTCAGCCAGAGAAGGCACTTGCCAACAAGTCTGAGGACCTGAGTTCATTCCCCAGGACCCACACAGGGGAAGGAGAGCTGATTTCCAACATTTGCTTACATAGGAGCACTATGACACATATGTACTGGCACACACACACAAACACAATGAAGGACACAAGAGAAGTCCAGAGGAACCAGAAGAACGGGAGGATACAGGACAGGTGGTGGGGCTGGGGATGAATGAGAGTGTAGTATGATAACATGGATAAAGACAGCATGATGACGTCCTTTGTTATGTATAGCTTAATAATTGTTTTTTAATTGTTTCTTAAGCATAGGTGTTCATTAGTAAGCAAGACCACCTTCATCCCCCAGTATAAGCGCATCTCTGTCTGAGCAGATTAGTAGATGTGTGTTGACACACTAAATCGATGGGGACAGCCTTAAAAAGTAGCAACAGCTCAGGTTGATACAGCTGCTTATTAAAACCAAGGTTATGTGCACATTTCTCCTTTTTGGAAGAGCCTACATGCTTTACCCAGTCATGACTTAAAACGACCCTTTGTATGTGCTTAGCCATGCACACCGTAGGGAGGCTGGAGATCAACACCCAAGTGTCTTCCTGAATCCTGTACCACCTCTAACTGCTCATCTATCAGCCTAGGATGGCTGGCTGGGCGGTAAGCCCCATCTTCCTGTCTCTACCCGCCAGCCCCGGAGTCAGAGACACTCACGTGGTTTTAAATAAGGACCCCACTCATGTGCTCATGCATGAGTGGCGAGCCCTTCGCATAAGCCATCTCCCCCAAATCAAAAGCCCCCTTTAAATGTTAAATGATAAGCTCTCACCGAAAAAGGCAGCCACATTGGAAATTTGTCCAAGAAAATATATTTACATTCCAAATAGAACCAGCTGCTAAGTCATCTCTGAAGCTGGTATGTCTAAACCAACAAATCTGAAGACACACACAGCCTAATGTGTAAACGTTCAATCCAGTAATGCAGGCAAAGCCGCCTGCAGGTTGTCTAAAGCCCGTTTCCCACCGACTGAAGCTCTGCATGCAGGCGTGCTCCCTGTGTGAGGACTGAAGCCACAAACATCTGAGTGTGCTTAGCTGGAGACAGAATCTCTCCACCACACAGACTTCCCTTCCTGAAAGCACACTTGTTAGGTGGCCTGTGAATTAGGTCACTGGAAATTTTTTACTTTTGTTAGCAAAACAAAAAAATGCTTATTTTTTTTCTATTGATGGGTAAAATTACCAGAAGCCTGGCTGCTTAAAGCAACCCTGATTTAGTAGATCACAGGAATAGGCTGGAAGCTGTGCCCGTAGCCAGGTTCTTTATTCAGGCCGATCGATAGCTTCTCACAAGGGGTCTGCTACATGCAACGATTGTAATACAAGAGCTTGTGCTGTGGAAGCAGGAGATCAAGGGTTCGAGGTCATGCTCCACTGTCTAGTGAGTTTGAGACCAGCCCAGGGTACACAAGGCCCTGCCTCAAACAACAAAGTTAAAAATAAATAACTATAGGTGTGTGTGTGTGTGTGTGTGTGTGTGTGTGTGTTTGAAAACATTGGTGATGAGTAAAAACCACAGTGTCAGAAACGGAGAACCCTGGAGGGAGTGGGTTCGTATGTGGAAGTCTAGGGTCAGAGCTCTGGCAGCCTCTTTAAGGGGCATAAAATAAAAATACTTCTTTTCAGGGCTGGAGAAACGGCTTAGTGGTTAAGAGCACTGACTGCTCTTCCAGAGGACCAGGGTTCAGGGTTCAGTTCCCAGAACCCACATGACAGCTGACAATTGACTGTAACTCCAAGATCTGACACCCTCACGCAGACATACATTCAAGCAAAATACCAATAAAAACTAAAAAAATAATAATAATAAAATAAATAAACCCTTTCCTCCCCAGGTCACTTTAAAGTTTCTTTTCTTCACTTTGTAGGCTTACCAAATAATGTCCTATGAAGACACTGAGGGATGGCACTTGTCCAATAACCAGATATGTAAGTGTGCTTTGAGGAAATGATATGACTTCATTACCTGCTTTGTCAGACCCAAGTCATCAGATCTTAAACAAGTCTCCTTCCGTCCTTCTAGGGTATTCCAAACTGTATCTAGTTTAGCGAAGTGAGAGAGAATGAAGAATGGGTTATCATTTGAATTAGATCTGCCAGCAGTGGCTGAATTGGAGAAACCAACTTTAAAGAAACCGCTCTAGATGTTAGAGTTTTTACTCTCTCCCTGCCTCCCCCCACCCACCCTGAGTTAAGTTCATACTGAATATAATTATGCTGGTCGAGATTTTCCACCCCACTCCTGTATATGTCCTGAACAGTTGCCATGACTGGGTTTAAAGGTTATAGGTGTAGAGTCAGATAAATGTTAAGGGCATTTGCTGCCAAGCCAGATGACCTGAGTTGGGTTCCTGAAAACCACACGGTGAGAAGTAAGAGCCGACTCCCACAGGCTGCACTCTGATCTCCACGTGTGTACACGTGCCTGCATGAGTCCATGTGTACCGTCTTGTAAGGCAAGCAAGGCCAGAAGAGGTCTTCAGAACCCCTGAAAGTGGAGATACTGGAGTTACAGGCAGTTGTGAGCCACCCTATATGACGCTGGGAACCAAATTCTGTCCTCTGCAAAAGCAGCAAATGCTCTTAACATCCATATCTTAGCCCCAAATCAAGTTGTTCTTGTTTGGGGTTTGGTTTGGTTTTTGGTGTGTAGTCTAAATTACTTGATCTGTATCCCACTATAGCTGATTCTGAGTCAGGTAGCATCTATGTGGCTTTACCGGAGAGAATTGTAGAAATTTGTTTTAGCTGTTAGCTTGCTCTTTGTATGGAAAAAAAAATAACCACATGAAGAATGAGAAAAGAAAAAGATTGAAACCAGATAAATGAGGAAAAATGCAAGCAGGCAGCTTTAAGAATGAATGTTCAGGGCATGGTTTCCAGTGCTCAAACGGCAACAACTTTCTATTGCTCTAGTGTCGGTGGATCCAATGAATTAGTGTAGCCTCTGTGGGCCCTGCATACATGTGGTACACGAACATACATTCAGGCAAAACACCCACATACACAAAATAAAAAATAAATAAACCTTTTTAAAAAATAAAAGGAACAAAGCCTGTTGGATTTACCTCAGAAAGACCCTTAAAGTTGAGGTAGGGGACACTAAGGACAATGGAAATATGAGGCTATTCGTCAAGCACCCCTGTGAAGTGTGAAGACAAAAATGCCTGTCTTCATAAAACTTTTCTTCAGTTAAGGAATTTACACTCAAAAGAGCAAACCATTGGCAGATAGATGGCAGATGACAGTGACAGACAGATACATGGACTGCATGCTTGGAGACACGACAGCACGCTCTCACCTAGTACCCGAGTTGTGGGAAAGCATAAGTTCATGGAGGAAGGGGGCAGAGGTGAGAGAACTTTCAAGAACTTTCTGGAAAGTCGGAAAGTGTCATCTGAGCAGAGAATGAAAGAGCATCTAACAACCATTAGATACCTTGTATGCCCACACAAAGCCCCTGAACTGGTACATAACTCTCCTTGTTGTGTTGGGGGCCAGTGTGGTGGGGTCTAGATTGGCACACACACTCAAAAAGAGTATCCTTATAAAGGTAAGCATGAAGAGGCTGGGGAGATGGCTCAGTGGTTAAGTATATGCACTGCTCTTACGGAGGACTCTAGTTCGGTTCCCAGCACCTAGCTCATATAGCTCACAACTCCAGCTCGGGGGATGTGATCCCTCCACAGACACCTGCACCCCTGTGCACGTACCCCCACACAGACACATGGTTAAACATGTTCTAATCTTCTTAAGGTAGGCATGGGAAAGAAAGGTCAGGAGTAGCACAGACAACCTAGACGCTGTTGTAAGGACCTTGGGCTAAAAGAAGGAAGTGTTGGAACGTCTGAACCAGAAATCTGGGAACTTAATTAAATGTCATGACAGAACTAGGCACATAGTTAAATGTCACGACAGAGCTGGGCACAGTGACTCATATCTAATCCCTGCACTCAGATGGGTGAGTCAGAAAGATCCTGTCATCACCACCAGCCCAGTCTACACGGTGAAACCAGAAAGGGAAGAAGGGAAGGGAAATGGAGAGGAGGTAGGCAGAGAGAGAACAGATCGGAGCAGAGGTTTGAATAGAGCTGGGAATCAGAGGGGCACCTTAACTCTCTACTGCCATGTTAGGAGCCTTGACTTCTACACTGTACCTTTAAAGATGAAACAGTGAAGTCCATTATAAACATCTACATCTGGTGAAAACCAGGACTAGGGTGGTATCTTGCCTAGGTATAAGCCAATTCCTAGACACAATTTAAATATTACTCTCAGAGATGAAATAAAGTATAGTGAATTTTATAACCTTCTGAAAACCTGTTTTGTCTTATTTAGCTTTGTTTTGTTTTGTTTATGTAGCTCTGGCTGGCTATGGTGGAACTCGCTATGATGATCAGGCTGGCCTTGAACTCACAGAGGCAGATATCTCTGACTTCTGGTGACAGTGTTAAAGGCATTGCCACAATGCCTGGCTCTCTTGACAATTTAAAACAACTCATTTAACAAATGTTATAAATACTGAAATTAATTGTTATGTGCTACACTGTATGTTAGAATTGCTTCTCCAAATCCTAAGTAGGAATTGACTATAATTCAGTTAGTAAAATGTTTCCTAGCATACATACAGCCCTGAGTTCCATCCCCTGAACCGTATAAAGCTGGGCGTGGTGGTGCTCACCTGTAAACTCAGCACTCAGCAGTGAAAGGATCAGAAGCTACCCTTGGCTAACAGTCAGTTTGGGACCAGCTTGTACTATATGAGATCCTGTTTTAAAAATAAATAAAATATAAAAAATTAAAATCTAGATAGTAATTCACAGTGTAAAGGAAATGTCTATGAAAGACTTCATAAACACATACATAAGCTATGCAGAGAACATAACCGGGAGGAGAAAGTCTCTGTATGGGTGGTTATCTTTGCATCGCTGGAGAACAATACGGAGAAGCTCTGCTGTTTCACTTTCAACAGAGGCTGGTTTTTCCCTGAAATGGTGAAAATGATTAGGAATGTAGCTCAGTGGCAGAGCACCTACCCAGCACATGAGAAGGCCTGGCTTGATGCTGAACACAGAGGAAGGAAGAAGGAAGGGAGGGAGGGAGGGAGGGAGGGAGGGAGGGAGGGAGGGAGGGAGGGAGGGAGGGAGGGAGGGAGGGAGGGAGAGAGAGAGAGAGAGAGAGAGAGAGAGAGAGAGAGAGAGAGAGAGAGAGAGAGAACTACTTCACTTCTCTGTGATGACAGCACCATCTAGTGGTCAATGGTCAATGTTAGCTTTTTTAAAGCTTTTTCTTTTTTAACTTTAAATGCTGTGAATACAGAGTTGTAGAGCCCAGTCCTGACAGATACAACTACAACACACCTCCTGTAATTAAGGTTCAGGGATGATTGCAGAAGAGGAGCAAGGAAGGACTTTAGGAGCCAGATGACCAGGGAGTCGGCTGTGAGACTATGTCTCCTAGGAATGTCAGGAACTACACTAATAAAGCTCACCAGCGAGGCTGCACAAACAGCCATGAACAAGGACGACACCACTAGACGTGCCAAAGTGGATGGGTGGCTGGGGAAAGCGCACAAGGACTCACGCCTTCGCAAAGAACCACAGGCAAATGAGGGATGCCAAGAGCGAGAGTGACCAGTGCACCAGCTGGCTACCAGTATCAAGGTCATCTCTGGAAATGCGCACAAGTAGCATTACACACACTGAGCAGGTTAAAGGAAAGCAGGACGTGAATTTGAAAGGGATCAAGGCGGGTTTGGAAGGACGAAAAAGAAGGAGGTGAAATGATGTAATTATAAATCTCTAAAAACACATGTTTAAATATTTTAAAGAATAAAAGTGTGATTTTCAGTATTCCAGCATTAGAATAAAGTCAAACAACCCCAGTGGGTGAGGGCAGGGTATCTAAAGCACAGAATTTAAAGGAACATAACATTGGCATGGCAGCTAACCTTGTACTCACAGGGTTTCAGAACGTGAGGCATAAGGATCGCCATGAGTTCTAAAATAACATGACCTACATAGTAAGAACCTCTTTGAAAAATATGTAAGCAGAAAAAATTTAAATCACAAACCTTCATAATTATGTAAAGGGATCATGGCTTAGGGTAATCTCCAAGATATAGTAAATGGAAATTTTAAATATAGGAAGTATGCCTTTATAATATACCTCCTGTGCATTATAAAGGCATACTGTTTGATTGCATGAATGGAATCTCCCTGGACAGGCACACTGGCCAAGGACACTGGTTATCTTCAGTGAGATCGACTGTGTGGACTTTAACAAGGGAATATGAACAAGAAACTTTTTTCCTGTGACCTTTTCAACATTTTAGTTTTACTGAAAGGAAGCTAAAAGTTCTAAATTATATTTGTATGTGTTTTTCCTGAATGTGTGTACAGGCTTGGCACTATGGAGGGGAAATGAGGCCGTCAGGTACCTTGGAACAGGAGTTACAGATGGCTGTGGCCACCATGCAGTCTGGGAACCCAAGCCAGTTCTCTGCAAGAGCAGCAAGTGCTCTTAGCCGCTGATACATTTCTCTAGCCCCAACTAGATTTATTTGTTTCTACTTTATGCGTGTGAGTGTGCAGCCTGCTTATATGTGTGTGCACCATGTAGGTCTAACGCCGTAAAGGTCAGAAAAGAAGGCCGATGCCCTGGAACTGGAGTTACAGGTGGTTGTTAAAAAACGCCACGTGGCACTGGGTCTAACCCAGGTCCTCCGAAAGAGCCAAGAGCGTGAGTGCTCTTAACTGGTGAGTCATCTCTCCAGGTCTAAAGTATAAAGTTATATAAACTCTCGGTGCTGCTGTCAGCAGTGTTAAGGTGTTTCCTATTCTTTAGATGATGTGTCTAATCACGGGTTAAACTGGGATTTTTCTTGAAATAAAACTCAGACAGAAAGAGACTTAGATTATCTCTTCAGAGTGCTAGTCCAGAAACTATCTAAAATGCCCTGGGAAAAACCAAACAGAAAGTTCTCCACTATGAAAAAGCAACAACGTCAACAAAAACCATATTTTCTCACTCTGCAACCTCACTTCAGGGATTCCTGGATCCCTGGCTCCCCTAACTGAGATCCAGTGATGTCTCAGCACAAGAAGATACTTATGGCTAGAATGTCCATATACCCTAGAAAGAGAAGCCAAGATCAATAGTATTGGACTAACTATCCAACCATCCATCATAGAGTGGTCTTTGAAATAGCATACCTAGAAGTTTGATGAATGGTAGTGTCCATGTGAAGACTAGTAGTTGTTGTGACAATATGCCCTAGGAATGCTGTTCAAAAGAATTAAGTCAGATTGCGGATTTCCAATGCGACTTTTTCTTTGTTTGATCGGTTTTGGACATGGTCTCATGTAGCCCAGGTCAAAGATTCTATTTTGTGGAGGATGACTTTGAACGCACGGTCCTCATGCCTCCGCATCCCAAAGGCTGGAATCACAGGTGTGCACCACTCAGTTTATGCTGCGCTGGGGATTAAACCCAGAGCTTTGTGCCTGTTGGGCACACTGCCAACTACATCACAGCCCCAGCTCCTTTACCCCAAGCTTTTCAACAGCTTGCCCAGTAACTTGACGCTTACCCAAATTTGTGAAAGACATAAATGGTGCCATTTCCATTGAGCAAAAACTAAAACATGGAATTGGGGAAAGAAATAAGGAGACCTGCTTTTATCTTCAAATAAGCCATCTCTCCTAGCAAAGGACAGAGAAGAGAGCAGGAGCAAAGGAGATCGGGAATGGTAATTTTCTTCATTACTTTTCCTGTTGCTATGATAAAAAAAAAATACCCTGACAAAAAGCAACTCAAGGGAAAAATGGCTTAATCCAGACCTCAGTTAGAGGGTGCACTTCATTCTGGTGAGGTCGTCCTGGAGACAGGATCTCGGAGAGCTGCTCACATTTGCATCTTCAGTCAGGAAACAGATAGCAAGGGATGCTGATACTCAGCTTGCTTTCCCTGTTTTTTATGCTCACTGGGACACATGACCCTGGAATGGTGCTGCCCCTATCAAGCTGGGTCTTCCCTGCCCAATTGACCTGACCTAGATAATCCTCAGTTAGACCCGGGTTTGTCTCCTAGGTGATTCTAGATCCTACGAAATTGAATTAACCATTTAAATACATTCCAGAATGAAATTATAGAAAATGTAACGGTAAAATTATATTTTATGCTTCCTGTTTAAGGAGACAGTCACTTCTAAAGTAGAGAAGAAGCATTGAGCCTGGCTACCAGTGCAATCCCATAATCCCCTCATTAGAGCAGCATTGCTGTTCTCCCCTGTGCTGAGCATAGGCCCTATGGATCCCATAGGGTCTTCCAGATATGGTAGTTTCCCAGCAGACATTTTACATACCAGAATAGTTTTAAATGACAAGAACCAGAATTTTTCCAGTTGGGGCGGCTCAGGCCTGTTAGCACAGCATTCAGAAGGTGGGAACAGGAAGTTCAGGAGTGCAAGGCCACACTCAGCTATGATGGGAGTTCAAGGCCACACTCAGCTACGATGGGAGTTCAAGGCCACACTCAACTACGATGGGAGTTCAAGGCCACACTCAGCTACGATGGGAGTTCAAGGCTAGAGTGGGTCTGGAGGTCTTGTCTCAAAAGGCAAACCAACCACCCAACAAACAGAAGAACTAGGATATTTGAATGCTTTGATTTTATGACAAGCAAAAGTAAGTATCCAACAGAGTGATGTAACTGTGATCTGGACATCCCAGCTGCTCTCTGGTGGAAGGAAGACATGGTAGACTGTAGCATGTGCCTCAAAATTTGAAGACAAACTCTTACAAACAGATGTACTTGAAGTGGACAGTATGGCCTCAGGGGAACAAAATTCAACATTTCACCTTCAGGATGGTGTTAGCAATGGGTTTTTATCTTCCTTCTATTCCTAATTCACTGAGGATTTTCATCAGAGAGTGCTGCTTAGAGCTTTAACATAAGACTCTCACATAACCATACAATGTCCTGACCAACATGATCTGTGAAAGGACTTGAAGATACCCAGTCTCAATCACCATCATCGCTTCTTCAGACAGAGTGCTGTTCCAGTATTGGTTAAGGAATGATAGATTTGCATACTCCAGATTTTACCAGATAGAGAGTTTTCCAATTCCATATTATTATATACCTGGGGTGTATGGAGATTATTTGTTTTGTTTTCCCCAAAACACTTTTTTCAGCAAGGTAGGTTCTCAAGCACCCCAAGCTAGCCTCAAACTCTATATTCAGCCAAGGGTGCCACTGAACTTTTATTTTTTAATAGAAGAAAGAGTTTACTTTAGATTTCGGTTCCAGAGGACCAGGAATCCATGATGGCAGAGTGGGGACATGGTGGCTAAGACAGAAAACTGAGATCTCAAATTTCAAACTAAAGGCACGAAGCAGAGAGCGTGAACTGGAAACGGCTGGCGGCTTGGAGGCCCACCCTCCTTTGATGGTGATCAAATGCCAACTCTTACAAAAATGTGTGATGGCAGTGCGAACAGGCCTTGATGAAGAGTGACAGCCACAAAGCTGGGTGAACAGGAAATGGGGATCTGGAAAGAGTGGGTAAGGTGGGGTGAACAAAATCAAAGCACAATGTACAAAATTTTCAAAGACCTACTATATGTGAAGAAAATACGTGCTGGGGTTGGGATTTCTTTAGATCCTTCAGTGTTTGAATCCTTCTAGGATTAGCCTCTTGGGACATGTGCTGCAGGAGGATCTCACAAAGAAGGCACAGTGACAGACACCAGAGAACATGAAGAACATTAAGCAAGACACTCTAAATTATCTGAGTATCCATCTTATGGCTCAGCCATGATCCATGACGGACCCTTAAAGGAAATACATGAAAAGTGCAATACTCAGCAGAGGTTCTCGGTGGCCCATCCAACAGAAATCACCAGGACACACTGGCAGCTGTCTACCACCACATAAGAGGCAACAGGAGAATAAAGTTCAAGATTTCTGCTTGGCAGGTTCACCTGCGTCTTTCCTCTATGATCAAGACTACCAAGCTTGGTTGCTAATAATGTAGCCTTGTATATTAGTCAAGGTTGCAAGTCAGGGTTCTCTAGAGTAACAGAACTTATAGAATGGATAGATAGATAGATGGATGGATGGATGGAAGGATGGATGGATGGATGGATGGAAGGATGGATGGATGGATGGATGGGTGGGTGGATGAATGTTTATTACACACACACACACACTAGAATAACTTATAGACTGCGGTCCAACAATGGCTGCCTATGAATGGAAAGTCCAAGTTAAGTTGTTCAATCCACAAGGCTGGGTGTCTCAGCTGGCTTTCAGTACACACCAGAATCCTAAAGAAGTGGGCTCTAATGCCAGTGAAGGCATGGACTTTCAGGCAAAGGTGAGAGCAAACAGGCAAAGAGAGTAAGCTTCCGCTTCCATGTCCTTTATAGAGACTACCAGCAGAAGGTGTGTCTCAGGTTAAAGGTGAATCTTCCTACCTCAGTGATCCAGATTAGAAGTTGGTCTTCCCACTTTAAAGGATTTAATTAAGAAAAAGAAAACCCTCCTAGGTGTGCCCAGCCTTTTGAGCTTTAGTTAATGTCACATAGAGTCAAGTTGAAACCCAAGAACAGCCATCACAAGCTCCATAAATTAAACCACAGAAATCCAGACCTCAAGGTGTATACAAAACAAGTAGTAGTTTTTTGAGATTTAAAGGTTAAAGTTGACCAAATAATGTCATAGCAGATGTACACAGGGCCACCAAGCAATTGGAGTCAAAGGGAAGGATGTAAGCCCCTACTATTTGTGTTTATGAGGAAAGAGTCTTGTAACAGGCCCAGATTTCAAAATAAGCCTCCAGCTAAGCCAAGTATCCACTTACTGTATTCATATAGTAGTGATGATGAAATTACAGAAGGCATACTGGGGACTGCTACTCCACAGAGACCAGCAGTGGTTAGCAACTACGCACCTAGGGATGACCGTGACTGTGAGTCTCGGGGGAAAATGCTCAAAAGTTTCTCTTCTGCAACCTCATTGACTCCCTCCTGTAGACTTGACTGGAAGACATGGAAGAATGACATGAATAACAAACGTAACAGAATCTTTTGAAATTCCTGTAAATCTAACTAAAATTCCTTTACAGTAAAAGAAAGGAAGATAAAAAATATCATTCTTCCAAGGGTTTGGAGTGCAGCTCAGTGCACCATGCACTTAGCTTGTAAAAAGGCCTTGGCTTGATCCCAACTACAGAGCAAATTTTCTGTTTCTCTGGAATGTGTAGAGACAGGGCCTGAGAGCCTAGAAATGTGCCCCAGAAGGGACAGATTAATGGCATATCATTTCCTAATATGTCTAGAGACACAAAAGATATTTGGTCATGATTTGGTTAAAAAGGGAAACAGTTGCAGGACAGTGGTAGTCCACACCTTTAATCCCAGAACTTGGAAAGCAGAGGCAGGCAGATCTCTGTGAGTTCAAGGTCAACCTAGTCTACTGAGTGAGTTCCAGGACAAGCTCCAAAGCTACACAGAGAAACCTTGTCTGAAAAAAACTAAAACTAAAAGGGAAACTCTCAGGTGACAAGAACGATTCTATCAATGAAAGGCTCTAGCAGGCCCAAGCATGGCAAAAACAGGCACCAACAGGTCAACAGGTTTTGCCCCTAACCCTTCTCCCTCCCTTTCTGTTACATTGCATTCCTAAAGCTAACCCCCAAGATCCATTCCCTTATTTGGCCAGTGACTCATTCCTGAAACAAAACACCAAGGTTCAACAATAGGAATTCATTACTCTGCTAATACGTCCAATCAGGACTTACCAACTAACCCTAGCACTGACTCCCCCTTTTTCTCCCTCAAAACTCACTCCTGCAAAAGATAAAACACCTGCTACAGCAGCTTGCTGTCTGCCTTTGTCTGATCCAGAAGCAACCCCCACCCCCACCACCCCACCCTGCCACTAACCCCTCCAGGGAAATAAATCTCCTTTGTCCTGAGAAGTTATTGTCTGGGCCAGGAAAATGGTGGAGTGATAAAGTCCTTGTCTCACAAGCGTGAGACCCTCAAGCCAGATGTGAAAATTGAGTACTGCGTTAGTCAAGGTTTCTATTGCTGTGAAGAGATACCATGACCACAGCAATTCGTACAAAAGAAAACATTTAATTGGGGCTGGTTTAGAGTTTCAGAGGTTTAGTCCATATCATCATGGTGGGACCTGGTTCTGGAGAAGGAGCTACGTCCTACATCTTGATTGTCAAGCGGTAGAAGCAACTGTGTACCACACTGGTTATGGCTTCCACATACAAAACCTCAAAGCCTGCCCTCAAGTGACGCACTTCCTCCAAGAAGGCTGCACCTCCTAATGGTGCCACTCCCGATGGGCCAAGCATCCAAACACGGGAGTCTACGGGGGGCCTATGCAAACCATCACAGGTACAATAGCAACCCCCTGTAACCCCAGTGCTGGAGGTTGGGGAGAGACAAGAAGGCCTTAGGACTCACTGGCCAGCAAGACTAGCTGAAATGGCAAGTTCCAGGTTCACTGAGAGATCCTGTCTCATCAAACAAGGTGGAAAGTGACAGAAGGCAACAACAGACACTGCACAACCGCGCACACATATTTACACACACACACACACACACACACGCACACACACACGCACACGCATGCTTCTATGAATGAGCTTTCCACACTGTGATGTCTCACCTTAGCCTTAATCTTCTAGGCATCAGCATCCCGGCCATGTTCTGGATATATTGTCTGTATCTTATTGCACATCCATGTGCTGGGTTTCATAACATGACCGCAGCTCATCTTTTTCTAATGTCTGTCACTTCAATCTTGTCCGTGCTTCCCTATTTTCTCTCCTCACTAACCTCCATGTCATTCCCTCAGACAAGGAGCAGGTTGGGTGTGGAGGCCTGTCCCGAATCCTGTTGTTTCAGTCCAGCTGCTTCCCATGTCGTCCAGAAGGGGCCCAATGAGATGGAATGAGATGGATTCTTCCCTGGACTTCTTTGAAGTCCTACCTAGGCTTTCTGAAACTCCTTTTTTCCTTTAAATTATGTGTGTGTGTCTATGCATGTCTGTGTGTGTATGTGTCTGTGGGGGGGAGTGTGTCTGTGTGTCTATGTGTGTATCCATCTGTGGGGGGGTGTCTGTATGTGTATGTGTGTGTGTGTGTGTCAGTGTGTGTGTGGGTGTCTGTATGTGTGTCTGTCTGTCTATGTATGTCTTTGTGTGTCGGGGGGAGTGTGTCTGTGTGTCTATGTGTGTATCCATCTGTGGGGGGGTATCTGTATGTGTATGTGTGTGTGTGTGTGTGTGTCAGTGTGTGTGTGGGTGTCTGTATGTGTGTCTGTGTGTGTGTCTGTCTGTCTGTCTATGTATGTCTTTGTGTGTCGGGGGGAGTGTGTCTGTGTGTCTGTGTGTGTATCCATCTGAGGGGGGGTGTCTGTATGTGTATGTGTGTGTATGTGTGTGTGTGTGTGTATCAGTGTGGGGGGGTGTCGTGTGGGGGGGGTGTTTGTTCATGTATGCGCTCGCTTGCTCATGTGCACGCACGCTGGAGGGCAGAGATCAACTTGCAGGAGTCATTTCTCTCCTCCTGCCATAGGGATCCCAGAGATCAAACGCAGGCTTGGCAGCAAGCACCTTTGCCCTAGAGGGTCGTATCACCAGCCCGTCTTCATTTATCTTCAGTTTGCTGTAAGCTTAACTTGGTCTTCCCGTGTGGCGTCTGCAACTGTCTTCATTGCATTAATTTTTTGGCATAAAATCTGGCTGATATTTTGCAGGTTTTTCTTCCTTTCTTCCTTTATCCACATTTACTCTCATTTATATGTGTGACTACACTACAAGTTAAGATCGACATATGAGAAAGACAGGCATTTTTGTCTTTCTGAGTTTACGTCACCCCAATTGATATAATACTTTCCAGATCCATGCATTATCCTGCAAATTCCGCTAACAGAAATAATAAATAAGCAGGAAGGAAAGCTGGAGAGCTCCTCACTGTGGGGTGATAGCAGAAAGCACTGAGAAGGTACCAGAAAACCCAAACTCAGTAAGCAGGTACGAAGTCTGAAGATAACCAGGGCTGGGAAGGTGCCTGCTTACTAAGTTCTGTCCACTTCCTCCTGGCTGTATCCTTAAGGAATCAACCACAATCACATATGTCACACCTACAAGCCATGTGAGTGCCCGCCCATGGGTAGTGTTTGCTCGCTCTGGTCGTACATATTAGTGGTGTTTGCCGATAGGTGTGTGGTACAAAAAGTAAATAGCTGAACATTCACACCACTTCCTGTTTCCTTGTCCATTATTCACAAGGAAGTGAGTTTGTATTTATTTATTCTTTGCCTTGAGAGTGCACATTCACATTGGAGGAGTCCTGATTAAAAGCCAGCTAGATCAGTGAGCCCGGGTAAATGGACCAGCATGGTTAAGTCTGCGTTTTCATGACCCAGAGGAGAGCGAATGAAAGCGCTTCCGAAAGGACACAGTCTCCTCCTGACCCGACACACTGAAGACTCTGTCTACACCAGCCCCACCAGGTCCTTCCTGGCTTCTCTCGGGACAGGAATGTTTCTGGTAAGTGTTCATAAGATTCCAGTATTTTCTTTGCTCAAAGTGAAACTGTTTTATTCATTCATATTGACTGTTAACATGTTTCCCTAACCCAGATACAAGAGTCTATTGCCTGTGCCTTCCAGAATAAATTTTTAACTGTAGAAATATAATTTTTAACTTCCCAGGAGGAAAGAGGACAGTGTCTGCTTTGCTGGAAACGGTTCTGAAAGGGGTTTCCTTCTCTTTTGCTATGTTTCTATCCTTTATCCTGATTTCTCTTCCCCCAAGTTAGAAAATGAGTATATTCATTTAATTCATGAGCAGTTAAGAAAACCACAAACCTTTACTGAGTTCTGGTACTTTCCTACTGTGGAATATACAGTACCACTAAACAAGAAACAATTACAAGTAAAAACTGCTGAGGAACATAGTTAAATAAAGCCCTTCTTATTTACTATTACCATTAAAAGCAGATTAAATGATAGCATTTCCACTTGAGTATGGATGTTACCTTTATGTAACAAGCAGCTGTTAAGAATCCGTGGCCAATATTATTTTCTTCTACATACTCAACCTAGAAATTTTAGGGAAGATGGGAAGGTGTGTGCATGTCTCCAAACTTCAAACTGAGCAAACTGGCACATCACATTGTGTAATAAGTGTGGAAAAAATTTGCTTGAATCAGTATAGACAGCAAAAAAAAATGCATTGTTAACAATTTCAAGGCTCTTTGAGGTACAATATTTATGGTAAACATAGGGCTATGCATATATTCACAATGTTGTTTTCTTCTTGCCTATGGTCATTTATTTAGGCCTTCAGTAGCAATGCCTTTGTGTTTCCAGAATTTCATTTGAAAATTATTTGAGCATGGAGGAAAATGGAGTGACTTCGCCAAATGTGTCCAAACACGTATGATCCGGAACTCATGATTAGAATGCTGCTGTGTTCGCTGCGTCTCTTGCAGCCTACAATCCGTCTGTCTATACCTCCAACAGTCTATCTTCATGATTTCTATGATGTATTGTAAAGTCAAAGACCTCAGTAAACTGAAGTCTACACATGTAAGAAAATGTATCACTTGAGTTCATCAAGTTACCTTTTTCTCTAGGGTAACAATCCATGCCCAGTGAGGTTAGGAAGGAGACCTGGTGAGGTGGTCTGGAGGGAGTCGGAGGGGCAAAGGGTAATGGTCAAACTATATTGAATACATCCATGAAATTCTCAAAGAAGAAATTTGAAAAGACCCTTCAAAAAATCCATGGCATGATGGTGTACACCGTTAATCCCAGCACTCAGGAGGCAGGGGTCAGTAGAACTCTGTGAGTTTCAGGTCAGTCTGATCTATATCCTAACCCTTACCCTAACAACAACCCTTACCTCAAAACAACAACAACAACAGTAAAAACCTATGTCCACTGAAATGCACAAATATTTAATGTGGCTTTGGTGGGTTTTGATCAATGAAATACAGATCTCTGTCACTCTCACTCGATATCTAGAAAGTCCTTCCTTTTCTATATAGTCAGTCATTATTCACGCCCCACAATGGCAAACACTCTTTTCCTCAATACACTGTGCACATACACAGGGAGTTTTAAGGAATTACTTGCTTTGTATCAGGGTTCATTTCTTTTTTATCATTGAGTGGCATTCCATTGTGTGACTATGTAACAATTTATTCTCTACATAACAGTGAATTCTCTGGTTGATAGACACCTAAGCCTAGTCCAATTGGGGCTATTGTAAATAAGTCTGTTATAAATCTATGCACATATTCCTCCAAATGTGTTTTCAGCCTCTTGTGTAAATATATGGGAATAGAATTGCTAGGTCCAAACCTAATTGTCAATTTGATTATACAAAACATTTCAGATAATTTTTTCCTTTTTTAAATTTAAATTAGAAACAAGCTTATTTTGCTCCATCCCCTCCTCCCCTGGCCCCGACCAACCCCTTATCCCCATCCCCTTTCTGTTCCCCAGGTGAGGCCTTCCATAGAGGAACTTCAAAGTCTATCAATCATTTGGAGCAGGGCCTAGGCCCTCCCCCTGTGCCTAGGATGAGAGAGTATCCCTCTATGTGGAATGGAGTCCCAAAGTCCATTCTTATACTAGGGATAAATACTGATTCACTACCAGGCCTCCTCACTGACACTCACATTCAGGGGGTCTGGGTCGGTCCTATACTGGTTTTCCAGCTATCAGGCTGGGCACCATGAGGTCCCCCTTGTTCAGGTCAGCTGTTTCTCTGGGTTTCTCCAGCCTGGTCTTGACCCCTTTGCTCACCATTCCTCCATCTCTGCAACTGGATTCTAGGAGTTCGGCTCAATGTTTCTGCTTCCATCGGCTACTGGATGAAGGCTCTAGGGTAGTATATAAGGTAGTCATCAATCTCATTATCAGGGAAAGGCATTTAAGGTAGCTGCCCCACTATTGTTTAGATTGTTAGTTGGGATCATCCTTGTAGCCCTCTGGACATTTCCCTAGTGCCAGATTTCTCTTTAAACCTATAATGGCTCTCTCTATTATGGTGTCTCTTTCCTTGCTCTGCTCTATTCTTCTCCTGACTCAATCTTCCTGCTCCCTCATGCCCTCTTCTCCCCTTCTCTTTCTCCTAACTCCCTCTTCCCATCTCCCCATGCTCCCAATTTGCTCAGGAGATCATGTCCCTTTCCCCTTCTTCAGGGGACCATGTATGTCTCTCTTAGGATCCTCCTTGTTTCTTAGCTTCGCTGGCTGGTAATCCTTTGCTCTATGTCTAATATCCATATACGAGTGAGTACATACCATGCTTCTCTTTTTGTGACCGGGTTACCTCATTCAGGATGGTTTCTTCTAGTTCCATCCATTTGCCTGAGAATTTCAAGGTTTCGTTATTTTTTTCCACTGAATAAGTACCCCACTGTGCAAATATACCACATTTTCTCTATCCACTCTTCAGTTGAAGGTCATCTAGGTTGCTTCCATGTTCTGACTATTACAAATAATGCTGCTATGAACATAGTTGAACAGATGTCCTTATTGTATGAATTTGCCTCTTTTGGTATATGCCTAAGAGTGGAATTGCTGGGTCTTGTGGTAGACTGATTCCCATTTTCCTTAGAAACCGCCAAACTGATTTCCAAAGTAGCTGTACAGAGTTTGTACTCCCACCAGCAGTGGAAGAATGTTCCCCTTTCTCCACATCCTCTCCAGTATAGACCATTGTTGGTGTTTTTTTACTTTAGTCATTCTGACAGAAGTGAGATGGTATCTCAGAGTTGTTTTGATTTGCATTTCCCTGATGGCTAAGAATGTTGAGCACTTTCTTAAGTGTCTTTCAGTTATTTTAGATTCCTCTATTGAGAATTCTCTATTTAGTTCAGACCCCCTCTTTTTAATTGGATTATTTGGTGACTAACTTCTTGAGTTCTTCGTATTTTTTGGAGATCAGCCCTCTGTTAGATGTGGGGTTAGTGAATATTGTTTCCCATTCTGTGGGCCGCCTTTTTGTCTTGCTGACTGTGTCCATTGCCTTACAGAAGCTTCTCAGTTTCATGAGGTCCCATTTGTTGTCATCTCACTGTCTGTGCTACTGGTGTTATGTTCAGGAACTGTCTCCTGTACCAATTCGTTCAAGGATACCTCCCACTTTCTCTTCTTAGAGGTTCAGTGTGGCTGGATTTATGTTGAGGTCTTTGATCCATTTGGACTAAAGTTTTGTGCATGGCGATAGACATGGATCTATCTGCAGTCTTCTGCATGCCAGCATCCAGTTATGCCAGCACCATTTGTTGAAGATGCCTTCTTTTTTCCATTGTATAGTTTTAGCTTCTTTGTCAAAGATCAGGTGTTCATAGGTGTGTGGGCTAGGATCAGTGTTTTCAATTCAGTTTTGTTGCATACCAGTGTGTTGAGTAGATAGATTCCAAAGGGCATCCACGTTGTGACTGGCTTTTTAAATTGACAAGATAAGTCATGCTAAAGTTCAAGAGTAATGGATTGCAAGTAATAGTTTCATGGTAATGATGATGGCTTAATGATGGAATTATATGGAGGAGATAAATCAACTAAGGGAACTGTTGTGTTTGTTGCCTGTAGCTCCTAAGATGAAAGTATTTATTTTTTTGTAATAGTTTTAGTGACAAGGATATTTTACTTATACTATGTCAATCACGATGCCTAATCACTAGTTAATATTAGTAGTAGTAGTAGTATTGATTTTTTAAAATCCTGTTTTAGACAGGGCTTAAGTATGGAGCCCCGGCTGACCTGAAATTCACTATAGACTTGGCTGGTTTCAAACTCACAGAGACCAGCCTGCCTGATTAAAGATGTGTGCTGTCACTCCCAGCTTCATACGATGTTTTTGAACATGTTAAAATTGTCCAAAATGGGAGATCTTTACATTTTCTGGTAACTTCTTTAATTTCTTTCTTTAAAGACTCAAAGTTCTTGCTATACAGGTCTTTCGTGGTATTGGCACAAAAATAGACAGGTAGACCAACGAAACAATCTAGCGTTATGAGGACTTGGGTCAATGAGGCTGTCTGTCATCCAGCAGTCCAGAGGCCACCGGCACACGTGCCTGAAGTATGGGAGGTGGCCTGCCTGTCATACTCAAGACAATCTAACGAGGTCTCTACTCCTCTGTCTGGGCTCCTGCCTCGCCCCCCCCCAAGTCCTCCACCCCCTACCTACATTCCCAAGGTTCTAGAAAGAAGTGTCTACAGAAGGAATAAAAATAGACCACTCCTTCAGCGCCTTCACAGCTTCCTACATCCACAGAGTTTCTCACAGGGCCAGGCAGTCATGAAATGAGAAACTCAGCGGCATTTGGGAGACAGAGAGGCAAGTAGATCTCTGGGACTTGGAGACAAACTGACCTATATAATAAATTCCCAGCCAGTCAGGTCTACACAATGAGACCTTGGCTCGAAAAGGAAAAGCATAGGGAGCTCCAGCGTCAACCTGGACCCCAGAATCCAGGTCTAGCATCCTAACTAAGCAATGCTTCTGAATGAGGCATGGCTGCACACTCCTCCCATTTGTAAAAGCTACCAAATTCTAATAAGATAATTGAGTGTCTAATTTCATCCAAATGAACACACACATTCAACAACACCTGGAGAGAGCCAGGCCAGGTAGCCCACACACTGAATCCTAGCACTTTAGAGGCTAAAGAGGGGGGTTTCTGAACTTAAAGTCAGCTAGTCTCAAAACAAAAAGCACACAGGAGTTAGAGGCAGCAGGAACAGAAGTACAAGATCGCTTTCCATACCAGACCAAGGCTGGCCTGGGCTACAAGATAAAAAGTATTTCTTCATGTGCAGCACACAGTTCACCTCAAGCCTGTCAGACTGGCGGACATGGGAGCTGCTAGGTTCTGGGGAGGTGTGATTCTACCCCGTGAAAAGAATGAACTCTTTGAAAAGCCTGCAAAAGAGGAATTCTGTGGGCACCCGCTTCCATGCTCCAGCCTGAGCTCAAGTGACTCTTAAGTTGGAAACACAGAATAATTCAGACTGCTTTGCTTAGTGTATGCCCAGCTACCTAGAGTGACTGGGAGTTAAAAAAAAAATTAAAGTTACTGTTCCCAGCATGAACCTGAGTACAGTGTGCATACTCTTAGGAAAGAAAAGCAATGCACACTGCGGATTGCTGCGGACAGCTGATGTTTCTTTCGACAATGTAAATGTCTACTGCCTGAAGACTTCCGTGAGAGTAGCCAAGGAAAAGCACACACTCTTGTTGGTTTTTACTCCTTCCAAGTCTTTATTTGCCAACAATCATTTATCACTTACAATCACAAGCAATTTTAAAAATCCAGTTCTAGATATATATAATATTTTGTATATAATTTTATATATAATGTATATTATAGACCTACAGAAAGTGATATTAAATGGAAATCAGAAGGCGTGGTGGCACAAGCCTTTAATCCCAGCACTCAGGAAACAGAATGTGGGTCACTGAGTTCTAGGCCAGCTACAGCTACATAGTAAGACTCGGTCTCAAGAAAGAAAAAAAATCTATTAATAAGTAAATAAGCTAAAAAGTAAGTATGCTATGTAGAGATTTTGCTGGTGGTACAGGCCTGTCATCCCAGTACATAAGAGGCAGAGGCAGGAGGATGACAAGTTCTGAAGAAGCCTACATGAGAGACACAGAAAGACAAAGACAGAGAGATTGAGAGGTATGATAGCTCCTTCCTGTAATTCAGAACTTGGGAGACCGAAGCAGAAAGATTGCAATAAGTTTGAGCCAGTCTAGACTAATAGTGAGTTCCAGGTCAATCTGACATTCAATGTGAGATCCTGTCTCAACAAATAACTGATGAATAAGTATAAAATGTTAGAATAAAAACACAATATGTATACAGGTGAGAATAGTCACTTTTTTATTTTTGCTTTTTTTTTTTAAGTTCCTTACAATGCAGCCCTGTCTAGTCTAAAACTCAATATATACACCAAACTCATAGCAATCCTTCTGCCTTAGTCTCCTGAGTCTGGGACTAAAAGTGTATGCCACCAAACCCTGCCCATCACTTTTAAAGTAACCGTGTGAGGGCTGAAGACACCACACAGTGCTTAGAACTGCTTGTTGCTCTTGCAGAGGACCTGAGTTCAGTTCCTAGCACAACTGCCTATCACTCCAACTCTGGGACACCTGACTCCCTCTTCTGTGCTCCTAGGACCCTCACAGCCACACACACACATACAGACAGACACATAAGTACACATAAAATACAATACATTCCTTTAAAACTCCAGTTGGCAGAGCTGAGGAGATCGCTCAGTCATTGAGAACACTTGTTGCTCTTCCAAGAAGACTAGGGAGGCTCCTTGACCCGGGTCATGGGACTCACAACTGCTTGCAATTTCAGTTCTGGCTGACCCAATTTCCTCTTCTGGACTCTGTGGCACCCATGGAGACACACACACATACATACATGCAGGAATGCTCACACACACAAAAAATAATTAATTAATTAATTAATTAATCACGTAGATTAGATGTGATGATACATGGTCCCAGCACTCGGAAAACAGAAGCAAGAATATTGAACATTCAAGCTCATCCTTGCCTCACCTTTATAGGGTATTCAAAGCCTGAGCTACATGACACCCTTGTCTCAAGTATACATACATACATAAATATTTAATTTAAAATGTTTTATGTATATACATTTACGTATGTATGTATGTATGTATACATATATACATATATGAAAAGTCATGGAGCTAAAGAAATATTAAGCCAAATACAAATTGAGACTAAATCTTAAAAGAATCTTTTAACGGCAATTCTTGGTAGGCACAGGAAATGAATCTCAATGACTGTTTGGAGACCTACCAAATGTCAGGCACCCTTCAACATGTCTCATTTCATATGCTCCCCCCTAGAACACTAAAGCTGGCCTTACAAACAAACAACTAACAACCATGTATGTTGCTCCTATAGGACAGAGAATCTTGCTCCAGCCAATGTTTTCAGCAAGACTTAAGTGAAGGCACATAACACTTGCTCATTGAACCTGTAGGTGTATATGTATAAGAAAACACCAATTGGGCTCCCTTAAATATATATAAATATTATATGCACTTATACTTCAATAGAGCCGAACACAGCTTGTGGATGGCATGAATATCAAGGAATTTCTGAAACTGAGATAATAAGAAAGTGATACAGAAAAATCTTAGATGGATGGGATGGGTGGTTTTCAGCCTAATAATATGAAATAAAGTGGAATTAAATTCTGGGCAGTGGCGGCACACACCTTTAATCCCAGCACTCAGGAGGCAGAGGCAGGCAGACCTCTGAGTTTGAGACAAGCCTGGTCTACAGAGCAACTTCCATGACAGTCCGAGCTACACAGACAAACTATGTCTCAAAAAAAAAAAGATTCTAGGAATCGGAGAGGTGAATTATGGATTGACAGTCAAAAGAGCCTGATACTCTTATAGAGAACTCAAATTTGATCCTGATAACTAATGCTGGTAACTCCAGGGGGATCAGATACTCTAGTCTTGGCCAGCACCTGAACACATACACACACACACACACACACACACACACACACACACACACACACATAGAGAGATGCTGCTTACCAGCTTCCTTCCCTTGGCTTGCTCAGCTGCCTTTTCATACAGCCAAAACCGACCTGCCCAGGGATGCCACTGCCCACAGCAATCTAGACTCTTCATCATTAATTAACAATAAGGAAATGCCCTCCAGGGCACACACCATTAATCCTAGCCTTCAGGAGCCAGAGTCAGAAGGATCTCTGAGTTGAAGATCAACAAGATTTACACATTGAGACCATGTCAAAAAAAGAAAAGAAGGGAAAAGAAAGAAAAAGGAAACAATAAGTGAAGGAAAAAAAGACAGAAAGAGAAGACCAAAGAAAGAGAAAATACTCTGGTGGTTTGAAAGAAAATAGCCCCCAAAGAGAGGGCATTATTGCATTATTAGGATGTGTGGCTTCATTGGGGTAGGTGTGGTCTTGTTGGAGGAAGTGAGTCACTCTGGGGGCGGGCTTTAAGGTCTCATGTATATTCAAGCCACGCCCAGTATTTAATTTCCTGTTATTGCCTTTGAATCCAGATATAAGGCTCTGAACTCCAGCACCATGTCTGCAAATCTTAGAAAGGAAATATTTAATTAGGGTAGCTTACATCAATAGAAACCCTAACTAAGACAAATACCTTTATAGACATGCCCACAGGCTAACCTAACAAATAGAATTCCACAATAGTAAATACTTCCCTCTTCCTAGGTGTGTCAAGCTAACAACAAAACTGACCAGGACACAAGAAGTTAATTATAAAAATGTAGAATAATATAGGTAGGAAAAAAAGATTCAGTGAGCTCAGACTGACAGTAGGTATAATGTGAAAATAAAAATAAATGCTGAGCATAGTGGACTATGTCTGCAAAATATGAAAAGCTGAGGCAGAAAGTATGTGTTCAAGGCTAGCTTGAGGTATACAGCAAGACTATGCCTCAAAAAACAAAAATAGGGACTGTAAAGGTTAGAAGCTAAAATAGATAGCTCTGGGTTAAAAGCACTTACTGCTTTTGCTGAGGCCCCTGGTTCTGTTCCCAGCGCCCACATGGCAGTTCAAAGCTATTGGTACCTTCGGTTCCAAGGGATCTGATGCTGTCTTAGTTTAGGTTACTACTGCTATGAAGCAACATCATGACCAAAAGTAGCTTGGGGAGGGAAGGGTTTATTTGGTTTATAGTTCTATATCACTCTTCATCACTGAAGTAAGGATGGGCAGAAACCTAGAAGCAGGAGCTGACGCAGAGGTCGTGGAGGGATGCTGCTTACTGCCTTGCTCCTCGTGGCTTGCTCAGCCTGCTTTCTTACAGAAGCCAGGACTGTCAGTCCAGGAATAGCACCGCCCACAATGGGCTGGGCCTTTACCCATCAATCACTAAGAAAATGCCCTGCTAAGCATGCCTACAGACCAATCTTAGACAGGCATTTTCTTAATTGAGGTTTTGGGGGGACTTCAAAGTGGGCTCAGGACACCCCAAGATCAAGTTCTCAGCACACAGGAGATGTATTTGACCCAGAGGAACAGAGGGCAGGGATATGGAAGAAAGAAAGAGGCAGAGGATGAGGGAGAAAAGGAAGGAAACAAGAGAGAGGTTAGAAAAGGGGCAAGAAGAAGCAGAAGGGATATTATTGTCTCAAAGAGACAAAGGACTGCCTCTGGCGATATAGAGGACTCAGACACATCCCATAGGCAAATGGCAGTTTATAAAGATTAAAAGGGGAACTGCATGTTAGGATGAGGTGTTTAATTTTGATTGGGCAGGGTAATTATGTTAAGAGGGTTTTTGATTGCTGGACATCAATAATTTCTTAACTGGACCTTGGCAGTCAGTCTCAGGAGGAAGTGGCCAAATAAGGGAATAGAACTTGGGGGCTAGCTTTAGGAGTGTAAACTAACAGTTTTTAGCAGGGCAGGGGGAATGAGGATAGAGTCATGTTTGCTGCCCCAGCCAACTAGAGCCCCTTGAAGCTTCCTCATCCCAGAAGGCTTTAGCTTGTGTCAAGGTGACATAAAACCATTCAGCACAGATGCCCTCTCTGGCCTCCACCAACAATGGTGTGCAGGAGGGATGTGAGAGATGGCTCAGAGGTTAAGAGCACTTGTTGCTCTTACGGAAGACCCAGGTTCAATTCCCACAACTCACATAGGGCTCTCGGTCATCTGTAATTCCAGTTCTGAGTGACCTTCTACTGTCTTCCGGCCTCCACAGGCATCATGCCGAACACCTATACACATAAGACAATATAGTAATTTAAAATGTTTTAATGTGAAGTAGAAGCAACAGTTATTTCCATTGAGCATTTTAAAGTTGGTGACAAGGAGGAAACTAATAAAACCGTTGTCTGACTGCATGACTGTATACAGGGAACAGACTACTCTAGAACATCTGTGTGGAGATGAATTCGTGGTGGTTTTTCAGGGATGGGAAAGGTGACATTTTATAGCCCTTTTCTCTTTGCTTTCTGAATGTGGACAAGACGTGACCGGGTGCCACATGCTCTGTCTGTCATAAAGAACTATATCATTTCAACAATGAGTCCAAATAAACCCTTCCTTTTTATGCTGTGGACACAACGTGATCAGATGCCACATACTCTGTGTGTCATAATGAACTATATCCCTTCAAACGGTGAGTCCAAATAAGCCCTGCCTTTAAAAAAAAGATTATACTTCAAAGCCTCGTTTTGCAGACAGTAGTCACTCCATGACAGAAACCTACATACAACTTCTACACCCTCATAGATACAATAGAAGGATGGTTGTTTAATGCAGTGGGTGTGGTCTTGAGACATTTTTCCCAGAAAGAGGGCAGAGGAGGGATCCAGGAAACAGCACGTGTAATGGGTCAGTGCCAGTCTGTGCTTCAAGTGAAGTCTGTGAGATTATGTGTGCATGGCACAGCGTTTCTTCCCAACATCCTTGAAAGGGAGGAAGAGAGCCAGGTAGTGTGGAGAACGCCTTTAATCCAAGCACTTGGAAGGCAGAGGCAGACAGAGGGCAGGCAAGGTTACACAGCAAAACAAGGTGTCAAAAAAAAAAAGGAAAGAAAGAAAGTAGGAAGGGAGGGAGGG
The DNA here is from genome assembly GCF_017639785.1 of Mesocricetus auratus. Lineage (NCBI taxonomy): Eukaryota > Metazoa > Chordata > Mammalia > Rodentia > Cricetidae > Mesocricetus > Mesocricetus auratus. The sequence continues at coordinate 8,650,667 of NW_024429185.1, forward strand.
GCAGAGGAAGGAAGGAAGGAAGGAAGAGAGGGAGGGAGGGAGGGAAAGAGGGATAAAAAGAAAGGAAAGGAAGAAGAGAAAATGCCACTGTCGCACGGGATTTTTTCCCTCCCGCCTGTCATTCTCTGACGTAGACAGACGTTAGAATTCAAATACCAAAAATATTCCTTGGTAACCAGAGAGTTTGCTTATTTGCTGTGAGCTGTGAATGAGCCCTTTATCTGAACTCTGGCAGATGTTTTCTTTGGGTTACGGCATTCATTTTGCCAGGTCCTTTGACCCTCAGTGCATACACACAGCATTTACACAAGGCAGGAGACTGGACAAGGAGGGCCTGTTCCTCACAGTCCCCAAGCCTTCCTAATGGTGCCACTCAAGGGTGCCACATCACAGAAGAGCAGAGTGCAGAGAGAAAAGGGAGGTGACAAAGACACGCAGAACCTTCTGGAGAGAGGACAAGGGCAGGAAGGAAAGCCATTCCCTCCTAGCACACCACTGGGACGGGGACTGTGAGGCCATCTTCAAAATGCAAGCTTTGTCTATTGGTTGGTGTTAACAAGCTATAGACTGCCTGGTCTCATCGAGCCTTCTGAACATCTCTGCAACCCACATTTGCCATCTCCACGAAATTCAGGTTTTTACACTGAGTTGCTTGTGTGTGCTTCTTTCACTGAATCAATGAATACTCACAGAAATTTTTATTACAGGCTGGGAACGTAATTCAGGGCAGCGTGCATCAAGGGCTGGGTTGGAGCCCCAGAACTGCACACCCCAGGTATGGCTGTGCAGACCTGTGATCCCAGCACCCAGGGGATGGGAGGCAAGAGAATGAGAATTTCAACGTTGTAGAAAGCTTGAGGCTAGCCTGGACTACATGAGACACTGTCTCAAACAGAAAGAAAGAAAGAAAGAAAGAAAGAAAGAAAGAAAGAAAGAAAGAAAGAAAGAAAGAAAGAAAGAAAGAAAGAAAGAAAGGAGAGAGGGAGGGAGGGAAGGAGGAAGGGAGGGAGGGAGGGAGGGAGGGAGGGAGGGAGGGAGGGAGGGAGGGAGGGAGGGAGGGAGGGAGGAAGAGAAAAGACAGAAAGAAAGACATTTTTGTTGTGCTACACGGAAGTCACTTTTCTAAGCCATCCCAACCCAGAGATGAACATGGTTATCATGGCGCTTTAGTCCAGACAAACAGCAAAATCCAGTGGCTCATAAGTACTGGAATGACAATTGAGCAATGTCAGACCCAGTTTCTATTGGAACACAATGGAAATGGTGTTTGAACTGGGAGATGCTCGGAAACTATGGTTAGACCACATTCAGGCTTCTAGGTAGGGGATCGTCTAGCAAAGGGCTAGAACACATTCAGGTTTCCAGACAGAGAATATTCTAGCAAAGAGTTGGGCAGAATGAGCCTCACGTGTCTAGGACAACAAGTGAGGCCAGCCTTGGAGCCAGGAGTCACAGATGAGTTGGGCTGGCCACACTGACTCTTCTAAGGAAGGAATGGGAAAAGTCATTTGTAGTTTGCCACACGAGAGGCACAATCAGGACTTGAGACTTAGTAGTCAACCCTGGGGTAAACCCTAGCTGAGAGTTAGAGTGGAAGGTGGGAATTGCATTTGTGAAGAAGATTCTCAATTCTAAAGGCTGGTGAAGTAGGGTGGTGGAGAAAGTTAGCCTTGGTTTGGTTTGGTCTGGTCTGGTCTGGTTTGGTTGGGTTTGGTTTGGTTTGGTTTGGTTTGGTCTGGTCTGGTTTGGTTGGGTTTGCCAAGCTTTAGTGTAGCCGGAGCTGGTCTCCTACTACTAGATAGGACTTGGAGGAAACCCTGACCCCTAGAGAAGCTTCAGGGAACTCGTGATTCATTTCTGCACCAAGTGTCCTGATTTGAAATGTCTGCAGGGACTGGCGTGTGTACACGGGCCCTTGGGTACTCATAAGAAGTGCCACTCTCCTCGGTGGTGTGTCTGACCCACAATACCGCTTTGCTTTTGCATGAAGTTTCCTGGCTATTTTGCAAATATATATGTATCTACGTATGTACATGTACATATACATATACATATACGCTAAAGTGTCCACAGAACCAGAATATGGGGTGCACAACCCAAGAAAACATAGCTGTTTTTCAGATATTCCTCTAAGAATTTCAAGAACAGGAGCAGTAGGGAAACACCATCTTTGTATTTACAAAATCAGTGTGTGTGTGTGTCTGTGTGTGTGTGGTGTATCTGTGTGTGTGGTGTGTATGTGATATGGTGTATGTGTAGTCTACACATGGTATGTATCTGTGTGTGGTATGTGTGTGATGTGTATATGTGTGTATGTGGTATGTGTGTATAGTGTGTATGTGATGTGTGTGTGGTGTATATGTGTATGTGTGTGGTATGTATATGTATGTGTGTGTATGTGATGTGTATGTAGTATGCGTATGTGATGTGTGTCTGTGTTTATGTTTGTTTTTTTTCTTTTTTAATACTTATTATGTATACAGTGTTCTATCTGCATACATGCTTGCACATCAGAAGGTGACATCAGATCTCATTGTAGATGGTTATGACCCATCATGTGGTTGCTGGGAATAGAACTCAGGACCTCTAGAACAACAGGCAGTGCTCTTAACCTCTGAGCCATCTCTCCAGCCCCTGTGTTTATATTTGATGTGTGTATATATGGATATGGTATGTATGTGGTGTGGAGGTGTGACATGTATTGTGTGAGGTGTGTATGTGGTCTGTGTATGTGTGTGTATAATGTGTGTGGTGTGTGTAGCATGTGTGTGGTATGTATGTAGGGGTTGCTGTAGGAAGGTTTAGTCTGTATATGTGGTGTATGTGATGTGTACGCATGTGTGGTGTGAGTATGTGATACATGTGTGTGATGTCGGTGAGTGTGTGTACATCCAGTGTGTCTGGTGTGTGTGTGTACATGGTGTGTGTGTGTGTGTTTGTGTGTGTTTACTCACTGGAAACTGAACCTAGGACATCACATATGCTAAGCATACATTCAACCACCCAACTATATCCCAGCTTGAAGACAGTACAGACGTCACACCCAGACGATGGTGGTAAGACCTTCGTTGTAGAGTTAAGACACGGTGATGGAGAGTGCCCGCTCATGGGCTTTGTCCATCAGAGGCAATTAGGGTCCTCCTTCAGAAGTCATAAGCACCTGACAATGTCACCTACTGTGTGGTATCACCCAGCTTTACATGGAAAAGGGAGAAATGCTATAGAAATGCTATTTTGACTTGTTCATTGTTACTAGAACAACAGCCCAGGGGATGCTGGAGTAGAAAGAACAATGTATGTGGTCTGTATCCAGAAAACATCAGCGGTTATCTCCATCCAGAACACCTACACTAACATCACTGTTTCAGCTCATGTACAGCTCATCTGTAAAGCTCTTCCTAGCAGACACAAGGCTCTAACCACTAAGTAAATAAATGCACAGTAGAATATCACATAACACCAGACATGGAGGCACACACTTGTAATTCTAGCACTGGGAGGCAAGGGCAGGACAAACACAGTAAACCTGCCTGGGATGTACATCATGACCCTGTCTCAACACAAACAAGCGAAAGTAAGGTTTTGTTTTGTTGTTGCTTCTGGATTTTTGTTTGCTTGCTTGCTTTGAGACAGGGTCTCACTTTGTCGGCCTGGAACTCACAGAGATCCTTCTGTCTTCTGAGAGCTGGGATTAAACTCTTGCACACCCACACTCAGCAAGCAAGAGTGTTAATTCCAAGCATTGAGACTGGAGGCTATGTGAGGCTGTTTTAGGTTAACACGAGGCACCACATAGGCACCGCACCGCATCCCTGGATTCAGCGATTCCTTCTCTTCCTTCTCTACCCTCCAGCATGCATGTGCCAGTAGGTGGCACCATATATCTCTTTTCTGACCTACTTCATTTTCCTGTATATTGACAACAAAATTAAGTTCTGGTTTCTATAACTTCATAGCAGAATTAATAATCTTCACAGTCCTTGAAGAAACGGGTGTGATACATCCTATTTCAAAATACTAATAAGTTACAAGATGTGTATGAGCGTGTTTCTCTACTAACCACGGGGGTTAACATTCTCCAAACTCACACAATTCTGTGGGGTGGTTTTGCTGGTAAGCCTCATCTCCTCCCTTTTTTCTTGAATGAGTCTTGGGGTCCCTCTGCTCCCCCCTATAGCCAATAGGATGCCCACATTCCCCTGTGTGTCCTTCAAAGTGAATCCTGGCTTTGTTTCTTCCCTTTTCTTTTTTGCTAAGTTTTCAATGTTGCTAAAACATTAGCTCAGTGTTAACAACCTCACATGAGATCTTTCCCAATTACCATTTGTCCTTCCATCCATCCTGCGTGTGGAGACACAGTTACTATCAAAATCAGCTTCAGTCTGTCTCACCCTACTAAAGACCTGTGTTCACATTAACAGGGGACAGTGAAACAACTCAGCAGGTAACACACTGCACAAGAGTCGTAACCTGAGTTTGATGCCTGGAACCCGTGTACAGGTGGGAAGAGAGAACAGACTCCACAGCGTTGTCCTGGGACCACACACACACACACACACACACACACACACCACCACCACCACCACCACCACCACCACCACCACCACCACCACCATCATACTGGGCCTTCTTTTAAAAAAAAAAAAGGCTGGAAGTTCAGGCAATGGTAGAGCATACTTTTAATCCTAGCAGCACTCAGGAGGCAGAGGCAGGTGGATCTCTGTAAATTCAAGGTCAACCTAATCTACAGAGCTAGTTCCAGGACAGCCAAGAAGGCTACACAGAGAAACCCTGTCTCAAAACAAACAAACAAACAAAAAAAAATGGCATCTCATGTAGTGCCCTCCTGCTCTCCATACTTTGAAATCCTGTCTCCCTGCATGAATCTCTTAAATGCTGGGATTACAGGCACATACCATGGCATTTTTCTGTCTTATTTTTAAAACCATTTAAATATTGCAGTTACTTTAATTTTGTCCATACATGCACCCCATCTTTTAAAAAGTGAAGAGGGGGCCAGGCAGTGGTGACTCATGCCTTTAATCCCAGCACTCTGGAGGCACAGGCAGGTGGATTTCTGTCACTTCAAGGCCAGCATGGTCTACAGAGTTAGCTCTAAACCAGTGTCCAAAGCTACAGAGAAACCCTGTCTCAAAAAAACTAAAAATAAAAAGTTGGGAGGAGGATGCTAGCATGGTGGTATGTTAATCCTAGCAGAAGGGAAACTGAGGCAGGTAGATCTCTATGAGTTCAATTCAAGGTCATCCTGGTCTACATAAGAGAAGGCTATGAAGTTAGATGCTATCTAACACAAATAGAGAGAGAAGGAGAGGGAGAGAGAGAGAGAGAGAGCTTTTACCCCCAGTCCACAAATTCATCCAAAGAATATATTGAGATCATCTGAATACCACACTCAAAGGAACCTGAGGCCTTGGGGAAGAGACTGATAAATTATTCCCTTACATAATAGATGAAGGATTTGAGGTGTTTTCTGGTGGGAAGATGTGACCACTCTTTCTCTAGGTGTCTTCAGAATTCCCCTAGGTTCCTGGCAGTATTGCAATAGTTTAAACAGTTGGCACTGTCTAAAAGAAAGATAGACAGCAGTTGTTCCACGAAAGAGATACTACGTGTGTGTGTGTGTGTGTGTGTGTGTGTGTGTGTGTGTGTGTGTGTGTTGCTAAATGCCAACATGGATGTCTTTATGTCTTTAGTTAGGGTTTCTATTGCTGCTAAGAGACACTATGACCACAGTGACTCTTATAAAGGAAAAACATTCAATTGGGTGACTTACAGTTTCAGAGGTTTAGTCCATTGTCATCCTAGTGGGACATGGTGGCATGCAGGCAGACATGGTCCTAGAGAAGGAGCTGAGAGTTCTACATCTTGACCCGAAGGGAACAGGAAGTGGTCTGAACTAGGTGTATCTTGAGCATAGGAGACCTCAAAGACCATCCCCACAGTGGCACACTTCCACCAACAAGACCACACTTCTTCCAACAATAGTGCCGCTCCCTGTGGGTGCCATTTTATTTCAAACCACCTCAATGTGTGTGCATTGAGGCAAAGAATACCAAGTCTTCCTCTATCATTTGCCTCCTCACTCCATTTTAGACAGCATCTCTCACTGAACCTGGAGGCAGACTGTCAACAGCAAATTCCACTGATCCTCCTGTCTCCATCCCCAACAGTGCTGGAGTTATAGGTGCATGCAAAGTCACACTAGGTTTCTTTCTGTTTTTTTTAAGACTTTTATTATTTTTATTATGTGGATGATGGGGGATGTCCTTCTGTATATATGTTTCTCTATTGGTTGATGAATAAAACACTGATTGGCCAGTCGCCAGGCAAGAAGAATAGGCAGGGCTACCAGACAAGGAGGATTCTGGGGAAAGGATGCAGAAGCTTTGAGAGGGAGACACAATGTAGCAGCCAAAAGGAGTAGCATGCTGGAGCATTATGGGTAAGCCACAGCCTCATGGCAACATATAGCTTAATAGAAACTGGTTAATAATTAAGAGAGAGCTAGCCAATAAAAAGCCTGAGCCATTGGCCACACAGTTTATAATTAATATAAGCCTCTGTGTGTTTGTTTGGGCCCGAAGGGTGGCAGGACCAGGCAGGAAAGAAACTCCATCTTCATGTGTACATATGGGAGTCTGTGCTATTGTAGATTATTTTAAGATGTGCTACATTTGTTTATGCTATGGAATGTTTAGTGGTGCAAACATTACTGCATTCTTTTATGTTGCATTTGTTCATCTCTATGAAACTGTGTTACTTTGCCCGTCTAAAACACCTGATTGGTCTAATGAAGAGCTGGACATCCAATAGCAAGGCAGAAGAAAGGATAGGAGCTGGCAGGCAGAGAGTGTAAGTAGGAGGAGAAATATGGGGAGAGGAGACCGAGAAATGAGAGAAGGAGAAGGACTCCAGGGGAAGCCACCCAGCTACACAGCAAACCATGGAGTAAGAAGAAAAGCAAGGTTTATAGGATAAAGAAAGGGAAAGGCCCAGAGGCAAAAGATGACAGAATAATTTAAGCTAAGCAAAGCTGGCTAGAAACAAGCTAGGAAAAGACCATTCATAAGGAAGAATAAGCCTCTGTGTGTGTTTATTTGGGAGCTGGGTGGCAGGCCCCCAAAAGAATAAAAGAGAAAAAAAATCAACTCCACTGTGCATGTGAGTTCAGGTGCCTGATGAGGCCAGCAAAAGGCGCCTGGGCCTGGAGCTGGAGTTACAGAAAACTGAAAGCCTCCTGACATGGGGACTAGGAATCAAACTTGAGTCTTCTGGCAGTGCAACACATACTCTTAACCACTGAACCATTTCTCCAGCCCCAGTGATATAACTTTTCCCTCAGGAACTATTTCCTCTTTCTATATCTGTGCCCTAGGGGTCTAAAATTAACATTTTTCTAGTTGAACTGTTAATATCTAATCTTTATTTGATTTGGTTTGTGATTTAACCCAGCAAGGATTGAGGAAAAAAAATAAGTTCCAAGGTCTTGAGTTTTACACACACACACACACACACACACACACACACACACACACACACACACAAGAAAAAACTTTAATTGTATATTCACCATATGGCTAGCAGATGCCAAGTCATTTCCCACCTTAAAGGAAAGAGATTTTACTCTGAATCTGTATGTAGTCAAAGCATATGAATGCCAACATTACTGCTTCAAAGATCTAATGAAGGGCTGGAAACATGGCTCAGAATTTAAAAACACTTGCTGCTCTTCCCAAGAATACAAATCAGATCTTAGCGGCCACTTCTGGCAGCTCATGATTGCCAACTCCAGATCCAGTGCCCTCTTCTGGCCTCCAAGGGCACCTTAACACACAAATACACGTAACTTACACACACACACACACACACACACACACACACACAAATAAATAAATGATGGCGGATAGACAGACAGACAGTTTTTGCTCCTCCTGGTTCCACAGCCCTTTAGTTCCAAATAAATACACAAAGGCTTATATTAATTATAGACTCTTTAGTCAATGGCTCAGGCTTCTTATTGGCTAGCTCTCTCTTAATTATTAACACATAACTATTAATCTGTGTATTTCCACATGACATTATCGTACTAGAGAACGCCTGGGCATCTTACCTTCCCAGTAGCTACATGGCATCTCCTCACTGCCTTCATCTTCCCAGAATTCTCCTAGTCTGGTAGCTCCACCTATACTTCCTGCCTGGCTACTGGCCAATCAACATTTATTCATCAACCAATAAGAGAAACATATATTCATAGCATGCAGAAGGCCATCTCCTGTCAATAGATAGATATGCTGGATAGATGATAGATAGATAGATAGATAGATAGATAGATAGATAGATAGATAGATAGATGAATGAATGATAGATAGAACTTTATTGAAATAATGAAATGGGGTGATTGAAATGGCCCAGCAGGTAAAGGCACGTGCAACAGAAGCCTGCCAACTAGAGTAGAATCCCCACAACCCACATACATGTTCAAGGACAGAGCTGACTCCACCGAGGAGTCCGCTGATGTCCACATACTTGCACCCACAAACACATCATGCACACATGGCATAATAGATAATGATAAGTGAGATATACCTGCTTTTCGCTAAGGTTCAAATCCCCATTCCTTTTCCTATTATGCAAAGCAGGTTTGATTTAATCATGTCAAGTCAGTACTGAAAACATACACAAACACAGCTTTTCTACTTTTTAAAAAGATTTATTTATTTTCATTTTATATACATGAGTGTTTTGCCTTCATGTATACATGTGCACCTTGTGCGAGCCTGGTACCTGAAAAGGGCAGAAGAGGGTATCATATTCACCGGAATGAAATTCCAGACAGTTGTAAGTCACCAGGTGGGTGCTAAGAAGCAAACCCAGGTGCTTTCTACCAGAAGCAAGTGCTTTTGACCACTGGGCCATCTCCCCACTCCCACCCCATTCTTTGTTTTTGTTTGGATGCTTGTTTTTGGTTTGGGTTGGATTATGTTTTTTAGACAGAATTTTGGCTCTGTAGAATAGACTAGCCTCAACTCACAGTCATCCTACTCTGGCCTCCCTAATGCTAAAACGACAGCCAATTATCACCCCACCAAGTCATACTTTATTTTCACCAAGGCCAATGACGTTGTTCTGGGCACAAAGGTATTTTGGTAAGATTTAGCATATGTGCTTGGTTCTGAATAAATAATTGCTGAGAAATTCTCTGGACCACGGTGTCCCTAAGATGATGTTTGTTTCCTACTGTAGGTGAAAACACCTTTGGTCTTTCATGGAGTTTCCATTCACCAACCTGGAGATGGCGTTCATTTTACTGGCTTTCTTTATCTTTTCCTTGTTTACGCTGGCTTCCATCTACACCAGCCCTAATGAAAGGAACGAAGGTAAAACAGAAAAAGATGGAGAGCCCATCGTGGCCTCTGTCTTTTCCTTCACAACCGTCTTTCTGTGTAGCTGGATTTGGTATCGTTTCTATTCTGTGTATGAGAATGAGTGTGTTTGGTCTTATGGGTTGTGTGTGTGTGTGTGTGCATGCATGTGTGTGTGTGTGCATGCATGTGTGTGTGCACGCATGTGTGTGTGTGTGCACGCAAGTGTGTTTATGTGGGTGGTGTATTGTGCTGCATATGTATGCGCAGGTGAGTTTGTGGGTGGTGTATGTGCGTGTGCATGGGTGTTTATGTGTGGTATGTGTGTGGTGAATGTGTGTGTGCATGTGAGTTTGTGTGTCTGTGTGGGTGAGTATATGTGTGACTTCACTTAAGTGTGTATGCCTGGGAGGGAGAAGCATTAGAATGTTTTTAAACAGATTCTCTCATGGCTCTGGAAATGGAGCTTAGTGGGGCTAGGGCTATAGCCCAACTGATAGAGTGCTTGTCCACCACACAGGACGTCCTCTGCGCATGTACCAGATGTGGTGGCATAGACCTGTAATCCATCACTCTGAGGGTGGAACCAGGAGGACCAAGAGTTCAAGACCCAGCCTGGAACACAAGAAACTCTGTTTCAAAAACTAATTAATTCTCATCAAAGCTCAAACATGAAAAAAAAAAAGGAAGACATATTTTGAACCCTAACACCAAGTGTTAAAAGGAAGCGTATGGGTGTGCTAGGTAGTCCAGGCCCCACCAAGATCAAACAATAACTCAGGGAGAATTCTTGAGACCAAGAAAAATTACGCATGCATATCAAAATATATGCCAAGTACATTTTATGTTTATAGAGAATAAGATAAAATCATAATCAAGTTGTGCTTGTGGGGTTTTGTTTGTTTATTTTTGAGTCAAGTTCTCATCATGTAGCCTTGACTGTCCTTTACTTACTATATAGACCAGAATGGCCTTGAACCTGCAGGTTCTTTACCTCACAAGAGCTGAGATTAAAGGCTTGTGGCAACACGCCTGGCTGCACTTGCAGCAGTTTGTTTTGATTTGGATTTTTACTTTTTATATGTATGAATGTTGTGCCTGCCTGCATGCATGTATGTACGTATGTGTGCATGTGTGCATGCCTGGTACCTGAGAATGTCCAAAGAGGCATTGGACCCCCTTGAACTAAGGTTACAGATGGTTCTTAGACCCTGAGTGACTGCTAGAAACCAAGCCCGGGTCTTCCCAGGAATAGCAAGCGCTCTTAAGCACTGAGCCATGTCTCCCGCTCCTTCTTGTTTGGAGCTTTGAACCAAACTTTTTCTCATAGGTTCTTGTCTGTGAGAAGTACTGTCTATAAAATAGATTGTGTCTCACAGACATGCAATGGTAAAATAATCTATTAGAGCACAATGGAGAGGGATTGGAACACAATGGAGAGGGATTGGAACGTAACAGCCCCACTAACTAGATATTCGGATTCCTGCCACACCTTGAGTGGGAAATGGAACTGGAGTCTATAACACCTTGTTCCTGTTTCACAAGTTGTTTGGTTTGTATTTGTTTAAAATGGATTTGTCTGACAGAGTTAGGCCAAAGCAGCACTTACTCTAACTGAGTGGTCATGCATTTCCCTCCTATGGGGGTGAATCTGTGGCTGGCATGGCCTTCCCTGGTGTCTTGAACCAAGACTATTTCTATGTTGGTTCCTTGCCATCACTAACCTCTGGCTCCATACTGTGGACCAATCCAGAAGACTGGAAATCAAATCTTTTGATCTCAGAAGCCAAACACCTAGCCAAAACTTTGAGTTTGAATCTCTAAAGCAAGAAATGTAAAACCAATAATGCCTGTTCTGTGTGTGTGTGTGTGTGTGTGTGTGTGTGTGTGTGTGGCATGTATGCATGTATATGTGTATGGTATGCATGTGTTTGTGTGTGGTGTGTATGTGTGTATATGTATGTGTACATGGTATGCATGTGTGTGGTGTGTATGTGTGTATATGTATATGTACATGAGTATGTATGTGCATGCGCGCATGCGTGTGTGTGTGTGTGTGTGTGTGTGTGTGTGTGTGTGTGTGTGTGTACCTTAACCAAGCAATTATCAGGGAGCTGATGGGCATTAAGCCAGGGAAGAGTCAAGCCAGCAGGAATGTTTTGATGACTTGACCTTCAGAACTGTGTGAGTGGAGTGTGTGTGCACACAGGCACTTGATTTTCATTGTATGTATGTATGTATGTATGTATGTATGTATGTATGTATGTGTGTATTGGGGTATGTATTGGGGCAGGGTCTTAATATTGTAGCCCTGTCTGGCCTGGAGCTCACTATGTAGACCAGACTAGGTTTTTATTGTTGATGTTTTCTTTTTGGTTTTGTTGTTGTTTGATGTTTTGGCTTTTCAAGATGGGGCGGGGGGGAGGGTTCTCTGTGTATCCCTGGCTGTCCTAGAACTCACTCTGTAGACCAGGCTGACCTTGAACTCACAGAGATGGGCCTGCCTCCTTAGTTCTGGGATTAAAGGTATACGCCATCACACCGGGACTACTTATTAATTTTCAAAATAATATTTCATACTTTGAGAATTTCAAGCATATATACATCATCTTTTGATCATATCCATCCCTCACTCTCCACTCCAACTCCCCACAGACTTCTCTCCAACAGATTCTCCCCCATCTTCACGTCTTCCTTTCTGCTTTGTTTCGTTTCTGAACCGCTGAGTCCAGTTACTACTGGCCGTGTTGCATGGCTGTAGGGTCATCCAATGGACCACAGTCAACTACCAGTGGCCACGCCCCCAAAGAAAAATGATGATATTCCCACTCCCTCCCAGCAGCCACCAACTCTCAACAGTGTTTCAGCTGAGGGTTGGGTCTCAAATGCCACAGCAAAATCTATTATTTTGTATGCTTGCAAGTTTAAAAATTATTTTTTAAAAATACATTTTGAGGCTGATGTAGAGTGTTTGCCTAGGAAGCACAAGGTACTGGACTTCATCTCCAGTACCACATGAGTCAGGAGCATTGATGGACACAAGTAATATCCCTGTGCTGAAGGTAGAGGCAGAAAGATCAAGGTTATCCTTAGCTCTATAGGGAGTTTAAGGCCAGCCTGGGCTGAAGATCTTAGCTCATAAAAATAGAATACAATGTAGAAAAAGAAAGCAAGCTTCCTGTTACAGAGTTGCACAGTCAACAATCATTCGCAGTCTAAGAAATTAGATGTGCATGTAAATCTATCCACTATGATCTTTAAGCCTAACCCGGGAGAGAAAGATGGATAACGCTGAGTCCTACTCAGGCTCTGGGTTTGTGAAAAACAGCCGGACCTCAGATTCAGGCCCTGACCTTTTGTTTTCTGAAAACCCCCACCCTCGCATTCCATAGTGCAGCTTTATCCGGAAGAACTGTGTGTGTCCCCACTCTTAGATAAGACTCACTGTGGACTTTTGTTATGGGCTCCGAGAGCCTCATGAGGACCCCGAGTTTCCCTGATGCTGGGGCAAACAGAGCCTCTGCAGCTCTCAAGCAGTTGACAGGGACTCCACACTCCAGCTCTTTGTCTTCCAGTTGTTTTGACTGAGATTAGAACTGTTTGTCCCTCTGACGCTAGCTGGAGATAAATGTTTCCTGCAAGACTACCTGAACGATTGCTCGCTCTCCTGACTGCAGTGGTGACAGGAGTCAGTCACTCGCCTCTACCTCCGATGCCGGTCTCCCTAACAGACTAAAGGAAAACCACCCTGCTGAGGCCCTGGAGCTCTGGATTTAGGGTGCTGCCCACATGGCATCTGGCTGGCTCAAGTCAATCTCTTCATTTGTTCTTTTGTTCTCTCTCTCTCTCTCTCTCTCTCTCTCTCTCTCTCTCTCTCTCTCTCTCTCTCTCTCTCTCCTATCCTTTCTTTCACAAAAATATGGGTAGCTGGGTGGCTCCTATTTCTGGTCCTCTCAGATGGGTTTGATACCAGATCACACAGTTTCTTAGTTGGATTACAACTATCTCTTTTCTGAAGGAAAGAGATGAATGTTCAGTGTAAGAATCTCACTAGGAGGCAGGTGAGATGGCTCAATGGGGACCCAGGCTTGGTTCCCAGTACCCAAGTGGTGACTCACTAGCACTTATAAATCTAGTTCCAGGGACTCTGACACCCTCTGCTGGACTCCTCAGACTCTGAACACATAGGTGGTACATATACGCACATGCAGGAAAATACTTACATATGTAAAACAAAAACAAACCTTTAGAAATAATAGTAAGAGCTGGGAGTGGTGGCACACGCCTCTAATCCCAGCACTTGGGAGGCAGAGGCAAGCAAATTTGTGAGTTCGCGGCCAGCCTGGTCTATAGGGTGAGTTCCAGGATAGCCAGGGCTACACAGAGAAACCCTATTTTCAAAAAATAATATAATAAGAAATTTTACAAAGCTGCTGAGTTATCTCCAAACACCCTCTAGTAAGCACAGTGTCACACAGAGCACATTAATTCAGAACAGTAGGAATCTGTGTAGATAAGTTCTCAATGGTGGTTCTCAATGTGAATCTGATCACCCAGCTACAGCATTCACATTCATTATGCTCATGAACCATATATTCTAATCGCAATTAAAATGTAACTAGCATGGATGTAGCTGCCTTGCTGAAGGCATCATGTAATGAATGCCAAAGTCAAGTGTGGACAGGTTTGGAGGGGGTGTAACTGAATGATGAAGTATTCACCTCACGTGCCCAGGGCCCTGCGTTCTAACCCTGCACGCCACGAAAAGTATCTATGCACGGGCAGACCTGCGTATTTGCTTCCTTGTACTATCCAGATCACTGTGCCTTTCTCTTGAATTATAAAGAACCATTTCCACCTGCTTCGTTGTCCTGGGTTGTCTAAGTTTCACACTGTAAAGCTGCAGCATCAGTTTCGAAGAGACTGGGGTAATAGCATGTATCTACTTTAGAGACCAACTCACAGAGTTGCAGGTAGGAGCCATTTCCTGCCTGGATTATATTGTCATCCACCTGCCTTTGAACGCTGTCTTGTCTAACGACCTCGAGGAAGTGATAAAATGTAAGTGAGCCAGGAGGGAACGATAAGGATATTCTAGGGAAGTAATGAGCCTTCATCAAAGGTGTGCACACAGCCTCCTGACAAACAGTCTCCACCCACATCCCTGTACCAGCCACTCCCTTCCAGGGTGGCTGTGGGAACTGCCACCTGGAGAGCCTTTGAACCTTCATTTGTGGGCTCAGCACACAGACAGGGCACCAAAGCCAGAGTCTGAGGCTCACGGGTCACCAGCTCAGTTTAAGAGAACCTTTGAACTGTCTCAGAACTCTACTACAATTGAAAGTGTTTTATATATATGAAGAATTGACTTAAAGCCTAGCATAATGGAGCACATCTTTAGTCCCAGCACTCAGGAGGAAGAGGCAGCCTGGTCTACAGAGAGAGTTCTAGGACAGGCAGGGTTTTATAAAGAGATCCTGTCTCTAGAGCAATAACAACATTCACAACAATAATAATTATAATAATAATAATATAAATTTATAGGGTAGGGCTAGAGAGATGGCTCAGTGATTAAGAGCACTGGTTACTCTTCCAGAGGATCCTGGTTTGATGCCCAGTCCAACCCCATTTCCACAGGATCCAATGCCCTCCCTGATCTCTACAGACACCAAACATACACTTGATGTACAAACTACATGCAGGCAAAACACCCCATATGCACAAAAATAAATTAGTAAATAATTTTTTAAAGAATTAGTTTATAGAGCTGGGAAGATGGCTCAGTAGTTAAGACAACTACATACTACTCTTCCATAGGGCTTGGGTTCAGTTCCTAGCACTTCCATCACTCAGCTCCAGAGGTACCTAGTCTAATGATAGTATACTCCTAGAACCACAATGTTTGGGAGATGGAGACAGGAGGATCATGAGTTCAAGGCCAACCTAGGCTACAATACAAGGGAGTGAGGGGACCAATCAAGCTATTTAGATGTTTCAACTGCTGTTGCTCAACTGTGCCATTATGGCCAAGAAGCATCACAGTAGTTTCTTTTATCTTAGTCTTTTCTTTTTTAAGATTTATTCATTTTATGCATGAGTGTTCTATCTGCATGTGTATATCAATGCCAGAAGAGGGCATCAGATTCCACTAGAGATGGTTATGAGCCATCATGTGGTTGCTGGGAATTGAATTCGAGACCTGTGGAAGATCCATCAGCCAGTGCTCTTAACCTCTAAGCCATCTCTTCAGCTCAGCCATCTCTCCAGTCCGCACTACAGTACTTTCTAACTAAAAGGACTAGGTGGAGGGGGCAGTAGGAAACAGATCAGGATGGATCAGGCCCTTACCTCTACCACTCATGCCATGACTTGAGTACATTCTGTAAGTGTCAGGAGGCTGCCCTTCCTCATCTATAAATTAGTGAAGATAGACTACCCACACGGAGCTGCTGTGTCAATTGAAATGCGACAGGTAAAATGTGGTGTTTAAAACCCAACACTTCCTATGTCAAGTAGCCTTACTTTCGTGCTGTTCTTGCTCAAGTCCGCTAGTTTGTGGTCCTTTCTGTAGCGTGCTCCTGTCTGTGTCTCTGACCTTCAGACAGGCTTTCTTTGTACATGCAAGATATCACCAGGAGGGGGGCCGTATTTTGTTTTGTTGAGACAGGGTCTCTTTATGTAGCCCTGGCTGTCCTAGAACTCTCTATATGGACCAGGCTGGCCTCAAATTCACAGAGATCCACCTGCCCCTGCCACCCTAATACTAGGGCTTACAGTGTGTACCTATGTGTGCACCTACGTCCAACTACCTAGTTTTGTTATTTTTTTAACATTTAAAAAAATTTTAAATTATAAATGTGTGTGCGTACAAGTGTGCAGGTGCCTACTGAGGCCAGAAGGCATTGGATCCCCTGGCACTGGTGTTGCAGGTGGGTGTTAGCAACCTGTTGGGTTCTGGGAACTGAACTACAGTCCTCTGCAAGAGCAACAACTTTTAGTCACCCAGGCATGTCACCATCATTTTACCTGTGCTTTGGAGGGGAAAACAAAACTGGAAATGTGTGGGTAAGAGGGCATGCTTGGAATGGAAAGGTGGCTCAGCCAGTAAGGCACACGTTGCTCCTGCACAGCACCCACGTTCGGTTCCCAGAACCCCCACAGCAGCTCACAACTGCCTGCGTCCCCAGGTCTGGGGTATCTGATGCCACCTTCTGGCCTCCATGGGCTCCCGTGCCCACACTCAGTACACATAAACTCACAGGCACACACGTGTAGGCATAAAAATAAATAACTAAAATGTTTAAATCAATGAATCATTTAAAAAAAACATACTACCAAATAGTAAAATATGGTATGGGTATTGTTTTTCATTTATTGAGACAAAATCAAGGTCAATTTTGTGATTTTTATATTTCTCCTCTTGATTAAGCATTGTGCTTATACTGATCTTCTAAAATGTAATGCATAATGGAATACAGACTATAGATAGTTACTTATAATAGAATTTATAGTTAGGTAAGTTAGGTTTTCTAGATATACAGAAATATATTTGACATAAACAGTCTTCAAACCTCTCAAAGACTTTCAGAAAATGGCATTTAAAATGGTCTAGGGTTTTTCTTGACAATGAGAAATGTCTGCTCCTGGCAGCACCAATTATGTCTGAGAGGAAGATGGGCATTGAAGAAACTTGTTATGGAGTTTGCTTTCAACATGGCAAGATTAGCCATTTGGGCAAGAAACTGCTCTTGCCTGTACTGCTTGACTGTTGCTGTATAAACTGGACATGCAGGACCCACAGAAAAGTGACTGCTGAACTCAGTCTTACAGGGTTCCTGCTTCATGAAAGAGTCTAAGAGACTTTCTACAGGACAAAGAAAAATGACTGACAGACTGCTAGCGCAGATGGACAGTTTGAAATTTCCTGCTTTGCTGAGAAGTGTTCCAGACACATTGTGGCCTATGGGCTGAAGATGGATGCCCCAACGTTACAGAGGAACTTCGGGTGACTGTCCAGGCAGTAAGATACCTCTGTCAATCCTAGTGTTTATATATTATCCTTCTGTGGTCTTTGATGGAGTTGAAGACAGATAGGTATAATTATAGTTTTCCTTAGTTATGATAAGAGATAAACTACATATAGGACTTTGGACTCACAAAAATGAGATAGATGATATTTTCTTTAAATCTTGCTGAATGTTGATAGACAAAATATTGTAACTGTATTCTTACTTGATAACTGTTCTGTTATATATGATTTGACTATGTTAAAGTTAAGACCTTTATTTTTGTTTAAACAGAAAAGAGGAGATGTTGGGGAAGTCCTTGTGCATTTGTCAATAAAGTACTGTCTGGCCAATAGGGAATCTAGATAGGAGGGACTAGGAGTCCAGGAGGATTCTGGGAAGGAGAAAGACAGAGAGTTCGAGATGTAACGCCATTGGGGTAGGAAGCCTGGAAACCTCTCCGGTAAGAGACATACTTAGATTAACAATTATGGGGTAATTACTTAAAGCAGAGCTAGCCAGTAAGAGACAAGCAAGGCCAACAGCTTCATAATTAATATAGCCTCCTGTGTGTTTATTTGGGACTGATGCGGATCTAGAACCAGGCGGGCGGAACGGTTTCTCACAAGGAAAAGCTTCTCTTAACAGTAAAATATTTGTTTTAGTTATATATAACTAATCTTTAAAAACTACACATATATACATACATATGTATATATAACCTAATATATGTGTATAGACATACATATACATATACCTAGTGTATATGTATATATTATACATGTGTGTCTATACATATATATCTATAAGGAGTTTTTTAATTCATTTATTTTATGTGTGGAGAAACTTTGTCTAAATGTGTATGGGTGTGTTCACAGATCAATTTATCCATCATTTCTAGACAAATAAAAACACATGGGGTGGGTAACTCTGGAGACAGGAAGTAGGAGAAGAAATTTAAATCCTTCTGAAGCGATTGGCAAAGAAGTAGTATTTTACCATCAGCGTGTTATGGTTTCCCTCCATGTTCGTCAGTAATGCATATAATAATGTTCTTCAGAGCTCACGGTGTGTATTTGCTAGACAACTTGTTTCCTTCCTTAGGCTGTGTCTTCTCTTCCATGACAAGACACCATGACCAAGGTGACTTATGAAAGAAAGCATTTGATTTGGGGCTCACAGCTGCAGAGAGTTAGAGTCCGTGACCATCATGGCAGGGAGCCAAGCAGGCAGGCACGGTGCTGAAGCAGGAGCTGAGAGCTCACATCCTTACCCGCAAGCAGAGGGAAAGAGAGAAAGACAACTGGGAGTGACATGAGCATTTGAAACCCCACCCCCATTGGCACACCTCCTCCAACAAGGCCACACCTTCTAGTCCTTCCCAAACAGTTCCCCCACCAGGGAATCAAGTACTCAAACATATGAGCCTATGGTGGCAATTTGTCATTCAACTCACCGCAAGAAGGAAGATCGCTATGTCCTTCCTCATCTAGTGACAGATAAGGAAACAGTTAATGAGAGTGAGCAGAGGAAACATTTTTTTAACTCAAGATACATTTATTTTTATCTTGTATGTATGACTATTTTGCCAGCATATATGTATGTGCACAGTGTGCCTGCCTGACATCCCAGGACGCCCAAAGATGTCATCAGATACCCTGAAACTGGAGTTACAGATGGTTGTGAACTGATATGTGGGTGCTGGGAGCCAAACCTAGGGCCTCTGCAAGAACATCAAGTGTTCTTAGCCACCAGGACATCTCTCTAGACCCCAAACATTCAGGGATCAGTAAACCAAGACAGATGCAAGCTCACAATCCACCTCGGCTTAGTAAAGGCAGGATACAGGAAAAACTAAGGGACCCAGGAAGGGTAAAGGAGTCCGACTGAAGCCCCTTGTCATCTGTACAGTTAACATCACTGTGAGGTGTGGACAGAAGTTTCTGTCCCACCCAATCCCATGCAGTCCTGCAGCCGTTTAGTTCCAATTAAACACACAGAGGCTTATATTAATTATAAACTGTTTGGCCGATGGCTTAGGCTTCTTAATGGCTAGCTCTCTCTTAATTATTAACCCATAACTATTAATCTATATATCTCTATGTGGCCTTATCTTACCGGAGAATGTCCGAGTGTCTTATCTTCCTGGTAGCTACATGGCCTCTCTCCTTTGTCTTTCTTTTCCCTGCCTTTTTGTTCGGAATTCCCACCTAGCTAAAGCCTGCATGTCTATCAACCGAAGCAGCTTTATTCAACAACCAATAAAAGCAACACATATTTGCAGCATACAGAAGCACCTCCCACATCAGTGAGGGCTGTCAACAAAGACACAATGGAGAAGACTGTCACAATAGTAGTGAACCACACTCAGCTGCATGACCTTACTCATTTTCTAGACATTTCTTGGGAATCTCACAAACAAGACTTAACCTTTGCTTACAGTAAAAACATCTTAACTCTTCCTCAGCTCTGCTGACCTAGAGTTTTACCTTAACAGCTCTAATCCTATCCAATGCATAGCAGTCACTCAGTGGCTGCATTTAGGACCCTTAGTAACTGGTACACTTCAAAAGTCATCAAAAGCCAGCACATATGGCTACTAAAGACACCTACAAGAGAGTCACCTTCCAGAGGCCAATGCCCACATTCTCCGGGGTCTCCCTTTGCTCCTGAGCACCCCTCCTTTCTTTCAATCTTTGTGATTAGAATCTGTTTTTTAAAATATCTTGCCTCCTCTCGTGTGTGTGTGTGTGTGTGTGTGTGTGTGTGTGTGTGTGTGTGTGTGTAAGAGAGTGAGAGACCTAGACAGAGAGACAGAGACAGGATAAAGGTGTGTGGGTTTGTGTGTTCCACGTCACACATGGGAAAGGACACAGCTTCCTAATCCGGTCTAGCTGTCCCAAGAGCTCCTGGAGGGTCTCCTGTCTTCACTTCCCATTTCCAGTAGGCACCCTGGCACTCCAGAAGTGTGACTGATGTTTCCATGTAGGGTCTAGGGATCTGAACTCAGGTTGTCAGGCTCATGTGGCAACCACTTTTATACACTTAGCCATCTCCTCAGCCCCTACATGAGAGTGTGAGGCCAGCCTTCTGACATATGAGGCTTTCTCCCAGAAAAACGGGGGCGGGTCTGGAAAGACAGCTCAGCAGTCCAGAGCAGTTAATGCCATTACAGAATAGACAGGTTTCGTTTCCAGCACCCATGCTGTGGCCCACAACCATCTGTAACTCCAGTTCCTGCGGGTCCAGTGCCTTCTTCTGACCTCCATTGCATGTGCACAATGCATATGAACTCATGTAGGCACATACACATAAAAATCAAAAATTTAAATGTCTTGCATTTATGCTCATGTGTGTACATGCACATATGTATGTACAAGCGTATGGAGGCCATAAGTCAACTTGGGAGGCTTCCTCAGACACTCTCCACGTTGGTTTTTGTTTAATTTTATTTTATGTATATAGGGTTTTTTCGTTTTGTTTTGTTTGGTTGGTTGGTTGGTTTTTGGGTTTTTTTTGTTTTTTTGTTTTTTGGGGGTTTTTTTGGTTTTTTGAGACAGGGTTTCTCTGTGGCTTTGGAGGCTGTCCTGGAACTAGCTCTTGTAGACCAAGCTGGTCTTGAACTCACAGAGATCAGCCTGTCTCTGCATCCTGAGTGCTGGGATTAAAGGCTGTGCCACCACCGCCCGGTTTATATAGAGTTTTTTGTTTTGTTTTGTTTTGTTTTATGTACATCTGAACACCAGAAGAGGGCATTGGATCCCATGGGACTACTCCGATTATAGATGGTTTCGAGCCACCATGTGGGTGCTGGAATTGAGCTCAGGATCTCTGGAAGAGCACCTCTCCATCCCTTCCACCTTGCTTTTTTAAGACAGGGTCTCCCACTTTACCCAGAGCTGGCCTTCTCTGCTGGCTGCCTCCTGCCTCTACTTCCCCACCAATGAGATCACCAACATGTACCACCATGCCTGGCTTTTTGACTTGGGCTGAACTCAAGTCTTGATGCTTCCACAACAACTGGTTTGCCAGATGAGTATCTCTCTGGTCCCTAAACTGTCTTCTAATCAGTTCCAACTCTGAATCACCAGGGTTTCTCCTGAAGTTCTCTTCTAGGGCAAAGGTAAGAATTCAGCTGAGTAGAGATCCCTAAAGAAGGAGGGAACTTCTCGGACGGTGAACAGTGATACGGAACAGTGTCCTTACCCCACAGCTGTTAACATCTTCTATAGCAACAAACTTTTCATGAATAAAAATAAGCCTCCTACTCCGGACAAAAGAAAATACTGAGTGAGAGTGGAAGGTAAAGTAAAATCCAGGAATGAGTGCGGTGGTGTGTGGAAGAGGGGAGGTGGGGAACCCGATAGGAAGAGCACTATTGTCGATGGAAGACTTCTTCATCGTGTTTTGTTTCATTGCATTTTAGAGTGTCAGTGTGTGTGTGTGTGTGAGAGAGAGAGAGAGAGAGAGAGAGAGAGAGAGAGAGAGAGAGAGAGAGAGAGAGAGAGAGAGAGAGAGGCACACCTGTGGAGGTCAAAGGACAACTCTCGAGAGTCTGTTCCCTCCTTCCATGTGAGACCAAAAACTGAACTCATTGTTGAGCTTGGCAGCAAGTGCCTTACCCACTGAGCCATCACACTAGCCCAAAGATTCTCTGTCTTAATGTCGATTTTCTAACAAACTAGTTTTGATTAAATGTACATTAAACATCTTCCGCAGCAGAGAAAAAATTGTCATTAGGAAAAGTACAGTCAAGGTGGTGTGATCTTCCAGACATGGGTGACACAAGGGCCTCTCTCCATCCATGGTAATGAGAAGTAGGGCTAGGTTTTGGTATCCCTGGGCTGTTTCCATGCTGTATAGTGACAGCTGGCTGCACTGAACTGATGCTTTGTAGTACAGTTCTGCAGGTGCCCGAGGACACAGGCTCAACAGCTTCCATTGGGGTTGTTGGAAGTTAAAATGCCAGACTGCCTGAATCCCAAATGTACTTCATTAAAATGAGGAAAACCCCTATTGGGACAAGACTACATGGCCAGTTTGTAGATTCTCTGCTACTGTGCCTGCTGTTAAGAGTAGGGATGTTTTCCTGCAGTGTTTTTGCTTTTCACTGGACCATGACACACCTTCTGCCTTTATGAACAAAATTACGAAGCCAAGGCCATAAATAGGACCAAGGTCTTCTTATCAAGTTCACTCACCCAGAAACCATTAACTGAGCAGAAATGAGATAAGGCATAAAACTGGCTGGAGTTATTTCTGAGGCCAAGTTTCAAGTTTGTTTTAGATGAAACCAATGCATCCTCTCAACATCAGCACTCCAGACATGCCTTCTTTCGAGAAGGAGGGGGTCGCTGGAGTTATACTTACATGGGATTATGAACACATGCAATTGCAGGCTGGTAGATGTGTGGATACAGCATGCTTTTGAAAGCTGGCAACATATTGTTTCTCCACATAGAGTCCAGGATGTAATGGCAGCAGCCACCCAGTAAACAGAAATGCCATCCAACAGAATCCAAGCAAAAACAAGTCATTCCTGTTATGCTCGGTGAACCCCCCTGAAACTAAAGTTACAGCAAATACCATGCTAGCCCTAGGGACACCACATACATGAGCTTCCACCCAATAATCCCTTCATAGTATATAATGCAGCTAATTTCTTCCTTTGCTCCAAATCTAGAGGGCAGTCTGAGGGCTGAATAAATGGTTAAATGGTGGTGCTGGTAACCTGGGTTCATTTAGCATTTAAATGTTAGACAAACGCTTTTAAAGGGTCAGTAACTCTACAATGAGGAAGAGAAGCTTGAAGCCACAAAGGTGGAGACAGCTTCTGGGCTTGGTGGCAAAGGCCTGTACCCCACAGCTACTGGGGCAGCTGAGGAAGGAGGATCATTAATTCAAGGTCCACTAGGGTTACAGAGTGAACTCAAGGAAGTCTAGGCAACTTTTCAAAGTAAAAAGAGACCAAGTAAGCTATGGCTCACTTACACTTTTTTTTAAATATTCTTTAAAAAAAATTTAAGACTATAGTTTATTGGTGAGCTCTTGCCTAGCATGTATAAGGCCCTAGGTAAAATTCCAATAGCCTATGCACACACAGAATTCGTAGACTTACTGCATATGTTATATAATAGCACTTCTAAAATCTCACAAAATGTGCATTGGGGTTGGTGAGATGGCTCAGCAAGCAAAGACACTTCTGCCAAGCGGCAAGGCACACAGGGAAAGGGGAAACCAACTCTCAAAGTTGTGTAGTCCTCTGACCTACACACACACACACACACACACACACACACACACACATACTTCTTAAAATATAGCTTACTTTTAGAGTGAAACTTTGGTACATAATGCCAGCATTTAGGTGACCAAGGAAGGAAGAGCACCTGTTTAAGGCCACCTTGTGCTACATAAAAAGACACTGTCTTAGGGGGAAAAAGGTAAACAGTATTTACATGCCCAAGGAATTCTGTATATCCAGTAGTCATATTCATGCAAAAACACATATATAGCTATTTATACCATTATTCATAAATGCCAAAAACAAAAAAAAAATAGAAAGGATAATAGGACTGGATGAACACGACAGAAATACTTTATGCACATATGTGAGAACATCATAATGAAACCCATTCTTTTGTATAGTTTACATATACATATATAAACCATTTTTTCTCATTTTTCCCTTTTATTGAAAATAGATTCTTTTCTCATACAATACGTCTGATTGTAATCACCCTTCCCTTTACTCCTCCCAGCTTCTCCTGCCTCTCGTCCCTCAGATCCATTCCTTTTCTGTCTCTCACTAGAAAAGAACAGGCAGCCAGGTGGTGGTGGCGGCGGGTGCATGCCTTTCATCCCAGCACTCGGGAGGCAGAGGTAGATGGATCTCTGTGAGTTCAAGGCAGGACAGTCAGGAACACACACAGAGAAATCATGTCTCAGAGAGAGAGAGAGAGAGAGAGAGAGAGAGAGAGAGAGAGAGAGAGAGAGAGAGAGAGAGAACAACCAAACATGATAAAATAAAATATAACAGAAAAGCTATCACATCAAAGTTAGAAAGACAAGCCGACAGAAAGAAAAGAACCCCAAGAGAAGGCACAAGACTCAGAGGCCCGCTTGTTCTCACACTCAGGAATTCCATAAAAACACTAAACTGAAAGCCAATATATATATATATATATATATATATATATATATATATATATATATACACACACACACACACAGAAGACTTGGCACAGTTCTATTCTGGCACTGTGGTTGCTGCTTCTGCCTCTGTGAGATATAAATATTTCTAAAAACTAAAAGCAAGCCAAATATCTTTCACCCGGCACATAAATAATCACAGGTAAAGAGACTAAGATACAGACATCCCTGGTTGCTGTCATTTTAAGACAGTTGCACTACACCTCCCAGGCTGTCCTTGAACTCACATGATTCTCCCACCCCAGCCTTCCAAGTGCTAGGATGTGCAGCACTCGAGACTCCCTTCAACCCTGGCAATCAACAACTGACAATCTCCTGAGAACCAGGTGGTAGTGTTCGATGCATGTCTGTAATTCCGGAATTTGGATACTAAAAGAGAAGGATTACAAGTTGAGGCTAGCCTGGGCTAATTAAGGAGACGCCCCAACCCCTGTCCTCAACTCAAGACACTATCAAATATCCCCTCTGGGACCAGTTATTTTTGGCGAGAAGTCACGTGCTCAGGAAACGATGTGTTAGAAAGCTCGCATCGTGTGTGATTCTGTTTACACGCCATTCTGGAAAAGACAAGCTGATCAGCAGCTGCTGAACACCGAGGGAAGCAGAAAAGTTAACCCCAGGAGAGCAGGGGAGTGTCTGGCAAGAGGCTGTTCCCCCTGTCCTGACGCGAGTGGTGTGTTCTTCACTGTAAGTGTCTCACGTCTCACAGTCCCTTCCACCAGTGAAATCAGCTTTACCTCATGGGCAATGAACTTCTAAGAGCACACAAAACGTGATCTCTTAACACAAGAACAGATACTGAGGTTGAGATGTGTGGTTTCAAAGAAATACTATGTAATCCCACACTGGTGGAGTTCTAAGTTCTCATATACATTTCAAATAAGCCAGCAGGAAATGGCACTAGAACATATAAACAGGGGCCAGTGAGATGGCTCAGCAGGTAAAGTCCCAGCAAGCCTGACAGCCTGTGTCTGATCACCAGTTTTAACATGGTGGAAGAAAGGAACCAACCCCCCAGTTGTTCTTTGACATCCGCATGAGAGCTGCAGGTGTGTGCGTACACACACACACACACACACACACACACACACACACACACAGTGAAACCATATAATTGTGTGTGTGCATATATATATATGTATATATAGTTTAATTGCATTTGTCTATGAATAAAGTTTAACTGAACTTATATATGAACAAGCATGGGTATGTGTACATAGAGGGCGATCTTTTTATTTTCTTTTGAGACAGGGATTCTCTGTGTAGCACTGGCTGTCCTGGAATTCATTCGGTAGAACAGGCTGACCTCAAACTCAGAGATCCACCTGCCTCTGCCTCTTGAGTGCTGGGATTAAAGAAGTGTGCTACACCTGCCCTCCCAGAGAGGGGATCTTATCATAAAAATTTCAATTAAAGGAATTTATAAACAGCTTAATTTCTAATTTGAGACTGCATGTCAATAGAAATGAATCTATCCCTCAGGTGTTTCAGGAAAAATAAGATATATCTGTGGAAAAAATATTAGTGAATACCAACATTTTCATTTTATTTATATGAAGCTACATAGATAAACTAAAAAACTGTAAGATGGAGAAGCAGCTTTCTTGACTTTGGGGGAGCTGGGAGTATAGCCTCTTGGTAGGACACACTCTCAGCATGTGTAGAGCCCCGGATTCACTTCCCAGAATCAAAACACATTTTTAAAAATTAACCCTCAAAGTGCAGCTTCAGTGACAGTAATAACAATTCCAGACGCAACTTCCCCTCGGTCGTGCATAGTAAGTAAACCCTCCTGCCAAGAGTCCTCTGAGGAGGAAAGAATGATGGCCCTAACACCAAGGAGGGAAAGTCAAGCTAGCCCAGAAGAGAGCTGGGGTCAGCTGGGAAGTGGGCCCAAGACTCTAGAGCTGCAGGAGGTAGACTTTCTCACTGCTCCTGGGGAGAGGTAAGATTATATAGCTGGAGGACAAAGGACATTCCACGCAGGACACCCACCTTTGAGTGACAGACTAAGATCTCTCCCTTTGGCCAACTCTGCCCAAACCTCAGAATAAAGAGCTGATTCATTTCTCTTTGATAGACGTAATCACTAAATGCCGCTGGATCTCGACAATACTGTAAATCATGGCAGATATCCAAATAAAGGATTCCTTTTGACTCAGAAAAGACCATTGATGAGCACAGGAAAGCTTTTGAGGAGTAGCATTATGACTGTTACCAGGAAGTTAGATGCTTGACAGTGAAGTTCACAGGAATGACAAACAGAGGGCAGAAGAGGAGAGTTTGGGTAGGACAGGATGCTATTTTGTATAAGAGCTGCAAACGGTCCCCTTCAAGAGGACCAAGGTGTAGGAAGGACCCTCTTGGCAGTCTCCTGTGCCCCTTAATCCCCTGGGAACCAGAATGAGGGTCACTGTGGGACTGCTGAGAGGGGGTGTGCCACAGCTGGCATCGCTGGATTGATGGTGTGGTCCTTTGGAGACCTGTGTGTTTGCCCAAGCCAGGCTCACAACAAAGCCATCTCGGCCATCACCAGCTGCTCTTGTAGGTATTGCCTATCTGGGGACGTTTGACTTGCTTTAATTCTCTGTATATTACAAACACCTTTCTAATTTTTTGAGACAGGGTCTCACTGTGCGGCTCTGGCTGGCCTTGTAGACTCATGATGTAGATCAGGCTGACCCTGAAATCGTGACTGCCTCCCAAGTGATGGGTTGAAAGGCATGTACCACCATGCCTGGCATAAATTTTTATTTACTCTTGATTGTGTGTGGGGTGTGTGTGTGTGTGTGTGTGTGTGTGTGTGTGTGTGTGTGTGTGTGTGTGTGTGTGTGCATGGGTATGCAGGTGCATAAGCACCATAGGAGTGTGAGGTCAGACAATGATCAGGACTCCTTCCCGCTTCTCCTTGCTAAGGTAGGTCTCCGTGTTTCTGCCATGCTTCCGTCACATCCGGCTTTCTCACATGGGCCCTGGGTTATCAGTTCACTTCTCCCCTGGCGAGCCATCTTGCTAGTCCCTAAAGGCTAATTTTCTGCAAATTGGGTTGGTTTTTTTTTTAAGAAAAATAATATACTGGCGATGATGGCAAACTAGAAACAAAGCTACTAATCCCTGGGTGACACTAGGGGAGACGCTAAATAAAGTGCCAAGATTTTTGTAACTGCCAAGAGGTGTTTAAAGCATGAATGCAAGCCAGTGTGGTGTCTCCTGTCTGTAATCTATCATACAGGAGGACTGAACACACTTAAGGCCAGCGAGGGCTACAGACTGGAAAACTCTCTCTCTCTCTCTCTCTCTCTCTCTCTCTCTCTCTCTCTCTCTCTCTCTCTCTCTCTCTCTCTCTCCCTCCCTCCCTCCCTCCCTCCCTCCCTCCTTCCCTCCCTCCCTCCCTCCCTCTTTCCCTCCCTCCCTCCCTCCCTCCCTCCCTCCCTCCCTTCCTTTATTTCTTTTGTTCCAAATTAAAAATATGAATCCAGGCTTTAAAAGCAGAAAAGCTAAAGCCAGTGGAGACAGCCCCAGCACTTAGTGGAACCTTGACAGCAGATCTCAAATGAACAAGAGTTCACGTGACCCAGAAAATGGAAATTCTAGATATTTTAACCTCGACCTCCAAATCCCAATCCTTCCAGGAAAATGGGCTTAATATAAACAAACGCACACTGTCGCCTCCCGGAAGATAGAAATCTGTCTCAGCCAGCTCTGGCCTAATCACTTCAGTGTTTGAAGAAGTCAGCCTTTCAAAAGACAGACTTAGAACTTAGGCTTGTTTCTGTTTGGACACATTTTTTTAGCATATTTGACAAAGTGCTTAAGTACATTTGTATTATCTTAGGGCCCTGTGTTACATCCAGATCTTTAGAATTGTAACACTATGTTCATCGAGAGCTCCATGCTCAGCCTTGGGTTCAATATTTTTCCCAGAACCTCAGGCTTTTATTTTCAGGAAAGCTCAGGATCACTGCATTATTTTGCAGACATCTTTTGAATTCTTTGCTTTCATTGGGGAATGGCACAAGCATCACCAGCGTTCTTTGAACTCCACGATCCTGATTTGGAAGAACGTGTTGTTGGTGGTGGTTTTTTTGTTTTGTTTTGTTTTGTTTTTTTATTTATTGTTTTGTGTTTTGGATTTTCAAAACAGGTTTTCTCTGTATTGTTTTGGAGGCTGTCCTGGAACTCACTCTGTAGACCAGGCTGGCCTGGGACTCACAGAGATCTGCTTACCTCTGCCTCCCGAGTGCTGGTATTAAAGGTGTGTGCCACCAACGCCTGGCTTTATTGTTTTTAAACACCATATAATGGATACAGTGACAGATGTGTTTCAGAGCAGTCATTGCTGACTCTAACTCTTCTGCCTTTGCTCACAAGAGCTAATTCTTCTGATGATTAACAATATTCAAAAACGGGGCCACCAAGATGGCTCAGCAGAAAAAGGCACTTGCAGCCAGGTGTGACGAGCTGAGTTCAATCCCTGTGGGACCTGCAGAGTGGAAAAAGAGAATCAACCCCCCACAGGTTGTCCTCTGACTTCTATATACACACATACTCTCATAAATAAATGAATATAATCTCATTGTAGAAATCTAAATGTAGAGGCTGGAGGCATGGCTCAGGAGATAAAAACACTGCTCTTGCAGAGGATCCAGGTTCAGGTCCCAGAATCTGCAGGGTCACTCATAACCATCTGTAGCTCCGGCGCCAGGAATCCCATGCCCTGTTTTGACCACTGAGGACACTGATGCATGTGGTACGTATGAACATATACACAAAGGCAAAGGACTCATATGCATAAAGTAAGAATGTTATAGGAACATAATCTTTTCCTAAACACACACACACCTTTGTACTCTTATAATCTAAGACCAAGGCCACTTTATCAAAGAATAAACAACCACAGAAACTAATTCCTACAAGGTGCTGCTGATGGAGAAAGATTTTAGATCAGCTAACAGCGTCTAGTCCTAAGCTACATGGTAGCACACACCTATAATTCCAACAGTTAAGAGGAGACCAAAGCAGGAAAATTGCAGTGAGTTCAAGGCTATCGTGAACTACAAATTGAGATGCTTAAAAAAAAAAAAGGTGGGGGTGAGAAAGAGTAGGCAGGAATTGTGATGGATGTGATCAAGATACACTGTTTACATGTAGGAGGTTGTCAAATAAGCCATAAAAGATATTCTGCTAAAAATGCTTTTCTCAAAAATTTAAAGGATAGCCGGGCATTGGTGGCGAACGCCTTTAATCCCAGCACTCGGGAGGCAGAGACAGGTGGATCTCTGTGAGTTCGAGGCCAGCCTGGTCTACAGAGCTAGTTCCAGAATAGCCTCCAAAACAATACAGAGAAACCCTGTCTCGAAAAACCAAAAAAAAATCTTTACACACACACACACACACACACACACACACACACACACACAAAGACACACATGAATGATATATATATATATATATATATATATATATATATATATATATATGCCTGGATGAACTTTTGTATACCATATATGTGTGCGAGCTCGTGGAGACCAGAAGAGGGCAGCAGATGCCCCTAGAACCCTAGTGAGGACTGGTTGTGAGGCTGGGAGCTGAACCCAAGTCCTCCAAAAAAGTAGCAAGTATTCTTAACTGTTGAGCCAACTCTCCAGCCCAATTACTTTTCTTTTCATGTCTTTTTCTTTTTTGTTTGTTTTCCGAGAACAGGGTTTCTCTGTGAAACAGCCCTAGCTGTCCTGTAACTAGCTCTGTAGATGAGGCTGGCCTTGAACTCACTGAAATCGACCTGCTTCTGCCTCCCAAGTAGTACTGAGATTAAAGATGTGCACTACCACCCCCCAGAGCTTTTCTTTTCTTTTTTAAGACATATTCTCACCATGAAGCCTTGGCCAACCTGGAACTCACTATGTAAACCAGGTTGTCCTCAAATTCAGAGATCCAAATGCCTCTGCCTCTTGGGTGCTTGGATTAACGCTGTGGGCTACCAGGCCAGACAGAGATGTAAACAGTTTAGAAAATCATTTTAGTCTTATATCATGCACGAGCACATGCACTTGTGAGACAGAGGCAGTTCTGGATCTGGAGTTCAAGGTCATTGATTCCCAGCTGCATTGTAAGTACCAGAGCAGCCGAGGCTAAGTGAAAGTCTTTCTCAACAACAACAAAAGTGATTAATCTGAAGCTTTTTCCAAACACACCTGCATGGGACTGGAGAGATGGCTCAGCAAGTATGCATGCTGGCGGCTCCTCCTGAGGACCTGGGTTCTACTCCCTGTATCTACACGGTGGCCCACAACTCTCCATCATTCCAGTTCCAGGGCATCCCACATCTTCTTGTGCAGCAGGCACAGAGTGGCGCGCAGAAATACATTCAGACAAAACACTCATACACATGAAACAAATAAATAAAATATGAAACTCTATGATGACTGAAACAGAAAATGGGAAATTTGAAAACTTATGAACTAAACAAACACTCCACCTGGCATCGCTTTGAATGACTCTATATTTAAGTTCTTTTTTTTTTTAATGGATTGTCAGTCTTCAAGCAACAAAGCAAACTCTAAAATTGAATTATTTACACATTTTACAGATTGCAGAATCCCTATTAAAGTAATCTAATAAATTGTGCCATATGAGTAATTTGCTTTAAGTAACTTCACATGAAGTTGTAAATTCTTAAGGCTACAAATAAAGTTAATTAGCATCAGTTTTGCCTCCCATTACACCCGTAACCATGGTTTCTGAAAAATAAAAGAAAACCTCAAAGAGAGCAAAGTTAACTTTAACAAGAAAAATAAAAATGCTTCGGGCTAACATCTTCCCGTCAAATGAGAAATAGCTTTATTCATTTGTTTGAGGCGCGCGCGCGCGGCGCGAGTGTGTGTGTGTGTGTGTGTGTGTGTGTGTGTGTGTGTGTGTGTTCTACACAAGTGATGCTGGTACATGTGCCTGTGTGCGTGTGCATGGAGGCTGGAGGCGGATGTTGAGTGTCCTCCTCTACCATCCTCCATCTTATTTAAGTCGGGAACTTCCTTGAACCTGATTCTGGTATTTCCAGCAAGGCTGGCAGTCAGGGAACCACTAACCCTTCAGAGGCAGCATCACCGGTATGCACATTACCACATCTGTCTTGTTACATGGGTACTATGTATGCACTCTGATCTTCATGGTTGCAGAGCAAGCAGGTTTAACCACTCAGTCATTGCCCCAGCTCAGTGAACCATTTGCACTGGAGAAAATACTGCATTTCAGGTATAATTATCTCTGTTATCACAGAGAGGGAGTGTACGAGCACTATGGACTTGTAATGACTGTTTTAGACAGCCTCTGTAGACCATGCTACCTGGAACTCACTATGTCACTCAGGCTGGCCTCGAACTTACATAAATCCTCTTGCCTCATCTCCTCAAGTGCTGGGATTGGCCACCAGGCTGACCTTGACCTCTGGCTCCTCTGACCTCTGTCTGTTCACCAGCACAGTGGCACTCTGACCTCTGTTCCTATATGTGATCTTGTCTCTGGTCTGCCTGTAAAACCATATTGTCCCCAAGTCCTTCAATAACTGAAATTGGTTTCTACATATTTCTCAGTGGTTAACTTTGTTTGTTTGTTATAGAAGATGACCACCACCTGAAGGAAATGAAAAAGAAAAGAAAAGCGTTTAAAGAGAAGAAAAAATGTTCAGAGGAAAAACACAGGATTGAAACAGTTCAACCGTGATCTCACAGCCATCTGTGGACTCGGGAAGGCAATCCTGAGGATGCGAAGGAAGAGGTTGGTCCCTGGGAGCTGCTGACCTGCAGTGCTCAGAGGACATTGGAAGAAGCCACAGATTTTCCAGGGTGGCAGTAATCACTGGGACTCAACACGGGAACTGGGGCTTCATACTCTTCTTGACACCCTTATTCAAA
The DNA here is from genome assembly GCF_017639785.1 of Mesocricetus auratus. Lineage (NCBI taxonomy): Eukaryota > Metazoa > Chordata > Mammalia > Rodentia > Cricetidae > Mesocricetus > Mesocricetus auratus. The sequence continues at coordinate 8,683,178 of NW_024429185.1, forward strand.
AATATTTAGAATACCTACTGTAAGCACTTGTTGTGAGACAAAGGCGGACACTCAAAGTAAGATCTTTCAAGGAAGAAAAAAATACGTGCATTACAATCTAGTGGGAGAAAACAGCAGTAGCTGGGACTATGACTCAGTGGTAGAGTACTTGCCTGTCGTGTTAAATGTTCTGAGTTTGATTCCCAGCACGGATGAAAAAAGGGGGGAGGGAAAAATGAAAGAACAGCAGCTTTTTAAATTATGTATGTATGTGTGAGTACGTATAGATGTATTCACGTGAGTGCGGGTGCCCACAGAGGCCAGAGGATGGCATCAGATCCCCCGGAGCTAGCGTCACAGGAGGCTGTGAGTCACCAGAAGAGGATGCTGGGAACTGAACTCAGGTATCCACAACAGCAGCAAATGCTCTTAACTGCTAATGCCACCGCAGGCTCCAAGAACAATAGATCTGAACTACTTTGCTTTGGACTAGATACACATACACAGAGTGATTTATAAGCTTCGATTCGATTCTTCTGCTGTAAAACGACAGTTAACTGTGCCCCTGCTTCTATCCCTGCAATAAACATTAGAGGCAAACTTTATATTTTCACGGCGCTGAGGTAGAAATTTGAAGTGTTCCTCCTATCAAATATAAATTTTATCATTGCTTCAAAAATTTTAAGACCTAAAGTGATACAGTTTGCAAAGACATAAGGGTTTTTTTCTTTGGGGGAAAGGGGGGTGCCGGTATTTTTTGTTTGTTACATTTTTTCCTTATTTATTTTGTGTGCCTGTGTGCATACACACGTAGCTCAATTGGTGTCTGGAGACTGGAGAAGAAATTGCTGGAGTGGGGGATTGAACTCCATTTGGAAGCTTCGTGGCAAACATCTCTACCTGCTGAGCTGTCTCACCAATCCCACAGTAGTTTTTGGAAGCATACAATTCTAGCACTATATAGAGCAAAGCCAGCCTTCCTGAAGTGTGAGGCATAGAATCACAGGCACAGATCTCATTGCTGGCCACTGAGTCCTCAGGGTGAGAGGCCCCACCCACCTGTGTCTCTGCTCTATAGTGTTTATACTCAGGCTAGATTTAATACCCATGGAGCCCTGCCATACATTGTGAAACAGAACTGTGGACCAACTATTTAGCAGAGTTAGGCAAGTAGTTCCCAGGTCAGAATACCAAAAATGCACAGACACTCACTACATTAAAAAAGAAAAAGCAAAAAAAAAAAAAAAAAAAAAGACATTGTGTTGGTTTTTAGGACGAACAAAGAGCTGGTACTCGGCAGATGGCAGCAGAAGGATGAGGGATTCAAATTCACCCTTAATACATAGGGCATCTGAGGCCCGACCAGGACACGTAAGCCGGTCTCAATTACAAACCGCAGACAAGCAGGGCAGGATTCTGGGTCTCTTACTTCCTCTAGAGAGTTAATTCTCCTTAGTTTCAGTGTTCTCCCTGAAAAAGCAGGATGGGTCAGACCTTTGCAGAATTTTTAAATGAATAAAAGATGGCATGATATTCATCGCTCGGGACATTGCTCAAGAAGACTGCCTGCATTTGAGTGCACTTCCGTTCCCTTTAGTGTTAAGTCTATTGGATATGATTTTCTGGGAAAGCAGAACGAGCTAAAACAAAATCCTTGACTGCTGACCAGTCTACACCCATTACCTCATCTTGCCTCATACTGCGGTGACAATTCATGAAGGATAGACGTGAAGAGAGATGTAAAAAGAGGTCTCTTTAACGTGCTATGGAATGACAGTCAAAACCTCAGGCTAAACTGCTCGTGATGGCACATACCAAAATCCAGCATTCCAGTTGTGGAGACAGGAAGGTTGGGAGAGCAAATCAGCCTCAGCTACACGGGGAGTTGGAGGCCAGCCTGGATTAGAGATGGAACACACACACACACACACACATATACACACACACACTCACTCCTAGAAAAAATACACATAAAGATGATAACATGGGGTTTGATGTTTATTGCAACTCTCAGGCCTTTTGGAGTTTACATCATAAATACCTTCTGTTTCATTGTGTGCAAAACTCCAGGTTTCGGCATGCTTCCCTAGATTTGCTTATAAACATGCAGACACAGAGTGTGACTTTTCCCTATGGAGAATGTTAGAAACAGGCATCCGCTTTGAATTTAATCGCACTTCATAAAAAAGTTCTGACTTAGGAGCTCCGTCCAAATAGCCAAATCCTAAACCATGAACCTCCGCTGATTGGTTTGTATGTTACCACCCAGGGGATGAGCTGTTCTTACTGTCCCCATTTTCTGGAGGGTTTAAGAGGCAGTAAAAGAAAACTAAGAATGGGAGAAATATGATGCATAAGCATTGTATTTCAAAAGGGGCCTCTATCGAGTCCACACAGAGAGTGAGCATCAAAGACAGGAAAATGTTTACACAGATAAGGGAACGATTCCATCAGAGACAATGAGACGAAAAGGTAGGGGAGCGCGAGGGACAGACTCCTAGAAGGTAAGGTGTTCTCAGTAGGTAAACACTTTATTTTTGCGTTACAATGGACAGAAAAGCTTTCGGCTGTGTGCCTGCCCTCTCACTATCAGCGTTTTAACTGAGTAAAGACTAGCTCGGCCTAACTTGGGGAGAAAGGTCACAAACAGGACATCCAGGTTGCCCTTTCACGGAGGAACCTCTGTATGACTCATGCAATACTGACACAAGCAGAGAGCTGCGTGCTGCCTCTGAGGCATCCATCCAAACACAGTGCTCATTGTCCAGCGGTGAGAACAGGAGCAAGTCTGTCTGCCAGGGAACCCAGCTGCTCTCTGTTTCCGCTACCTGAAGACGGAAAGGGAAGAAAGCTCGTGCGCTGATGAAATAGCTGAGCGGTAAAGGGGCTTGCTGCCAAGGCTGATGATGGAGTCTGATCCCGAAAGACCCGCACGGTGAACAGAACTGACACGTTGTCTTCTGACCGCCACATGACTCCCCCCCCCCACACACACACACAGACACACAAGCTCTCCGAGTCTCTGACTGTTATCAGAATGCCCACATGAGCTGTCTACAGTGACGTCATTCCAATCTGTATCTTTCTCCTGGAATGTCTTTTTCTTCTGAGGCATTCTTCTTAGCTTACATATGTAGTAGGTTCTAAAGGTCCCCTAGATTCCTCCTACATTTAGAGTCGCCAAATACAGATAAGCAAATACAAATCACTTCAGTGTTGTTTTGAGATAGGATCTGCCTACATAGCTCTGCCTGTACTGGGACACTCTTTGTAGACCAGGCTTACCTCAAACTCACAGACCTGCCTCAGCTTCCCAAGCTCTAGTTTAGAGATCCACATCATCATACTTGACTACAAACCATGTTTAAGACTTTAAAAAAAGCATGAACTTTATAAAGAATAATCATGATGCATCATGCTCTCTCTTAACACATACTAGCTAGATGCACTGGGTATTGTCTTCAATGAAAAAAGAGTGTAGTGATATTGGGGGGCGGTATTTTTGTCTGAAACAAAAATAATTGTAAAGTGGTTTGGTAATTTTTTTCAACAGTTTGTCTTCTTTGGAATTGTATGTGTCTGTAAGTGGGCACGTGTGAGTGAGGGACCTCAGCATCCAGAAGAAGGCATCATGTCTTCCGGAGCCAGACTTCCAGACCATTATGAGCCCCCTGACATGCTTGCTGGGAATTGAACTCAGGTCCTCTGCAAGAAGAGCAACCTCTCCTTCCAGCCCTCCCTTTAGCCCTGGATGAATCAAGCTTTTAACAGATAACTTCCAAGACACATTTTAAGTAAAAGTCCAGAAATGACCCTGAGGTACCCTGGGAAGACACAGGTCATGCTTTCCTGCCACCTCACCTATCTAAGGCCAGGAGCCCTTGCTCTACAGGAAACCCAAAGAGCCTAACTGAGTGACTACTGAAAACTCGGCAGCCTTTGACAGCCACAGAGAACGCCCTTCAGCAATGAAAACATTCTCTGGTACCTGCGAGAAAGCACACAGCGCAGGCAGGCACCTTGTTTTTCTTCCACTGTGGTTTACATGATACAACTCGGCGGCAGCCATGTGGAGAACACGTTTCAACATGCTGCAGACCCAGCTATGTAGACTCTCTCGGCTGTGTGCTTTGGTCAGTGCTGGGTCAGATGACAGCCCTGTCACCAACTGCCCCACAACTTCATCATATGAGACCAAAACGGATGGGGGAGGGGGTGGTAATTTGTTTCGTTTCGTTTTGTTTATCAAGACGAGGTTTCTCAGGGCTGTTCTGGAACTCACTCTGTAGATCAGACTGGCCTCAAATTCAGAGACCCATCTATCTGCCTCTGCCTCCCTAGGGCTGGGAGCATGCCCACCACACCTGGCCTGAAATAGAGTAATTTTTATCAACTCTCCAATTACATTTATCACCCTACGTACTAGGATATGTCATCTGTGACCCTACTCACACAAGGAACTTTAAATCCAATATTGGAAAAAACATGAATTACTTCATCTTAACTGCTTGGTGTATTCTGTTGCATGTAAAAAACATGCTTGCTTTACTATTTTTTTTCAGTTTCCCTAAAATGAGTTATGTTTTACCCCTTCACCGTTATAGATTAGAAGGGTCATATTAAAAACCAGACTAGTGGTGGTGGTGACTCACGCCTTTAATCCAACACTCAGAAGGCAGAGGCAGGCAGATCTCCATGATTTCAAGGCCAGCTTGGTCTAGAAAGGGAGTTCCAGGACAGCCAGCATTGATGCAGGTTTGTCTGTTACACTCGGAAAAAGATATATAAGATAGATAGATAGATAGATAGATAGATAGATAGATAGATAGATACATGCATACGTACATACATACATACACACACAGAGATACATACATAGATACCTACATAGATAGATAGATAGATAGATAGATAGATAGATAGATAGATACATGCATACGTACATACATACCCACACACACAGACAGATACATATATAGGTAACTACATAGATAGATAGATAGATAGATAGATAGATAGATAGATAGATAGATGATAGAATTTTAAAGTTGGGCATCAGCAAGGGGTGGTGGCTCACACCTTTAATCCCAGCTCTTGTGAGGCAGAGGCAGGAGGATCTCTGTGAGTCTGAGACAGCACGATTTACATAGTGAGTTTCAGGACAGCTACATAATAAAACCCTGTCTCAAAACCAAAACTACAACAGAAAAACAGACTTCATTCCACACCAAAACAAACCACAATCCTCCTGATCTTTAGTCTTCCCTCCATTCCTCATTAAGTTTTTTTCCTTCCCTTTTCACATACTTCTGAGACTTCCAGAAGCTTTAGAGACCTGGACTTGCCTCTTCTGTCACCATCTGAGTCCTAGACAGCCATCTCTCCTAAGACATTGAGGTAGCCTCCCCTCTGCTGTCGACATTCTGAACTGACTCTCTTCCATTTGCTGTCTGCCATGTAACAGAGTGATCTCCTCAATCATCAGCTCTCGGGCCTACAGAGATGGCTCAGAGGTTAAGAGCACTTGTTCTTGCAGAGGATGAGGATTCAGTCCCCAGCATTCACATGGTGACTCATAAGTGTCTGTAACTCCAGTTCCGGGGGATCCCTGGTCCTTTTCTGACCTTTGCAATCATCAGGGGCATAGACATTCATTCAGCAAAAACATAAAACTCACTTCTAACAACAAGGGGTTTACATGCTGCTTTGGTGTGTTTATATGCTTGTGGTTTGTTGCACAGGTTTTTTGTTGTTTTTAAATTTGTGTATGTGTGTGTGTGTGTGTGAGAGAGAGAGAGAGAGAGAGAGAGAGAGTTTTGTCTGCATGGAAGTTAGAAGGGGTATGAGGATTCCTTCTCACTGTAGTTACCAGAGGCTGTGAGCCACCATGTAAGGGTTAGTTTCTGAACCCAGATCCTTTGCAAGAGCAGTAAGTGCTCTTCACTGCTGAGCTATCTCTAGAACCCCAATTACCCAGTTTCATAACAAGCACTTTGTAAATCAGAGGGTCCCAGGGAAATAGCTCTGTCAATAGGGTGCATACAGCTCAGGCCTGGGGCCTGGGTTCAATCCTCTGCACACCTGTCAAAAGCCAGTACAGTGGTCTCCCTTGTGATCTCAGTGCTGGGCAGGGTTTGCTGGCTGGCCAGGTTATCCTCATTGGGAACACCAGGCCAAAGAGAGATCCTGTCTCCAAGGAGGTCAATGGCATTTTGGAGGATAATAATCAAGGTCACCCTTTGGCCTCCGCATGCATAGACTGCCATGTTTATACAAGCACAAGTGCACAGGATTTAAGAAAGAGGGAAACGCTGGGTAGGTTGTGTGTGTGTACATTCTGCCCATACTTTCTCGTGCCTAAAATGTTCTTGTCAACCAATGCGGTGATTCATCCCTTTAATTTAACCTTTTCTTATTTGTGTTTGTTATATGTATGTGAGAGAGCATGGGCACATGCTATGGCACATGTGTGGAGATCAGAGGACATCTTTCCAGGGATCTAACTCAGTACCTGAGACCTCTGAGCAAGCACCTGACAAGCCATCGAGCCAGGCCTGGTTCTACATTTTTCTTTCTTTAAAATGTTTTGTCTTTGGGTGGTGGTGGTACACACCTTTAGTCCCAGCACTCAAGAGGCAGAGGCAGGCAGAGCTCTGTGAGTTCTAGGCTAGCCTGGTCTACATAGTAGGTGAGTTCCAGCACCCTCAGAGCTATTACACAGAAAAATCATCTTTAAAAAAAAATGTCAGCAGGGCGTTGGTGGCGCACGCCTTTAATCCCAGCACTCGGGAGGCAGAGGCAGGCGGATCTCTGTGAGTTCAAGACCAGCCTGGACTACCAAGCGAGTTCCAGGACAGCCTCCAAAGCCACAGAGAAACTCTGTCTCAAAAAAACCAAAAAAAAAAAAAAAAAAAAAAGTCTTGGTTTGGGGACCAGATCTCCCTTTGTAGTCCAGAATGGCTGCGAACTCATTATTTAACTCAGTCTAGCAAAGCACATGCTAATCCTCCTACCTCAGCCTCCAAGCATACAGTCTGCACTGCTTCATCTTTCCAGACTCCAATGCCCTGTGTAATTCATTTCAGTAGATTTTATTTGATTCTTTTTCAGTACTGCAGATTGAATGTGGGTCTTGTCTATGCTACACATGTACTCTACCCATACCCTCAGCTATCTTTTCAATTTCTAGCTGACAAGTCAGTCTTCAAGAACCTCTGTCTCTGTCTGTCTCTCTGTCTGTCTCTGTCTGTCTCTGTCTCTCTCTGTGTCTCTCTCTCTCTCTCTCTCTCTCTCTCTCTCTCTCTCTCTCTCTCTCTCAATCTCATGCAATCCTGGCTGGTCTGGAACTCCTAGCCTTAAATTCCTCATCCTCTTACCTCTATCTCCCAAGAGCTGGGCTGACAGGTTTGTGCACCATGCCCTGTAAATCCCTTACTTCGGCCCCCAAGCTAAAACGATGTCTCTACGAAGCCGATATGAAACACGATTGCCTTCAATAATGCTTTCTTTGGTTCTGTTTCTGAAGGCAAGAGATGAGACCCACTTCGGAGGGATGCAAAGCTGATGCTCATGGTCAGGCTGTCTCTAACTTGTCCTGCTCGTGAACTTCTTCATGACCAGAAGAAACAGAAGCGTGAATACAAAAACACAGAGAGCAGCAGACTGTGGAAGCCTGCCATTCACGTGCTGAAATAAAGGCCTGAATGGCCAGCAGGTGTTGGGGGGGCCTAGCTATACCTCATCTTGTCAGATCATCCTGTATGAGGTAGATAGGTCCCAAAGAGGAAATGGATCTTGAATTATCTAAAGAGACCAAGTCCACCATTAACCTGAGCCTTGATGATCAGGAGCACTGCTGGGGATGCCATGGAGGCAGGGGAATTCTCTCTCTCTCTCTCTCTCTCTCTCTCTCTCTCTCTCTCTCTCTCTCTCTCTCTCTCTCTCTCTCTCTCTCTCTCCTTTACTAACCTGAAGAATGAGGGCCTAAAGCTTTCCAAGAGCTAAGACATTGCAGAAGCCCTCTGATGTCTTATCAGTGTTTACTTGGCTCTGCTGGCTAATGGTGGTCACGGGGAGGGCTGCCAGATAAACTCTCCTCATTGTTTCAGTGTCTCTAACTTGAGTGATAGGAGGTCTGAGAATGTAGGTCAAAAGAATCTGTGTCTCAGGGACCGCATGGAGACAACATACCATGGCTACCGAGACCAGATGTCAGTTGATCTGCATATTAATTGAGCATTTCTGAGCCCTGCTTTGGGGTCAGACCTCAGAGGATCATATTAAATAATGACCTCTGTGGCAAAATGTTCACGTTTTGTCTGACTGATGGAAGAACTGTCGTGATAAGTAAAGCATTAGTTAACATTGGAAAGTGGGGTTTTCTGGATCTAGGAACAAAGTCTCCATTTACTGAAAGGCATATTGCCATAGAGATGTTCAAGTGATACTGGGTTACACTCACATCAAGGCTCACTGAGAAAGATCTTTCTTCCCAATTCTGTGACTTCTTTTTAATTCCTAGGCTTTGGTGGTTTATCAAAATGAAACAGTGATATTCTTTTGAACAAGAAAAATGTTCTTTTTAAAGTGGATCTAACTAGGTGTGATAGCTCATACCTATAATTCCAGAACTCTAGAGGCAGAGGCCAAAGAATAGCCACAAATTGCAAACCAGTGTGGTCTACATTACCTTATCGTGGGCCAGCCAGAGTTACACTATGTCTAGCCTGGTCTTTGAAGAGGAAAAATGGCAGATACCATGTCTCAAACAAGATGGAAGGTGAGGCTGGACACCTGAGGTTGCCCTATGACTGCCATACATGCACCTTCTGCACAAAAAGGTGCACACACACACACACACACACACACACACACACACACGAAGATTAGTACACTCTGGCTCAGTGAAGGAAAGATTCAGACTAATTATTTAAGATGCATATCGGGAGAAGAAAAGTTTAAAATACTGTATTTTATATTTTATTTAGCTGTTTGGTACCTTTTTTAAAAAATCCATAAAACTTTATTTTGTTTGTCTGTTTTTAGAGACAGGGTTTCTCTGTGTAGAAACCTATTCTGGAATTTGTTCTGTAAACCAGGCTGGTCTTAAACTCAAAGATCTTCCTGCCTCTACCTCCGGAGTGCTGGGATCAAAGGTGTGCACCATACACCCAGCTAAAACTTTCATATATCAATGAAATGATAAAGAATGTATACATATAACTTAACCTAGAAAAGAATTTCCAAGTATTTTTTGTTTGATTTATGGTTTATTACACTAAAAAATATGTAAAATATCCTGGATTTGTTCACCAGCACCAAAAAAAATAAAAATAAATCTTATTTTCAAAACCAGACTCACTAGCAGGAGGACTGCAAATTCAAAATCACCATGGGAAACACAGTGAGACATACACATCTTAAAATAAAAATAAAAATAAATCTTTTTTGTGTATTTGATATCTCAAATTTCACAAAGAAAGATGGCTATTATAATGGAAACCTTGTTTCCCCTTATTCAGTAACTTGAATGAATACATAGTAACAGTTTTCAGGGGTGAACCGTGCAAGTATCTAACTTCCATTATGCTCTAACTCATTACTTCCATGTACACTCAGAGAGTAATAGAGTTCTGGGCACATTATTCTGCCCCGTGGTAAAGTGCACTAAGGCTCCTGCCACCTCTCTAGACTCACAGAAGACATGGTTCGGCTTTGAACCCACAGAGCAACAATTCAGTGACTCCAAGCAGCATTCAGAAAAATAATAGCTCTCAGACTTTGTTTTTAATTTTCTATTAAGAGTGTGTGTGTCTGTCTGTGTGTGTGTGTGTGTGTGTGTGTATCTGTGTGTGTACAAGTGTTCAAGCTATGTTTATTTGGGGAAGACAGTTCTCTCCTTCTCCAATGTGAGTTCCAAAGATCAAACTGGAGTTACCAGGTTTGGTAGCAAGTACCTTTACCATGGCTCCACGCCCACCCCACCATACCACCCCCACCATCACCACCACTCCTCCCCACCCTCACCCCTCCCCACCCCCAGAAATCTCATCAACCCCTAACACCATTAACACCATTTGTATTGTCAGGAACCCTTCATAAGACGCTAGGCTAAAGCACGTCATAGTTCTTGTCTGAATAAATCTATTAGAGTTAGGTTGGGGGAGGGACTACATTGTGATGTACTAACTCTTACAGAAGTAGGTAAAAGGGTAAGGTGGGTAAAATTCTCTCCCCAAATTAGGTTTAATGTTTTGAAAAGCAGAATTCAGTCCCGAGTAGAGATAAAATCGTTTTGAAAATGAGTCACTGTTCACCGATTACCTAGGAGACCTCAAACTTCCCCCTGGAGACACAAAAAAACAAGAAAGATTCTAATACTTCTAAAGACCTAATTTCTGATCAGAGATGTTACCACAATCTAAAGACATAAAACAGTCTAAGGGTGTAGCTCAGCTGGTAGAATGATTGCCTGGCCTGTGCAATCCCCAATATCACATAAAAACAGAGCAAGGTGGCACAGGTCTGTAGACATGACACTGAAAGACACAGGCAAAAGGATCAAAAGTTCATGGCTAACCTCAACTCTGCAGCAAGCTAGAGGCTATCTAGGGCTACATGAAACCTTGTATCAGAAAGGGAGCGAGGGAGGGAAGGAGAGAAGGAGGGAGGAAGGGAGGGAGGGAGGGAGGCAGGGAGGGAGGGAGGGAGGCGATTTTAAGGTATAGACTACTTCTTTTAGAGACTATTGGGATGTCTCAGTGCTCAAGAACACATAACCCAAATTTAGTTGCCAGCACGCCAGGCAGCTTACAAACACCTGTAACTCCGGCTCCAGGGTTCTGGTATCCTCTTCTAACCTTCCCCTGGGCACCTACACTCACCACATGTACACACACTGCACAGAGTTAAATATAAAATAAATCTTTTTCATAATCTGTTTTTCATCTTTAAACTGCTTGTTATAAAAGTGGCCTTTCCCCACCGTGATGTCTCGGGAGACCCTAGACATTGTTTTTCCCTTCTAGGAAAACATCCTTCTCCAAGAATGTTAACTCCTGTTGGGTATAAGCCCCAGGTTCAATCCCCAGCCCTGCCAAAATACAGGGGGAAAAAAAAGAGACTGTTAACATGCTCAAGAATGTCTTTCTAATATTGTTCTTCAAAGGAAACACTTATGCCTACATCCATTATCACAATTCCAAAATCCAAAGGTCTGAAAATCAAGCTTCCTCTTCCTTCACGAGACATGGCCATCTGGCCATGTGCTGGTAAAATCTGACTTGAAGCTATTCAGTCTCTACTCAGTGGGAGGATTACAGAGCTGTATCAGCAAAGGGGCCAGCAGCACAGAGTGTAGTTAATGTCCTGAGTCAACTCCAGCTCTGCCACTCTCTTTAAGACCATCAACACGCTATCTAACCTCTCCTGGCCTATCTTGGTTTCTCCCTTCCTAGAAAGCCCAGAGATCTCAATCCACCGGTATTCCTAACATCGTTTCAAAGTTTAAAAACTGCATCAGAGTGATTGGCACACCAAGGAAGATTCGTAAATGGTCACATCACCAGTTCCATGTCATGAAACATGTTTGTACCCCGTACCCTGTAGTCAAACTGGGTTTCTATGGCAGCTTTGCTATTTAAATTCATCATTTCTCTTTCAAAATAAATAAATAAAATTTGTATTGCATGGCATATACTCCAACTTGTTATTTTCCTTCTTCAGAACTATTTCTTCAGTGCACTGCTAAGCAAATGTTCCTCCATCTATGTCATTACCCATGCGTATGCACAGGGGATAAACAAAGGGGCTTCTGCGGATCGCCCAAATGCAAACAATGTAAGTCCCTTTTCTCCTTCTCATCCAGTCAGAGCAACAGGCAATGGTATTACATCTGAAAACAGGAACTACAGATGCGTGTAAGAGCACCATGAAGGCGACAACCCTAGGCACCAACTGCAATCTCAGTCACATCTAACTCTTATTGGCAGGGATGTGAGACAGAGTAGTTGACTTGAAGCTGCAATAGCTGGAGTATTCTCTAACAAACTAAAGTGCTAGGTGCCTTTCGATGCAAAACTGAACATCACGTGACTGGAAGAGAAGGGGGCAATGTGCCTTTGTAACTAGTTTGCAAACTGCCCAGCTGAACTATCGGAATGTAGTTTTATTGAAGCTGTGAGCATTCATCCTCACAGGACAAGGCCAGAGCTCTGTTTAGTTTGGGTTGTTTTCCTGCTTTCTTCTCAGTATTATTACTCCTTTTTGAATCTTGTTGTTTGACTCAGTGTCTTCTAGACAATAAGAGTAAGATGGCTAGTTTCTTAAGATTTTACAAGTGCCTCCCAGACTAAAACCACCACAGTATTTTAATAGCAGGAATGTTTTCAAAGAAAATTAGCCCAGAAGAGTTTTGGAAGAAAGAAAGAAAGAAAAAAAAAGTACCTGAAAACAAATGACTTGGGGAGGGGGGGCGGTGAGAAGGTTTTTCTCAATTAAACATCTGAGGATCCACGTAGGAATACCAACATCTTGTTAAGTTGTGAAATTACTTTTCTCTTTGTTCCATTGACAGCTGTAATGTTGTCTTAGAAGACATTGTTTACACATGGTCAGGCTTATATATTTTTCTTCTTTAAAGCCTAGAACTTCCCATTTTAGAATGTTCTATAAGCCACACACACACACACACATATATATGTATATGTATGTATGTATGTATGTATGTATGTATGTATGCATGTATGTATGTATATATGACTGGGCCCTTACTAACATGGCCAGGTTGCTCTGGGCTAACACCACCAGTCAGCCCTGGTATGCAAATGAGGGTTCAGTCTACTCCTTTGTGTCCTGGCGGGTTCTCTCAGGCTACTCTGGGAGGCTTAGTCCAAGAGACACATTTTAGCTTTTCTTCTTTCCACCGCTTAACTGACAACCCTGCCTAAAACTGTCAAATAAATCACTGAAGTTTTTTCAAAATAAGCAGGGCAACGATGACTAGCGCAAACCTTTGGCACCAACTGGCCATGTGTTTCTCATTTGGCTGGCCCTGCGATTACAATGGGCGCCAGGATGGGGAGGGAGGGTGGGCGGAGTCTCCTCAGTGGAGGCGGGATTGATCGTCCTGTCCTCTGCCCGTCTTTTATCAGCCCTCCTAAAGTTTCCCGATCACTCTCCGCTGTGTGCCTAGGAGAAGAAAACAAGCCCTCTTCTTGTTCAAGGGGAAAGCAAGACTAGAGCTGCTATTGCCCTAGGATAGCCCTAGAATCCCGGAATGGGAAGGGACTCAGGTTCAGACCGACCGCCCCATTCACCGTCACTGTGGTCGCTCACCTCCAGGTGGGAAAGGCTACAATATCTTCCTGGAAGCGAACCATTTGCTCTCCCACTGACTATGCAATGGTTACTTCACAAGCCGAACTTTTCATTCAAGTCTTCCTGGGTACACTGAAAGATTGGTAATATCAATGCTGAGTCACCATGATTTCTCAAAACAAAGGTTAGCGGGTGTGACCAGCAGGGGAGAAAAAGGACATACTGAAATGGGGAGTGTCCCTCAGTGATAACACACATCCTCAACATACATGAGCCCTGATTCCGTCTCCAACACCAGAGAAGTGCAAGGGGGCAGACAGACATCCATGAGGGGTGGAACCAAAAACCCAACCTTTTTCCCCTCACTTTTGTGAGACCAGAAACAAGAAACAAGAAAAAGGACAATTCACCTTGCAAATTAATATGCACCTTGCATATTAAGGGTTATGTTTGCAGTTAATAAAGTTAAGAATAAGTTCCTGTTTGTCTTATATTTGTTTGACTCAACTGCAAGGGATGTGTTTGATCATAGGTAGGCAGGAGGTACATGGGCTGGACATACTTCATGATGCCTGGAACTCACTCTGTACATCAGGCTGACCTCGAACTCACAGAGATCTGCCTGCCTCTTCCTCCTGAGTGCTGGTCTGGGATTAAAGGCATGAGCTATCACTGCTAGGCTGGTTTTGCCATTTTAAGTCTCTGCAAAATGACTCATCGGCATCTCCTGGCCAGAGTTCATCATTCTGACCACTGTGTAATTAAAGCTTGCTTCAAAATTTAGCTCAAATTTTGTGGACCTGCTCTTTCTAGTGAATCTCAGGTTTAACACTTTCTGATTTCACTAAAAGGGAACAAATTAAAAAGTTTGTTTTATATTATTTTTATTTATTTATTTGATTTTTTTTTTGAGACAGGGTTCCTCTGTGTATCCCTAGTTTTCCTGGAACTCATTCTGTAGATGAGGTCAGCCTTCAACTCACAGAAGTCCTTCTCCTTCTGTCCCCTGAGTGTTGGAATTAAAGCTGTGTGCCACCATGGCCAGCATGAAAAAAAAATTATGTGGACTTTGGTTTTGTTTTATGCTGTTTAATTTTGTTTTGTTTTGTACTATTTCTGAGGCAGGGTCTCGTCATATAACCTTGGCAGATCACAAGCTCACTATGTAGGTGAGGAGACCTTGAATATCTAATGGTCCTGCTCCCATCTCCTGAATCCTGTGAAGATGGATATGTCTTATCATGCCCAGTTCATATAGTACTGGGGTTGACCCCAGGGCCCTATGGATGCTACTCTCTCAGCTTAAGCTACATCCCCAGGCCCTTGTATTTTGTTTTTGTTTAAAGATAGTGGTTTGAAAACAGCCTCACATTCGTAAACATATACCCACTAGAATATTATGTGACAAAAAAAAAAAAGATGAAAGTCACCACACTGTTAATCCCACCTGGTGAGAATAAGATTACTGCCACATTTTTAAGGCAAATTTGAAGTAAGCTTTGAATACTGACAAGGATGATAGCCAAGTCCATTCTGAGGGTTCCAGAAAATGGCCATGAGTTACTTTGGCCAGGTGCTTATAAAGGCAAATCCACAAGGTTACCTGTTTTCTGCCTTTCTCCAACCAGGGACAAGCAAGCATCCTGATGTTCTTCCTGTCTAGGTACCTCCCAGCTGTGTGTGACCAAGCACATCCTGTGTAGTTGGGTCAACCAAACTTGTTTAGGGGAGCAAAACCCTGTGCCTTGTTGTCTTATATGAACAACAGCCTCCACCATTTCAAGAAGTATCTGTCCTAGGGCAAGGGGCCTATAGGTTAGAGACATTTTGTTTTATGGATCTTGTGAGAGCTAAAGTTATATTTTAAGTTTTCATTACTATGCCTAGAGATCCATGAAACAAAAAAATTCCTCTGATCTACAAGCCTCTATTCAAGGAGAGATAGCTCAAGAAATACCGGAGGCTACTGTTTAAGGGAGATAATAAGCTACTGTTTTCACTCCTTAAACAAGTTTGTTTGACCCATCTTCATCAGATGTGCTTGATTACATGTGGGCTGGAGGTTCACAGGCAGGAACTACGTTAGGATGTACACTTGCCCCTGATTGGACTGATAGGAAATACTTAAGCTTCTACAAACCGTGACTTGAAGCCATGTTTGGGGAACTTGGAGAAGGACCTGGCCCAAACCCATCTACTGGCCAGTATTTAATTGAAACTTGCTTCAAATTTAGCCTTAAATTGTAGTAGTGGTCTTATTCCTAGTGGGTGGAATTAACAATCTCTTCAGCACAGTAATTAAAACATAGCTTTGGCTCTTATACAAACAATAGGGTTGACAAAGTCCACTCAGGCTCCTCCGAGATGATTTTCATCTAGATCCTGATGTGGGAGCATCAGGGCTTGGGAAGCACGGCTCAATGCACAGGGAACATCTGTATGCTCAGAAGAACCCATGGAATAGCACAGCTGTGGGACAGCAGAAGGTGTTCGCTGAAGCCAGTCCCCTCAGCTTCTAGAAAGCTGCCTGGAATGCTGCTTGCATGTCCCATCTGCACTGAGCTAAGGGGTCTGGGAGAGCAGCCCACCCTGGCCAAAGAGATGGTTCAGCAGTTAGGAACACTTCTTGCACATATATATACTCAGATGACATACAGAGAAAATAGATACAAAAAATCATTTCATAAATATAAATATATAAATATATATATATTTCCATTTAGTGTGTGTGTGTTTTGCACATAACATACCACGTATATGTTGGTCCAAGGACAACTTGTCTCTCCTTCCACTGTGCAGGATCAAACTCAACTTAGCAGGCATGGCAGCAAGTACCTCGCTCCACTGAGCCGTCTTGCCAGCCCACACCCTGAGTTTGAAACCGCAGGGTCACTGGCAACACTGAAGTGAAGCTTCAAAGACACCTCCTCATCCTAGAGAAGATGCGAACAGAGGCTGAGTTGTTCTACCAGCTGCCTGTTAACTGCAGGGTTCCGAGCTTCCAGAACATTCTACAGTTACTATTGAAAAACATAAGAAACAGCGGAAGTGGGTAAAATGAAAAGTGGCCTGCCATGTTGGCCTCTTCACTCTCCAGTGTTACCAAGAATCCTGCTGTGTCTTCTAGCCAGAACTGGCCACCTTCAGTATGTGGTGACATCTTGCTTGTACACATAAAGCCTATCTGAAGATCAGAGAAAGGAGCTTGCCACTAGCTAACCATAGAGGTCTGGAGGTCTGTACAGACAGACAGGAAGTGAGGTAGTTGAGTAGAAACAAGATATAACCAGGGAGAAACAGGAACTCAGATATAAGCAGGGAGAAGCAGGAACTCGATCTCATGTCTGCTGAGACTCGAAGGAGGTAAGGTATGGTAGTGGTTTGCTCCTTCTCTCTGATCTCTCAGCATTTTCCTCTATATCTGAGTCCAGATTTTTATTACTTTAGACCAATTAAGAACTCCATTTACATCAGCATAAGATCACTCTCAATATCCGATCAGTCTTCTCATTCATCATCCCCCAGTATTCCCAATCTTCCCAGTTCCGTCCCCAACATCACATAGACCAGGCAGGGTGGCTCACACCGTGATTCTACTCTGGAAGTCTTCCCAAGAAGGTCAGAAGTTCAAGGTTGGAGGCCAGACTGTGATATTTGGGACCCTGCCTAAGTATATAAAAGCTGTTGTTGGTTTTACTCAAAGAACACACACTAATAAATAAATTTGAACATACATTGTGTGTGCATTTACACATTACATCAACAAATACTCCTGTGGTCATGACTTCGCTCATCCAACACAAAAGCCTTGTTTTTCTAGTTGGCATGGTATCTGGAAGAGTGCAAGAATAAAGAAGACCCTCCAGGATGGCCAAGGGTTGAACACTCAGGACTGCACATCACAACATATAAAGATCTCTCCAGGAACAATAGCAATGCCTCCATGACAGATTAGAAAGCTTAGGGGGAGCCATGAAGGGTTTTTTCCCTAAACACTGAAAGGAATTAGATTCATTATGAAATGACACAGAATTCAGAGCTAGCAGCAATAACTAGTAGATATTTCAGAGGGGGACAGTTTAAATTTACTAATTTAGAAAATGACCTTACTTAAAATGTATAACTTTTGGGGGGGGGAGGTTTTCGAGACAGGGTTTCTCTGTACTGTTTTGGAGGCTGTCCTGGAACTCGATCTGTAGACCAGACAGGCCTCGAACTCCCAGAGATCCTCCTGCTCTGCCTCCCAAGTGCTGGGATTTAAAGGTGTGTGCCACCAACGCCCGGCTAAAATGTATGACTTTTAAAATTTAAAGAAAATGCCTTCTTAAAGGTAAATCCATCCAAGCAGTCTTTTGACCTTGTTCTGCTTTGTTTTGTTTTGGCTCGCTTGGCTGTTTCCGTTTTAGGAGAACATCTTGGCCTGAACACTCCGTGTAGCTTGAGCTGACCTCCAGCCCCACTCTTCCTGCCTCTCTAGTGCTGGGATAGCATCGTGCACTGGCAGACCAGGCTCGCATAAACGGTTCTTAACTACTAGCCAGTTCCTGATCTGAGCTAGAGATTCACTAAGCACCTCATCTAAACCCAACACCGAATTAAAAACCTACCTGTTCCAAAGAATAGACGCTTGCATGTTAGCCTGAATTAGGGGCTTAACTCAAGATCTAAAGAGCAGAGGCAGAAATTCCAAACCGCCAAGTTTTACCTCCCAAGTGATAAAGCTTAATAGCAAACAAACTGTCTCATTTTAAAAATATTTCTTTCATGTAGAGAGTTGCAAATTCACTTCGTAGGGGGGTTTTGTTGCTTCTGTTATCATTCAAGCTATGCTAAAGCCTGGTTTGGTACTCTGCATTTCAGAAGGTTTCTCTGAATGCCAGTTAAAATCCTGTGTTAATTCTGCAGTCTTGGAAATACTGAGGGAGAAGTTAAGGGCCCTGGTCACAACCTCAATGCTGAAGGCCACTTGAGAATTCACACAGGATGAGGAAGCAAGCTGTTTTCTCAGAAAGGTAAATGTGGGTCTTTAGTATTTTTACATGGTTTCTTTCCATCACTTAGTCAAGAGCTGCCATATGAATAAAATTAGTCTGCTCCCTCCTAATAACGGGTCCTTTGGATGACAAGACAGAAAAACTGGTTACTATTTCACTCTAAAGCCCAGGCTGTCCTGGAGCTCACTAGACACAGTTTTTATCTTCCACCTGGGCTCTGAAGGAACCCACTCCCTATACTCCATCACTTACGGCCCAATGGAGCACCGAATCCTGATCTGTTTAATGGACCTCCAGACCCTGTATTAAAAGCTAAACATATGAAATTACAGATCCGTAATATTGTCCTGGTGGGACGTTCTCCCACCTCAAGATTCAGAAGTAGGATTTCTGAATTTCCTGTTCCTCACACTGTAGGATTTTTTTCAGTGCGAAGGAACAAGATGAGATCATTAATTCTGACAAAGTGTTGCATATGCTGCAGCCATGCAGGGGGCCATTCTATGTGAGGGTAAATCTAAACATAGTTGGAATTTACTAGGCTGAGGATGTAGTTCAATTGGCAGAATGTGTCACAGTATAAAGGAGGCCCTGAGTTTAATTCCCACATCACAGTAACTGTGCATGTTGGCACATGCCCACAGTCCCAGCATTTGGGAGGTGAGGGTAAGAGAATCAGAACTTTGAAGTTATCCTAAGCTACATAGCTTGCTCAAGACCAGGACAGAAGACCCTGTCACAGAGAAAGGTTTTCTGTTGGATGTCACTTCTCTTCCCCTTTATTGAAATGACTGGTGGAAACATGACATGAAGCGTAAGATGACTCCTACCCAGGAGACACATTGTCACTGCCTACAATCAACCAGCCATATGCATTTATTCCAATCCATGACGGTGAACTGAGGATGCAGAGAAGTTGGCAGGATGTTTGCTATGTGTACAAAGTCATGGGCTGGAATTCCCAACACACCATAAACTGAGCACAGTGGCACACACGTGTAATCCCAGCACTCAGCCGTGGAGGCAATGGATCACCAAGTTCAAGTGAGGATGAGTTTGGGGCCAGCCATACTACATGAGAGGAAAAAGTCAAGCAAACAGCAAAAAGATATATGTAAAAGTGATAGATGATCACCAAGCTCTGAATCTACTCTTGGGGCTAGAGAGATGGCAAAGAGGTTAAAGGCAGTGCCTGTTCCAGAGGACCTAGGTTCGAGTCCCAGAACCCTCACGCAGCTCACAACCATCCGTAGCCCCAGCTCCAGGGAATCCAGTGCCTTTTTCTAGCCTCCTTAGGTGTGTGCTTCGTGAGCATTCACATAGGCAAAACACCGGTACACATAAATAAAACAAAAGGAAATTTAAAGAATCTTGTTTTTTATGCTAACTTCAAATAAGCCAGTTTGCGGGGGGGGGGGGGGTATCTGAGAGGAGAGGAAGAGCCCACACAGCGTGTAAGAAGAGGTGACTCTTCTCAGTGGGGATGAGACGGGAATCATTGCAGCCCTAGTCATCTTGATAATGTTGACGGTCCAACATCTCCAACTCAGTGTCGGCTGAGTTCAGTGTCCCACTTCCCTTGTCTAAGAGCCCACCAGAGTTCTTCCATCTATGGCTAACGGGAAATAAGAAGCAGGCCTAAGTGACCATGCCCATGAGCAGCAGCCCCCTGCCCCAGAGACTATCAACATCTTCTTTTCATCTAATAATTCTCAAGCTCTTTCCCCTTCCCCCTCCTCCTCTCCCACCCCTTCTCTCTGTCTGTACTGTGAATTTGGAATAGTTCATAAAAACTATGAAGGGAGAGTATTTGGGAAGAGGAAGGTGACTGGTATTCCTTAGAACTGGCATATTATTTCTTCAGGGTGCCAAAAAAAAAAATCTTGTCTCAGTTAGGGTCATCACGTCCCAGCTAGCAAGTGCAAGTTCTGCTTGACAAATAGGCAGTACAGGCAGTGCTGTAAGTAAACCACTAAATAAACCACTGTCTTGGTCTTTTGTTCCTTATTCTAGTTCAGTAGTATCTTAGTTAGGATTTTATTGTTGTGAAGAGATGCCATGACCATGGCAGCTCTTAAAAAAGGAAAGCATTTGGTTGGAGATAGCTTATAGTTTGTAGGTTCAGTTGTCATCATGGTGGAAGCAGACGGCTCACAGGCAGACATGGTGCTAGAGAAGAAGCCTAGAGTCCTACCTCTGGATCAACAGACAGCAGGAAAAGAGAGACACACTGGGCCTGGTTTGAGCATCTGAAACCTCAAAACCCAGTCGCAGTGATACACTTCCCCCGACAGAGCCACACCTACTCCAACAAGGCCACAACTCCCAACAATGTCACGCCCTGTGAGCTTATTGGAGCTGCTTTCATTCAAAACACCACAAATCTATTAGTCAAGTTTGAATGCACAAGTCTATCCCCTGGATCTGCTGGTAGTTCTGGAAATTTGTTCCTTTTGTTCGTTTGCTTGTGTTGTTGTTGTTATTGTTTGAGAAAGGGTCTTGGTATATAGTACTGGCTGCCCTCCAACTCACTATGTAGATGAGGCTGGCTCAATTTGCAGGAATGTCCCACATACTGGGGTTGCAGGTATGGGCCACTGCACCTAGCTTCAGGTCACTTTCAATACGGATGCTCCGATGCTCTCAGCATCTCTGCTGGGTAAGACTATTGGAGCCAGGCATGGTGGCACACATCTTTAATCCCAGCACTCAGAGGTGGAAGCAGGCAGATTTTTGTAAGTTCAATGCCAGCCTTACCTATGTAATGAGTTCCAAGACAGCCAGGGCTCAGTAAAGCGACCATGGCTATAGATAGATAGATAGATAGATAGATAGATAGATAGATAGATAGATAGATAGATAAAAACTATAGGAAGCAAAAGTTCCCAGTGACACAGTTATTTGAGAAAAGAGGATGTTGAGGGTATGGTCCAGGAAACTGAGAAGCACAACGTTGGAGCCAGGAATCAGTGACAGTGTCTGTCCTCCAAGAGTTGGCTAGAGTCCTATGCACAGAGCATGAACATGACTGTTGAAGATGAGACATCTTGAGGCAAGATCCCATCATGAGGATACAGAAGATTCCCGACATCAGCAGGTGGCAAGGTTGAGCTGAGTTCAGTTGGTGAAGTGCTCCCCTAGCCTGCAGGAAGTCCTCAACACATAAACAGCTGTTAAGTGGGATCTCAACATTGAGTAGGTAAAGGCAGGAGGGTCAGAAGTTCAAAGTCATCCTTAGCAACATATCCAGTTAAAGGCCAGCCTGGAGGACTCTCAGCATTTACAAATGACCAGCAAGACAAGAGGGGAAAAAAACTGGCTGGGAAGAGTTAAAGAGCAATCCCTGCAGATGGATCCCAGTGGTGAGGGTGAGAGGACATGTTATGGAAAAGAATGGGAGGAAGACAGGGGTCCACAGCAGGATGATGAAAACTTTGCTCGCCTCTGTAGAGAGACTGGGTTTTGTTTGCAAGTTGTTAGGAGGTTAAAGGATCTTTAAGGATTAAAGTGACATGTTACTTGCATTCTAAACAACAGATGACCCAAGATAAAATGTAATTTAAATTTTAAAATCTAATTTAATTGCCCCCTAGTGGATGTTTTTTGTTTGTTTGCTTGCTTGCTTCCTTGCTTTTTCAAGATAGGGTTTCTCTGGTCTGTGTAGACCAGGCTGGCCTGGGACTCAGAGATCTACTTACCTCTGCCTCTGCTGGAATTAAAGGCTGTTGAATGGCACATTACATATTTTTTGGAAGTCATTTGATCCAGATGTGGAGGCGAGCATGTTCATAATCCTAGCTCTCTGGAAGCTGAGGCAGGAGGATCATGAGTTCAAGGCCTGCCTGGGCTATATAGCAAAAAAGAGGGAATGGAAAGGGAGAAAGAAATACAGAGGGAGAGGGAGGGAGGGAGAGAGAGAGAGAGAGAGAGAGAGAGAGAGAGAGAGAGAGAGAGAGAGAGAGAGAGAGAGAGTCTTCCTCTCAGGAAAGAAACTCAGTATTTGTCACTATACAGTGATGACATCATCAGAAAGTGTAATATCTTATTCCTTGTGATTTCATGTAAGAAAAACATGGCATCTCGCTGCTGTTTTTAGTCGAATTTACTGAACTGGTAGTGAGGATGAACATTTTCATGTACACATTCCCATATTCTGTTCCTCTGTGTTTCTTTCTTCTGCACTGTTGGTATATTTTACGGGGGTTGAAGGGAAAGTCATCACATGACGTCTTGAAAACTCAACTCTCTTTATATTTTTGGTTGTGAGCCTAGCCTTTAATGGCTGAGCCATCTCTCCAGCCCTCAACTCTCTTTAAGTAAAACAAGTTGTTCCCTGACTGTTTCATTAGCAGCCCAAATTCAAAAATCCTAAGCTTTTAAGTCCATGTAAAAGATTTCATTTTCAGTATCTAAACTTAGAACAGAAGAAGCTGGAAACTCAGTTACAGGCGTGGGGGTAGGAAGAGCAGTTCCCTTCTGCACACAAGACCCACAGGGATTCTGTCCTGCTGTGTCTCATCAGCCAATTACTCCAACACGTACCCTGTGCCGGCATGCTGGGGGAAGCGTTGTGTCTGCCAGATGCGAGCATCACTTGTTAACTTTCATGTTTGGAGGAAAACACTACATGCACATAAACACAGTACTGAGTACTGAGGACGGAGGAGGAAGAGGAAGAGGAAGAGGAGGAGGAAGAGGAGGGAGGAGGAGGAGGAGAAGAAGAAGAAGAAGAAGAAGAAGAAGAAGAAGAAGAAGAAGAAGAAGAAGAAGAAGAAGAAGAAGAAGAAGTTGTTGTTAAAATACTGGTTTTAATTAGATGCCTATCTAAGCATCTCATAAGCCCTCGGAGGGAGGGGGAGTGTAACATTATTTTACTGCAATACAAGAATGAATAAGCCTTTTCTTAAAAGGACAAGACAGAGAACATTTCAAGCTTTGTTGCAAAGACTCCTTCGCTATTGTACTAAGAAAAGCAGAAAGAAAAAACCATGGCTCTGTTCTGGCAAAACTTTATTAAAAGACTCTAAATTTATACTTTTATAGAATTTTCATAGGTTACAAGATGCTATTCCTATTTTATTTCTCTCAAGTACTGGGAATTGAACTCAGGGTCTTATGCATGCTAAATGCACACCCTCCCATAGAGCCACATGCTCAGTCCATTAATTATCTTCAACTATGCAGAAAGAAAAATCGGGCACTAGAGAGATGGCTCAGAGTTTAAGAGCATTGACTGTTCTTCCAGAGGACCCAGGTTCAATTCCCAGCACCCACATAGCAGTTCACAGCTATCTGTAACTTCTGTTCCAGAGGATCCGATGCCCTCATACAAGCATACCTGCAGGCAAAACATGTATGTACACAAAATAAAAATAAATAATTTTAAAAAGGGAAGAAGGAAAAAGAAAACTCTAGGCTGGAGACAGCTTAGTAAGTTAAGGTACTTGCCTCCAAGCCCATCCCAGTTCAAGCCCTGGAACTTTCAGAATTTGT